>NW_020837995.1:2299023-2351523 GCF_003676395.1 Aethalodelphis obliquidens
GCCGCTCCGCGGCATGTGGGATCTTCCCGGACCGGGGCACGAGCCTGTGTCCCCTGCATCGGCAGGCGGACTCTCAACCACTGTGCCACCAGGGAAGCCCCCCAAGTTCTCTTTTTAAGAAAGAAAAACATCCTTCATGTTGAGTGGAGACCTCTGCCTCCCCATCATCACCCCCAAGAGACAGGGAGGATTTGCCTTGGTCCACTCCAAGGCATTTGCAAACCCAAAAAATGTGGAGGGAGGGGATGGCCACGAACAAGACACAATTGAAAACTACCAACCATGATTCGTTATTCTGTAACCTTTATATTCTCTTACCATTCTCTTATGAACCCTCAAAGTGAGCATTCCACTAGTGAGGGCCTTAACTTCCTCCTTCTGTGTGCTGCCCAGAGATTGTATTTTGTCATCCTTGTCAGGAATGGGGGTGTGTTTTCTTGCCACCTGTCGCACTGGGACTGTTGGCACAAATACTTGTTTGAGGAGGAAATGAATCAAGATTTACTGGGTGTTAGCTTTGCAGTGATCTTCATCAGTCTGTTGATTAGTCATAACTATATCCGTCACACCCTTACAGGTACAATTTACACAAAATGAATCATTTCCAAATATATTCTATGTGATTTCTATTTAGGATGTAGACGTTATTCCCAAGGGGCATCAGTTTTGCAGGAAGGTTGGTTTAGCTAAGCTTCCTTTGTTTACTTTGTAGAGACTTGGAATTGATTAAGGTTTAGATATTGATCATCATATAGGTTAGGACTCAATATGTATACCGGACGCACACTTACTAAATTGTTCTTATTTGATCCCCCTAGAGACTCTCTGATGCCTATATGATATTCTATATGTGATATATGAGAAAATTATTATAACCAGAGTGACCTTTTTTCTTATATTTTTATGTTAGGTGTACATAAAGAAAACGGTATAGAAGGCGTAGAGGTTAAAGAATAGTTTTTCAGTGAACACGCTTGTTCTATCATAGCCCAACTCAACTCCTCCTCTCCTGGATGCCACCATTATCCCGACTTTTGTTAATATGATTTGCTTTCCTTGTATAGTTTTTTCATTTGTGTACCTAGGACTAGGATTGTTGGGTAAGGAGGTATGAATATCTTCAATTTTATCAGAAAATGTCAAACATTTTCCATAGTGATTGTACCGGTTTGCGCTCCTGCCACAAGGGTGTGAGAGTTTCCATTGTTCCACATCTTCACCAGCAGTCAGTTTTGTCCAGCTCGATCCCTGATTACTATTGAGAATGAGCACCGTTCAATTCATCTGTTACTTGTATGTCCTCTTTTTAGAGTGTCTATTGACATTTTGGTCCATTTTTCATTTTCCATAGTTTTTTAGGAACTATTTACATATATTTATACTAGATCTTTATTTGTTCCAAGTATATTCTCCCACTCCGTGGCTTGTCTTTTCTCTCTCTTTATGGGGTATTTTGATGAAAAGAAGTTCTTAATTTTAATACAGTCAAGTTTATTAGTTTTTTTTCCTTTATATGTGATGCTTTTTTGAATCTTAAATTCCTCCCTGCCCTGAAGCTATAAACATATTATGCTATGTTATCTTATAAAATACTTACAGTTCCATTGTTTACAGTTTAGCTCATTACATGGTATAAAGTTGGGATCCAGTTTTCATGTGAATATCCACTTTTCCCAGCCAATAGTTATTGAAAAGACTACTCTTACTCTAAAGAAAGGTCTTTTGTGCTGCTTCTGTCATATCTAGTGACCATAAATTTATGTTATATTTCTGGGCTCTCTAGTCTATTTGTCTCTTATTCCTCTTTCAGTACCACACCACCTTAATTAGGTTGTGATATGGAAAGGTAATTCTTGTTAGATGGTAAGGCAAGTTGTCTTACTTTGATATTTACTTGGAGTTTCTTGGCCCTTACTGGCTTTTTGCACGTTTGTACTTCAATAAGCGTTTTAGAATGAGCTCCTTAAGTTTGAACAAAACAAAAACCCTTAGAAATGTTGAATGGGATTGCATTGAATCTGTAGATCAATTTGGAAAAATAAACATCTTTACAATATTGAGTCTTATCAAAAACATGGCTTGCTCACTTTCTGTGTCTTTCTCGGTAATATATTTCAATATAGTGTTTCTATTTTCTCATATGAAATCTTACATATCTTTGGTAAGGTTCTTAGTACTTTATGCTCTTAGAGGTACTGTGTCAAGTGTTCTTTGTTAAACTGTTGCTAATATCAGGATTGTTGTATACTGATTTAATATCCAGCAACTCTACTAAACTCACATATTAATTCTAACATTTTATCTGCAGAATCTTTTGGAATTTTCTAAATACACAATCATAGTGAATAATGGCTTTATTTTTTCCTTTATTATATATAAAAATATGTGTGTATGCACATGTGTTTCTTTTTTTTCTTGTCCTACTGCATCTGCTAGTGCCCTTAGGAAAGCAATGAATAGAAGTGATAGTAACAGGTATTCTTGTGTTATGCTGAATCTCTTAGGGAAAACATTGAAAAGTTAAATACTTATAATATTTAAAAAATTAACATACTCTAGAGTTAACTTTTTTCTTTTTGGTATGAAAATTCTGATTCTGAGTTTTAACCTGATGTATAGATTCATGTAACCACCACCATAATCAGGACGGAGAATAGTTACATCACCTTCAGAATTCCTTTGTATGCTGCCCCTTTGTAGTCAAACCTTCTCCCCATCTCTAACTTCTGGCCACTGCTTTTCTGATCTGTTCTTCATCCCTATGGTTTTGCCTTTTCCAGAATGTTATATAAATGAAATTAAACAATAGGTAACCTTCTGAGACTGACTTCCTTCACTCTGCATAATGCCTTTGATATTCGTCTTTGTTGATGTATCAGTAGTCCATTCCTTATTATTGCTGAGGAGTATTGCATTCTATGGATATACCACAGTTTATTTATACGTTCACCCATTGAATCATCCATGATTTTAGCTCTGCAACTTATTCAGCTTCCTTGGATAAGCTGCTTCTCTATGCACCAGTTTATTCATCTGTAATGGGGATAATGTACCTACATCATAGGGTTACTGTGGGGACAAAATGAGTTAATACCTATGAAATACTTAGATAAGGCCTGATATATAGTAAGTGCTCAGTAAATGCAATCCATCATTATTGTCCCCAATATCAGTAAAGATTTTGAGGTAGAAAACTTGACAAGTTCAAGGAATAGCAAGAAAGCCAATGTGCCTGGCATGTAGTGAGAGGGGAAGGTGGCATGTAGAAGGTATGCAGGTGTAAGGTCATGAAAGGCCTTATGGACTGCCGCAGGGAGGTGTTTTTTTTTTTTTTTTTTTTTGTGGTATGCGGGCCTCTCACTGTTGTGGCCTCTCCCGTTGCGGAGCACAGGCTCCGGACGCGCAGGCTCAGCGGCCATGGCTCACGGGCCCAGCCGCTTTGCGGCACGTGGGATCCTCCCGGACCGGGGCACGAACCCGTGTCCCCTGCATCGGCAGGCGGACTCTAAATCACTACGCCACCAGGGAAGCCCTGCAGGGAGTTTTGATTTTACTCCAAGTGGAAAGCCAGGAATGAGACATGATCCAATTCATGCCTTTAATAGATCGCTCAGGCTTCGGTGAGGAGATGAGTTAATGGTGGTGGTGGGAATGAAAGCATATTACCGCGGTGGTCCAGGGAAAAGATGGTGGTGGTTTGGACCCTAGTGGTGGTTGTGGGGTTGGTGAGAAGTGCTTTGATTGAAGGTAGGGTTTGGATGTAGAACCCACAGCACTTGCTGAGGGATTGTAGTTCAGTGGAACACATTTCCCATCAGAGTAGTGGTGTGGTTTAGTCACAGTTATCAACAGCAACACTCCTCTCTCTCACAGCTTTCCCAGAGATTTTCCTCATCCACTTTTTAAAAAAATTTTTTATTGGAATATAGTTGATTTACAGTGTTGTGTTTCTGCTGTACAGCAAACTGAATCAGTTATACATATATCCACTCTTTTTTAGATTCTTTTCCCATATGGGCCATTACAGAGTATTGAGACAAGTTCTCTGTGCTATACAGTGGGTTCTTATTAGTTATCTATTTTATATATAGTGTGTGTGTCATCGGCTTTTGAATTGAAACCTAAACTTTCATGCCTGAATTTCTGGAATCCATCTGAAGAAATAGCATGCCTTTTCATACATTTTTAAATGACATCTAAGTGACTTCTTTCTTACTCATAATCGCAGCCCCAAACACATTTGCGTTAAAAAAAAAAAATAAAGCGACTTATGCCACAGCAATTTTTTCTTCTAGCGTTTTGCTCTGTGGTTCTCTGCAGCCTGTAGAGTGCTGTGACTGACCCCACATTCTTAGTTGTCCTGCTGGAAATAAAGTCGTCCCGGGTGCTTCATGCTTTGCCAGCGGGATGGTAGTTTGAGTGGTTGGCAGGAGTTCCTGTGTACACTTAGGACTTATTGTTGGAATAAACATTATTAGACTCAGACGAAAATTGGACCAGAAATTTATTTTTGTCCTCCTTTCAACCTCAACTCACCCTAGAGTCTCTCATCCACATGACAAATGGTCTTGACTTTCTGAAGTGATCTAAAGATTAAAATCAGCCCTGGGTGCTTGCTTATTCAAATGGAGATTTCTTTTTTTTTTTTTGGGGAAACAGTTAAAAATAGAGTTCTGTGATCTCACGTAGAGACGTTTTCTTTTATTTCCTGTGTGTCTGCTCTTAACATGACTGTATTTGTTCTTTGTGGGGCTTTAACTCCTCAAAGACAAACACCGGACCCGGTCTTTATCTGGAACACTTATTATACCTTTTTTTTTTTTTTTAAACCCTATCCGATCTGCTTAATTTGGGACGTCTCATAATTCAGGATTTGCTAAATCGGAGTAAATCTTCCTTCTATTCTGAGCTTCTTGCTCTGGTTTGCCCCCGTTTTCATCATCTCTTATCAGGTTAATGTCCAACTGTGGTATTTATTTACTCAGTTGACTTGTAGGAGGACCTCTGGAATCTTGGAAATATTCACTTGAATTTTGTGCCTAATTTTGTGCTTCTTTGTAATTGGCTTCTCTTGTGATTACAGAATACCAAGCTGCTATTCTACACCTGAAGAGGGAGCACAAAGAAGAAATTGAAAACCTGCAGGTATATCTCTTTGATTCTCCTGAACTGGTTATCTGAGACTGATACTTGGTTTTCTCATGTGCTGAAGTAAAGACTCTGCTTTTGTTGACATATTTACCTAGACAGCATCTGCACCTTGCACCTGCCACCGGGCCTTGAGTTTATCCTGGGGATGAAAGCCTTGAACTCCATTTTTAATAGAATTCAATTCCTATTTAAAAAAAAAAAAAAAAAATACCACAAATGCATTTGGGAAAAGGATTTGATTGGAGACAATGATGGTTTTATTTGGAAAGCAGGCAAGAAGATAAGAGTATTTAGGCTTTTACTGTTTAGAAGAAGGCTTTGAAAAATTGTTTCCTGCGCACAGTGCGAATTATTTTGTTGGGCATCCTCCCAGCCATGTGTTCGTATCTGTCTGTCGCTTAGCATATGTCTGTAATGTGATGTCAAGCAGATTAAAGCACTTAAGGAAGTGGCCCTAGTAGGAGGAAGAGTTGTGCTGGGCCAGCCATTCCGTATCCCCAGGGAGTGCTTGGAAGTTGCTGACTTGATCTCCTTTGTGAAGCCCAGAAAGTCTGAGGCATCCTTTCCTTTGTCCCCGCTCATTATCATTCCCTATGTTTGGTATTTGCTTGCTGTGCCTGTAACAGGAAGTTTCAGAGTCTCAATTTCACATAACTCAATATTGAATCAGGCACTGATTCTAGTTTACTGATGGCTGGGGTTGACCCCATATCTCAGGAGAGAATATTAGCGAAATTCAAATCAAACTTGGTAGTATGTGTAGTGCCTAACTCATTACATGCTAAGTCAGTGAATGTGTGGATCAAATATTCTTCTTTCCATTAAGTGATAATATCCTTTTTAAAATAACTGTGATGGTGTACTGGACTGTATATGAAGTCACTGCAGGTAGCAAAAAGATCATTAAATAAGTCATATGGGGTATGAATACAGGCCACCCCTCTCCAGCTTGGTTTAAGTAGTTTGGAGGAGAGAATGAGTCCATTTCACAAAGAAGCAAAAAAGTGGAAAAGTACCTCTGACTCCTAGGGGACAAAGAGAGGGGGAGGCCCTTATCTCCTTTGTTGCCAAAGGTTCTACAGAGACCTTTTTTCCTTTGTTCTGGTGTGCGAAAGATTCTCAGCTGTCTCAGAGAAGCTGAAGTAGGGATTAATTTAAGAGGCAGATTGCTAAAGAGGGTGGTACAGAAGTGATTCTGTGAGAAGTTTTTTTAACAGCTCAGCTATAAGAGTTAACAGTACCTTCCTCAACTTGTAGACCAGCCCTGGGAGGACTTTGACAGCTAAATAATATTCACAGGGACCACAGGTACTTACAATCTCCGGGTTCTTCCTTCGTGCTGGGCATTTTTCTAGGCACGTTCTGTGCATTATTTCATGTCTTTTCATCTCCACAAAAGTCCCATGATCTCACATCTCAAACTAGGAGAAGGTTGGAGAAGGGGAAGAGAAGAGTAAATGGAAGGGGAAGAGGTATATTGGGATCATGATCTCCACTTAAAATAAAGGTTAGACCAAGATATGATTGACAGTAGTAAACATTAAAAAATGTTCCTAATTATACCTTCAGTTTTAAGTATCTCTGAAATAATTATGTTCTTGTAGTGCTGTTAGTAAACTAAAAAAAAAAAAAGTCCCATATTGATGATTTATACCAACTTGCTGAAACCCTGTGGCAATGGCACGCTCTTGCCATCAGCGTACAGATGGGGCAGTGTACCCCATCTGTACGCTGAACTGTAGTCGGGAACTAGTTCAGCAGTCTGACAGCTCTCGATAGGAAACTGGCAACTCTTATTCCTCATCTGACCTAGAGAAGTGTCTTGTTGGCAAACAGAGAATTTTAAAGATTCAATTAGGAATAGTTTCAAATATGGAGAGATTTCTAGTAAGGGGCAGACGTCACTTCGACGAGGACACGTGTTCTCTAGTTTGCCACTGTCCCCATTGTGGGCCGTTTTCCCTGCCTGGCTCCTGTATGCTGTCATGAACCCCTGTTCTCTGGGAGATGTAGAAAATAACTAAGTGGGTAGCAACACCAACCAGTCAGAACAGACACAAATTTGTAAAACAACAACCCAGCCTGGCTGTACTCTTGGGGTACTCGCTGAATAATACCATCTCCACCTGTTTTATTCCACAAAGTAACAAAGTCACATCTCCTGTCACAGGACTGGTTAAAGACAATTGGTGAGCAGCTGTTTCCTTACTCATTTCTTTATATGGATTTCCACTTGCAACCTTCATTGCCTGTTAGATTTTCTTTCTCCACTTAACAGGTCACGGAGAAGTCAGACGTGTTTCAGGACTTCTTCAAAATGCCTTTCTAGAATAAGAAAGATTCCATGCTTAAAGGATACAAGAAAAGTGATCCATTCTATCGCCATATACAAGATTTGATATGTATGACATTTAGTTTTTTGAGACTGTTTTCATAGACTTTATGGAAACAGCATGGTTCAACAGAGAACCTAAACTCAGTTTGCTATTCTGTTTTAGACGATAGATTTGTAGGGAAGTCATTTAATTGTTCAGTTCCGCCACCTGGAAAATGGAATCCTTATCACTTTAAGTGATTTGATTGGAAGTTGAAACTTTCAGCCCAGAGTCCCAAGGCTTGTAAGTGGGGAGTCTGGAGTTGTAATCTCATGCATGCTCTGTAGCCCACATTTGTGGAAGGCTGTGCTCTAGAAAGGGCTTGGTCCCGAGACCAGCTTTTCAAAACGTGTAGCACCTTAGATACATAGTCTCCCTGCAGTTCAAAAGCAAAAAATTATTGATGAATGAATCCATTTCCAAATTCCATCAATTTATATATACCTTCAACTCAAAGCACTTGGCTGACTTTTCTACTGAAAGCTCCAGCAGGAGAGTAGTGGCAGGTCAGACATTTTCCACGGCTTGACTATTTCATGTCATTTATGATTATAACCAGCAAAATTCTTAAATTTTGCCCAATATGCCCTTTATTTAGCAACCTCTGCCGTAGAGAGTATATGACCACTTCATAATATTCAGTATCCTCTAGTTCAGTTTTCAGTTTTGAGTAATTCTGTGTTACTGATTTTATTTTTGTAAAAGTGGCACCTTACATTTACAGATACTTATTTGAGAAATTTTTGCTTGTGGTAGCCATTGCATAACAAGTTCACGGCCATTGGGTAGAAACATAGTTCACACCTGCCCTTTTAAGGCATGTGATAAAACTAATTCTACCACGGTATAAATGAAGAGTTTTTCCTTCAGGATTGTCTAGGAGCAAGGAGCAAGGAGCAAGGTTTGACAGTCACTATCACAGCTCTTGTGAAAATCTTTCTTTACATAGTTGGTCTTTGTCTTATCGTAGTCAGAGAACCAGGTGTGATACTATTTTATGCGTGACGAGAGTATGAAAGAACTCAGGTTTTCGAGTCAGGATTCAGTTCAACTCCTTGCACGATGACATTAGGAAATTAATCAACGTCTCTGGGACTTCTCTCAGTTTCAGCATTTGTGCAATAATAATCATATTGATGCACAAATAACAAATGTTGGCAAGGATGTGGAGAAAATGGAACCCTCCTACACTGTTGGTGGGAATGTAAATTGGTGCAGCCACTGTGGAAAACAGTATGGAGGTTTCTCAAAAAACTAAAAACAGAACTGCCATATGACCCAGCAGTTCCACTCCTGGCTGTATATCTGAAAAAAACAAAAACACTAATTCAAAAAGACATGCACCCCACTGTACATAGCAGCATTGTTTACAATTACCAAGATATGGAAGCAACCTAACTGTCCATCAACAGATGAATGGATAAAGATGATGTGATATATATATACACACAACACACACACGCATATATACATACAGTGGAATACTACTCAGCCATAGAAAAGAATGAAATTTGGCCATTTGCAACAACATGGATGGACTTAGAGGGTGTTATGCTAAGTGAAATAAGTCAGAGAAAGACAATTACTGTATGATATCATTAATATGTGGAATCTAAAAAAAATAAGACAAGCTAGTGAATCTAACAAAATAGACTCACAGATACAGAGAACAAACTAGTGGTTACTAGTGGGGAAAGGGAAGTGGGGAGGGGCAAGATAAGCGTAAGGGATTAAGAGGTACAGACTATTATGTATAAAATAAATAAGCTAGTGGGAAGCAGCCACATAACACAGGGAGATCAGCTCAGTGCTTTGTGACCACCTAGAGGAATGGGATAGGGAGGGTGGGAGGGAGACGCAAGAGGGAGGAGATATGGCGATGTATGTATATGTATAGCTGATTCACTTTGTTATAAAGCAGGAATTAACACACCATTGTAAAGCAATTATAGTCCAATAAAGATGTTTTAAAAAAAAACAACAGATGCTCACTACACTGTAGAATGCAGTACTGATATTTAAGATAGATTAAACATTATTGAGTAAAAAAAAAATTAAGTTGCCTATTAGTGGTATGATTCCTATCATAAAAATTGTGTGTATGTGCCTGTGTGGGCTCATAAATAGTGATTTGAAAATTTTATTTCCCATAATGTTTACAGTGGTTGCCAGGTTAGGACTTTTTTCTTTGTTAATTAGGCAGTTCTGAATTCCTTGAATTTTCAACATGCATATGTACTAGTTTTATGATTTAAAAAACTCAATAAAGCAATATAATCTATATAAATAATTCAATTTTATATACTAAAATATAAATAAATAAGCTACAAGGGTATATAGTACAGCACAGGGAATATAACCAATATTTTACAATAACTGTAAATGGAGTATAACCTTTACAAATTGTGAATCACTGTGTTGTACATCTGTAACTTATAAAATATTATATATCAACTATAGCTCAATTAAAAAAATAATTTAAAAAATTATGATAATTTGATGATGCCTCCCTTCTAGGATTGTTCAATATGACGTATACCCGGTTACCAACACATGCTCAGTAAATACTATTTCTCATTCCTTTTGCCCTGCACAGGTCTCCTTATAATTAGGCAGCTTGAGTTTAGAGTGGTCCTCAGGCTCGTTTGGTTGAGGACTTCCCTGGGACTTTGACTTATTCTTTGAGGGTGACTTTTCCATGATCTTCCAGCTGTTCTTCGGCATCTGTGCTCTATCTATATCAGGGGGTCTAAACCGGGCATTCCCAAAGCTCATTCTACTGAATGGTGAGCCTCTGAAATGCTCCTTGACAAAAGTATTTCATGGTCAAATAAATTTGAAAAGTATCTTGTTCCCCTGTTAGAGCTTTGCCATGAATAGAGAAGAATGGAGGGAGGGAGGGAAGGAGGACTGTATAGCTTGTTTTCTCACATAATTCTTTTTTTCCTCCAAGTAACTGATGTTTCTGAACTGCTCTATGTTGATTCGTATAATCTTAATGTACAAGGCACATCTGAGTTCAAGTGAAATCCTTTGAGTGGTCTCATCACCTTTTCATGCTATCAAGGTCCTGCTTATTAATCTGATTGTAGGCACCTGGGGGGAGCAGTTTTCTTTCTGTCTTTGAAAGAACCCAGCAAAGTGCTTGGCACATAGATGATACATAGATATTTCTTTGAAATATCTAACAACTTATGATTCAAAAACATCAGCACCTAAATGTAATCAGATCCTCACTGTGTGCCGACCTTTGTTCTATGCATCTGGTGTTTGTATCATAAAGAGTAAATGTAGAAATATAAGCAAAGTAATAGATTTGTCCCCATTTTATACATGACAAAGCCTGAGGCTCCCAGAGACCATGAATTGTCAGAAGTCCTAGACTATTAAGTGGGGGAACCTGAATTTGAATCCACCTAGATCTGACTTTGAAGCCGATGCTCTTTCTATTAATCAACACAACATTAACGGAAATAATGTTAGATCTAGAAACAGAAGGTCTGGAGTGAGGTCTTACTTTGGGGACGAAGAACAATGTGAACTTCGGACAATTTTTTGGACTCAGTTTCCTAATTTATAAAATGAGGGACGGACCAGGCCATATGCTAATAGTACCTTTGAATTTTTATTATTGGCCCAAGCATACTTGTTTAAAAATTTCAATTTGTCCACCACAGTGTCCTTTCAGCCTTAGGGTTATGTAACTCAGTCTCCAAAGCCCTGTTAGTTACACCCCCTCCCCCGTTTTCCTTTTAGCTTCTTCCAGAGGTTCCCCTTTCTAACCCGGGGTGGGGGGGCTCTTCTCAGCTCTGCTTGCTTCTGTGGGACACTGTTCCGGTGTTCAGTGACACTCTGCCCTCAAGCTCCCAGTGCTGATTAGGATGCCTGAGTCAGGAAGGGGATGCAGCTTCTCAGAATGGTAAATGCAGCTTCGATAGGAGGGCCGGTTCTTCTTTCTGACGGGAGAAAAGCATGAGGGACGGGTAGGACTTCTTTGACTCCTGACTTCTTCAATTTTGAAAGTCGAAAAAAAACAATGCGTGCCCCACATCTGGCTTTTGAGGAGCTTGGATAATTTAAGAATATTGTTTTTGACCAGCACTTTCAGCAGTTTGGAAGTAAGTGCCGTGGAAATGACACATTGTTTTATCTGTTATTGACTAATGTTCTTTGGGTTGTGGGACAGAAGAAAAAGAACTAGCCAGCAGTCACATTTCCTTTACGGGAACCTTTTCTATTTACCCCATTCATCACAGGCACAGTCCTTCACTAAGGGGAAACTTGACTGAGCAATGGCCTCTGGCAGGCCCCTGCTCATTGTGCAACACCGGCACATTTCTAATCTGGTAACTCCTACTGTGAAATGATCCAGGGATGGGCGCCAAACTAGAAATTAACTTGCATTCTACCTCGTGGTCCCCCAGAGAACCAAATGGTATGTTGGCCTCCACTAAGACAAACTTGTAGACTTCCTTTTCTCTCTCCAACCCACCCCACTGGTCCATTTCTAATAGTAAACACACTGCTGTTGAAACAAAATTGAGTACCAACTCGAGCCGATACAGCTAAATTTATAAAGACACGTACATCCTGAGCCTTTCCCATCTGTTATGTTCTTTGTTATCAACACAACACATTTAAATGTATTAATTTATGGAGAATACTTTGAGGGAAGGGGAGTAATTTGTAGATTGATAAACAAAACTTTTGCAAATATGAAATATGATTTCATTAAACCATTATGGTATTCCCCTAAGTGCCGATATTTCATTACCGAGATGCCAGGAAAGAAGACAAAGTGTTGGGAAATATTATTTTAATTTATTGTTTCATTGTGTATATACAGTACAATGTTAGGAGTTTAGTAGATTTGCTGGTTTGCTGGTGTTGAGATGCCTCTTGGGCCCCTGGCTACCTAGAAGCTTGCAGATATATTTGGAGTTGAACTTTGATGGAAAACACAAAGCAATTAATTCCCTAGCTGACTTAGCCCAGGAGCCCTTTGTCTCAGCCTTCAAGATGCTGTCTTGCCCCATGTAATTCCATTATTTTTCCAAGCTGCATTTGCTGATAGAGGGAAACTGGTTGTAGAATGAAGAGTGTGTGCTTTACTTTCATTTGTATCATTGAGGCTGATGCCGCCTTTGTTTACCTCCTTCAGAGGCCATGGGCTCCAAACATCCCCACTGAGTCTTCTTTTTTTTTAATTGAAGTATAGTTGATTTACCATGTTGTGCCAATCTCTGCTGTACAGCAAAGTGACTCAGTTTTACACATACACACACACACACACACATTCTTTTTTTTAATATTCTTTTTCATTATGGTTTATCCCAGGAGATTGAATATAGTTCCCTGTGCTATACAGTAAGACCTTGTTGTTTATCCGTTCTAAATGTAATATTTAGTTTGCAACCCCAAATTCCCAGTCCATCCCTCTCCCACCCGCCTCCCCCTTGGCAAGCACAAGTCTGATCTCTATGTCTGTGAGTTGAGTCTGTTTCTGTTTTGTATATAGGTTCACATGTGCCATATTTTAGATTTCACATATAAGTGATATCAAGTGGTATTTGTCTTTTTCTGACTTACTTCACGTAGTGTGATAATTTCTAGTTGCATCCATGTTGTTGCAGATGGCATTATTTTGTTCTTTTTCATGGCTGAGTAGTATTCCATTGTATATATGTACCGCATCTTCTTTATCCATTCATCTGATGATGGGCATTTAGGTTGTTTCCATGTTTTGGCTGTTGTGAATAGTGCTGCTGTAAAAACCCCACCGAGTCTTAAACTCTGAACTTGAGTCACTCATGTGGGCCCAGATGGTTATTCTTTTTTCAATAGTTTGTTTTGTTTTGTTTTGTTTTTTTTGTGGTACGCGGGCCTCTCACTGCTGTGGCCTCTCCCGTTGCGGAGCACAGGCTCCGGACGCGCAGGCTCAGCGGCCATGGCTCACGGGCCCAGCCGCTCCGCGGCATGTGGGATCTTCCCGGACCGGGGCACGAACCCGCGTCCCCTGCATCGGCAGGCGGACTCTCAACCACTGCGCCACCAGGGAAGCCCTTTCAATAGTTTTTGACTTTAGGGGACAGGCTGATGTTGGACCAGTGACTTTTTGAATGTTGGCCTTTGCTTTTTAAAAAACGTTTTTAAATTGAAGTATAGTTGATTTACAATGTTGTGTTAGTTTCTGGTATCGGCTTTTGCTTTTTTGACTCTTCATGAGAAACGAGGAAGTGAATGAAGTACGTTGAGCCTGTGGGGAGTGCTTCCTTCTCCCCACACTTGCCCTGCCTTGTTTCATAATGCTATGTGTTTTGTACAGTCATGTACCATTGGGTGAGTAATAGGTTTTTTTACCCATAAAGTAAGAGTATAGGACTAGGTAGTCTACATTTCCTTCTGAAGTTCAGTTATTTCTGGCCTGGGAAGAGTGGGCCCGTGTGTCCGCCTCAACTCATCCCAGAAGTCTTTGAGGTCCCCTGGTCCCACATTACCTGCAGCAGTGCTGGGCAATGAGTCATAATATGATGAATAGTTGCTGAGCAGTATGACTGGACGTTGCTAGAAATTTCGTCGTGACTCAGGGTGTTTTAGTAGAAAGCTGTTTTAGAGGTAGCATTAGGAGAGCCAAAGAGTTCTTAACTCTGTGGCGCCGTCAAACACAATCCAGAGGAGTGAGTTTGCTCATGTTAAGGTCATTTAAAGAGTCACCCCTGAATCAATTTAAATGAGCACGTGTACTCGTAATTTGCCGCAACTCTTCCCCACGTTCCCTGTTGTCTTGCTGATGTGGATTCCCAGGCCCTGTAGACATCCACGCTGGTGACCCCCGGTATAGAGCTTGGAGAGGCTAAGTAAGAAAGTCCTCATCCTCTTTCCTCCATGGTTTCATGTGTACCAAGCAAACATCCTTGGAGCTTTTAGACCTTTGTGAGGTTTTAAATTTCTTTTCTCTTCCTTTTTCCTTCCTTCCTTATTCCCTTTCTTTCTTCCTCCTGTCCTTCCCTGAAAGGGCTATTGATGGAATAGAGAGGGCAGCTGTGTTGGAAGGGTGAGCAAGAGATAGCACTTCGTGCAAACACTTGGGTATGGTTGGTGTTCTACTACATTTATTTATTTATTTAATTTTTTTTGCGGTACGCAGGCCTCTCACTGCTGTGGCCTCTCCCGTTGCGGAGCACAGGCTCCGGACGCGCAGGCTCAGCGGCCATGGCTCACGGGCCCAGCCGCTCCGCGGCATGTGGGATCTTCCCGGACCGGGGCACGAACCCGCGTCCCCTGCATCGGCAGGCGGACTCTCAACCACTGCGCCACCAGGGAAGCCCTCTACTACATTTTTAGGAAGCAATAGGGAGAAGGTTTGTTTGATTTTCAGAGTTTAAATGCTGAGTACCCTTTGCTTTCTGACTTAATTGGAGATGGTTATGACCATGATTGTTGAATATGAAGTACAAACGGCCAGGCACTCTACCTGGTGCTTTATATACGTAATTTCGAAACAAGTGAGGCTCAGAAGTTAAGTGCTGTCCCGCGTGTTCATAGCTGGCTGGCGGAATGACAAGATCTCCTAACCAGGTCTGTCTGGTTTCTAAATCTGCTCTGTTTTCACTGTCCACTTGTCAACTGATCTGACGTACTTTCTCTAGTATGATGGTTTTCTAACTTTTCAGTTTCCCTCTTCCCCTCATCCTGTGGCAAAGACTTCTGCAGACCATCCCTTATTTTTATCCTGTACAAGCTCTTTCTATGGTAAAAAAACAAAAAAATGGAGACATTTATGTGACGTTTATAAAGAAAGAAAAAAGAGCAACAGAGACCTCTTATTCCGCTGGGTTCAGAATGACGAGCTGTTCTTCCCACCTAAGTAGAGAAGAAAAGAGCACCTAGAACTGCATTTCTCGTAGCTGGTCCTGAGCCCAGCTCGAGGAAGAGCCTCTAGTATTTGTCACCATAATCTTGATATTTGTCTGTATTCATCTTAGAGATTTGAAACCTGAATCTCAGAGGAATCAATTTCTGAGACCATAAATTAAGTAAGAAAATACAGTGGCAAAACTTCTCTGCATCTTGCCAGCTACTCACTTCGTTGATTTCTGCAATTTGAATATAGTTCCTCAGCTGTTCTCAAACCTATCTTCCCCAGCAGAGCTCCAGCATTACCGACTCCTTAAGCAAATGGGTGATGTGCCTCTTCCCTGTGCTGTCACCTATTTGTAGGATGTGCCCACATGTGATAAATGGGCACCTGTGCTGCTTCTAACAAGTCCAGCCTCATGTGGGCTTTGGAATCTAGAGTGTGAATTTATGATGTCTTTGTGTGTGTGTGTGTGTGCGCGCGCGAGCTTTGATCATTTCACCGCAGCTGCTTCTATTGAAGGAGCGATAATAGCTGATAATTTAGTGAGCACTTACAATGTTCCAGTCTTTCTGTATGAGGATTAAATGAGTTCTTACACCAACCCTGGGAAGCGGCACTCAACCTCTACACTGAGCCTCTGAACGTTCTTCCACCTTGAAGGTCCTTGCCTACAGAGGATTTGTACCATGACCTTGCTTCTGGACTGACCCTTGCCTTTGATCTCTCCTTGGGTAGAATATCAGGGCTTAAGAACGATGGACCTTAGCAGCAGAATTTGCTGAAAAATAAACCCACAAAATGAAGTCAGCTAACCATTCATTGGATGAAATGTTAACACAACTCTAGGCAGGACGGCTGAGTAGAAACACAGGTGTGGAATCTTCCTTGGGTTGAATCCTATCTCCATTACCAACTAGACGCGTGGTCTCAAATGATCTAAACCTTTCGGAGTTTCAGTTTCTCATCTGAAACTGTGGTCATGGTGACGTTGTAACTTGGTTGATATGTTGCTGATTGCAGCTGTTGTGATAGCTGAGTGTGGGACCGGAGGTACAGTGGCAGCGGTAGATGACGGAAAATAACTACTTATTTGTTCTGAGGAGCAGCACGTTCAGTTCACTTTAAGCCCGTGGCTGTTGATGTGTATTCTTTGGCAGTAACGTTTACTCAATATAAACCATGCACCTGTATATATATAAAAAAATAAATTCTGTGATTAATGTTATACCTAATGTTCCAAAGAGCATTGCTTTTAATATTTTTGTGATATAAGTGTGATGCTCTCGTTTCCATTACTGCCTGTTAAAGGAAATATTGCTGCTGCTATGATTTTATGAAAGAAATATCGGAATATGTGAAAGCACCCCAAGAGTTAGGGCCCCCCAAGTCTCTGCTATAAGGTATTGCGTTTCAAAATTGTTCTTGCTCTAAAGATAAACTCCTTAAAATACAATTATATATATATATAACTCTGCTTTTTTTTTTTGCTGTATGCGGGCCTCTCACTGTTGTGGCCTCTCCCGTTGCGGAGCACAGACTCCAGACGTGCAGGCTCAGCGGTCATAGATCACGAGCCTAGCCGCTCCGCGGCATGTGGGATCTTCCCGGACCGGGGCACGAACCCGTGTCCCCTGCATCGGCAGGCGGACTCTCAACCACTGTGCCACCAGGGAAGCCCCTATAACTCTGCTTTTTATAGTTTATCTTTTTTATAAAAATACTCATTGAGCACCTGTCAAATATGAAATGTGCTAGAGATAAAACATCACTTAAGGGGACTTCCCTGGTGGCGCAGTGGTTAAGAATCCGCCTGCCAATGCAGGGGACACGGGTTCGAGCCCTGGTCCGGGAAGATCCCACACGCCGCGGAGCAACTAAGCTCGTGCGCCACAACTACTGAGCCTGCACTCTAGAGCCCGCGAGCCGCAACTACTGAGCCCACGTGCCACAACTACTGAAGCCCCCTCGCCTAGAGCCCGTGCTCCACAAACAAGATAAGTCACTGCAATGAGAAACCCACGCACCGCAACGAAGAGTAGCCCCTGCTCGCCGCAACTAGAGAAAGCCCATGTGCAGCAATGAAGACCCAACACAGCCATAAATAAATAAATAAGTAAATTTATTAAAAAAAAAAAACAAACCATCACTTAATAATAGCAGCTAACACTTATTGTATATTACCATATGCCAGACATTCTACTTAGCACATACCCTGGATTATTTTGTTTAATCCCCACATGGATTATGTTCTCAGAGGATTTACTGCTTAGTTAAAAGAACAGAATGTACAATAAAGGCTGAATAACAGGCAGCGTAAACTAAGTCCCTCATATTACCCAGAGGCTAATGAAGGGAAAGACTATGCAGTGTTAGCATTTTAAAATTATCTCCTTTCAATGGAATTTGCAAATTTCCGATCTTAGATCTCAGCTAAGAGAATTCTCAAGTCTCAGATTGCCTTAAATGAGTGGCAATTTCTTTAATTATTTATGAGTGGCAGTTATAAAGTGTGCATTCTTCTTACCACGTACGATAGAGTTAGTTTATAGAGTGATTTCCCTCCCCTGCCCACCCTGTTTCCTGAACATGGTAACTTCACGTCTTGGACCTTGGTCAGTTTTGCTGTTAAACACTAAAACTTCGGGGGTTCCTGCAAAAAAAAAAAAAAAAGCTGCTGTAGGTGTCTCTGTAATACAGTTCTGCTTATTTTCTTTTAACACTCTGTGTGCAGTGACCCCCTACCTGTTGAAAATAGATATGATATGCATAATTTAAAGTATTAATTGAGAAAGGTATTGCATAGATAGGTGGATCTGTGTGATCGGTTATCTGTGTATTACAGTTATTTTGGAAGCCATCCCCCAGTCTCACCACTGGAGGTCACCTTAACTCTTTTTCTCTTCATAAAGCTCCAAGTGTTCTGTTGATGATTAAAGGAGCTTTCCAGTTTAGAGCTTTGCCTTAAACACATGAAAAAGAAAGTCGCTCTTCGTTTTTTGCACAGAACAGCGTACACAGATATGTATGGCTAGTTCTATACTCATAGGCGTAATGCTTCACGTAATAACAGAAACCGTATGTGTTGTGTTTATGGCCATAAATATACGTGCACGTTCTACATGACGGAAGACAAAGAGCCACCAGAAAAGCAGTGTCTTTTGAAATGGAGCATCTGTGTTTCCTCTAAGAATGGACTCATCGAAAAGCAATTAGAGGTCTCTCTATTATTCGTTCATTCACTATATGTTAAACTGCTGACTAGGTGTCAGGCACTGTGCTAGGTGCTGGAGGGAACAGAACACACATGATCTCTACTTTCTTGTCGGGAGCCTATAGTCCAGTCAGAGACAGATGTTGATAAAATAATCAGTTAATATGATGAGTGCTGTGAGGAAAAATACAGAATGAGGTGCTATGGATAGACTATAATTTAGATTGGAGGGGTCAGGGAAGGATACTTTTAGGAAGTGACATTTAAGCAGAGACACAAAGGGTGAAGAGGAGTGTGGTTGGTTTGAGGACTCTGGAGAGGCCAGTGTGCCCAGAGGGCAGTGAGTATCAAATACGAGAGAGTCTGGGGGAGAAGCTCTGGAGTAGGATTTTTCAAAGTTTTTAAACTGCATCCTGGACTAAGAAATCAATTTTACATCACAACTCAGATTACATGTTTGTGTGTGCGTGAAATAAGGGTTCTGTTAAGCAGAAATTATTTCACGTGATGTATTCTGGTCTATTCAACTCCCGTATTTTAAAAATGCTGGTGATAAGGCATAAATTGATTTGTTATCCCACTCGTGGATCACAGACCACAGTTTGAAAACCTTGGGTGTGGAGGGGAACAAGAGACCGGATTCTGGAAGGGTCTGGTTGGTCTTCTTAAGGCTTTCCAATTTCATCCTCAGAACAGTGGGAATCTACTAAGTCTGAGCAGAGAAGTGTGTGACATGAATAGGATAGATTTGTGTTTTCCAAAGACCCCCCTGGCTGCTGTTGCACGGGATAAATAGTAGGGGAGCCAGAGGGGAAGTGGACAGGACAGTTGGGAAGCGTGGACATCTTGTGGGTAGGAGGTGATACTGGCTTTGACTAAGGCAGGGACATGGCTGGGAGAATTCACGCTCTCTGACAAAAAGCACTCACTTTCTGTCAGTGCTGACGGTTGCTTCCACTGAAACTGGAACTACTAAAACTACCACTGTTGCTTCTCTGTTTTGCACAGCTTGATTTTTTTTCTTGGGTACCTAGACCACTACTTGAACATAATAAGTACACAATAAATATTTGTTGAATGAATTAATTAATAGGAAGGAAGAAGGTGCTGACACTGTACTACCCTTTTGAGTGTGAAATGAGAAAGCTCTTTCTTGGTATCTGCATACCCTTCTCTCATCATAACTGAATATATACACACCACCAGGACAATTACTTTTCTCAACAAGTAGGTAACAATTTCTTATACAGTCTTTGGAAGCTGTTAGTGGGTATGTATATAATATAGTTCTGTGTCTTAATACTACATATGGCATGACCCCTTTCTGTTGCAAATAGATATAATACACATAATCTAAAGTTTTCTCACAAAATTGAGAAAACATAGAATAAAGGGGGTTTTTATTCAAATTTGGATGGGGTTTATAAGTTGAATCTTATGAAATTGTTGATATTTAACCTGTTTTGACTCTAAAACAGCAATTTTATATGGCTTAATGCAGTATATTAGCACCAAAAGGCAAGGCAGTGAACATGTGTTGGAATTACATTCCTCCAGATGGACCATATCCTGAGATGCTCATTGGGGTCAGGCAGGGATTGAGAGACTACAACTGAGAATGCCCTGAGGCATTGCCCAAAGGATAGTGACCTGTATATTCTATGGTAACCTTTTTAAATTAGACCTTATTGTTGAGACCTCTGGTGACTCTTGTGTCCCATGTCAATTACAGAATAATCTTGGTGAGCAACTTCCTGGCCTTCAGGCAATCCATGAATAAAAAATTACTAAAAACTGTTTATCCAACTTTAATGAGTATTTCCTGGTCTAGTGAACAGGCTAAATATTTCATGGTTCTTCCTAAGTGAGCCCAAACTGTTTTATGTTTAGTCCATAAAAAATGAATAATGCTGTCCCACTATTGATCATGTTGGCCTCTGTAATACAGGTCTTTATAAAATTATTTGAATTTTGGTTTCCTCAGAGACCTTTCATAGTAAAACCTTCACTTCTCAAATTAGAAGTTACAGGAATATTATATTGTGGTTACAGACACATGCAAAGGCAAATAATTAGAACATTAGCAGAGGAAATGAATTAAACCTCTGCATTATATTGATTGCGTGTCTTTTTGTTAAACAAATGTTTTGTTGAATCGTTACTTCTCCCACAGGTACCAGTTTTTTTTAGGTAAATGCAATTTGAAAACTGAGATATGTTCTGCTGTTCAATACGTAACCTGGAGGGTCTTTTGATTTTTTAAAAATTAATTTTCAGTTAGTCCTGCTGGAAATTTATGGATGCTAAGTCTGATCCTGTTTTTCCTGCTTCATACTTACAGTTCTCAACCACATCATCTCCTAACCCTTTTAAGTGGTGAAAATCTGTCATTATTTTCATGCAAAAAAAGAGTTTTCCTTTTTGGTAGTCTCAGCGCATAAAATAACATTGATTCCAAAGTTGATGAATAGAGTACAGCATCATTATTTTCTCTGTGGAATTCCCACATTCTAGAGTAGCGGCTCAATCTTAAGGCTTGATTGCCAAAATCAAATGGAAAGTCCTTTGCTTCTGCTGTAAAACAATGGTGGATGGGCTTAAAACTGAGGAGGGGAGAAAACAAGATTGCATTACAAATCTGGCAACATCAGCCACACTAGTAAAATCAAATCCAATGTAGTTTTATGACTAAATTTATGTGAGCGCCCAGGATCAAAGGGCTCAAATCTCACTGGACTACAGGGTCCATAGTTCATGGCAAAAACTCATCAAAAAGAACATTTTAGTCGTTTAGGCTTTTCATTTTAATCAGCCACAGTCATAAAAGAGCCTTTAGGTGTCCAAAAACATTTTGCAAGATCAAGAGGTTGTTTTCTCGGTCGTAGAAGCAGCTTTCTTATTGGATCCATAAAATGCCTGTGGCCTTAGCGTGTCAAAGGGCCACTGCCTCCCATTGTTTGCCCTTGTGGGATGGTTTCTTTCGGTTCTTCTAACTGTGTATTATGTGACAATAAATTATGGTGTCTGACGGAAGGACCATAAAATTTTCACACCATCTATCAAGCTATTTCAGCCATTTCAAGTTTGGCCTCTGACAGCAAGCCAGGTACTTTGTAATGTTTAGACAGAAACGGAGTCTACTGCCGGCATCTTGACAAGTGTCTAGAGACAGCTCTGCACGGGAGAAAGAACACGAGGCCTGAGAGTGGGACCCAGTCTTAAGTCACAGCCCGGCTACTTTGGACAACTGTGACTTTGGACAACCCGTAAAATGGGGATCCTACCTTCACCACAGTGATGCTTTGATTCTATAGGGGAATATTTGTGGAGCTCCTCTCCCGCAGTAAGAACAGATACGTGTTAGGCATCGACTGTACGGGGAACCAGCCCGAGCAACCCTGCATTTTCAACAGGAGACCTGAGTAGGTACAGGGGAGAGCCTGGCTGGAGAGCAGCAAAGCGATGAGAAAATGTTCCCGAGAATGTGGAAGAGGGTGAAATCAGGGACCCAACAGGTTGAATTAGCTCTGGGGGGAAAGGGGGGAACTTCTTTTAAGATGAGAAGAAAATAGAGAATGAGTGCCTTTGTGTCTAGGCTATTAATGCCCTTATTTCTTTGCCTCTTTTTTTTTGTTTTGTTTTTCACCTTGGCCGCTGCACATAGGAAAAGAAACAGAGACACCTGATATTCCCCTACCCAGTCTCTTCGATGTCACCCTCTACCACCTCTTCTGCGCTTTCTCTCATTCGTTGTTCCCTTTCTGGCAGGTGCCTTCCCCTGTTTGTAATAGTATATTCAGCTCTTCTCTACTTTAAAATCCCTTCACTTGACTCCTGCTTCTTGAAGTTTCCATCCGTCCTCTCAATGGCAAAGTTCTCAAACGTTAGTTACATGTTGCAGATTCTCCTACCACTTGCCTTCTGCGACCTGTACTGAAGCAGCTGAGACCACAGATAAGTAATCATCAAGTGCTGCTGGTCCCCTCTGGGTCTCCACTGGCCCTGATTCTAGAATGTCAGTGCTGAAATGCTTGATCTCTTCCCCCAGCCTCTAAGACGCTGAATTCTCCATTATTCCTCCTCCTCTGAGTGTTTCTTCATGTCCTTTGCTGCCCCCTCAGCCCTGCCTCTGCAGCACCCTCAAATGTGACTCTCTAAAAGGTGGCCTTGAGTTCCCTGGCTTCTTGTATGTTGTGTTTAGAGATTTCCTTTATTGCTGCAAGTCTGTATCTATGTAAAGGCTTTTCACACCTATTTATTCGGATTCAAATGTTTTCCTGAGTTCCAGCTCCAGGAAAGTTCTAGTTTTTGCTGGAAAACCTAGACTGGGAAATGTCTTTAATATCTCACATTTAAAATTTCCAAAGCCTCAGCATCAAAAATGCAAAGAACCCCAGGGTTGAAAGGACTCATCTCCTTGTCTCCTTCTGACCTCCCCCTACACAATGTAAACACAACACAAAACAGTCTTTTCTTAGCTGCCCTAATTAAAGGATCCACTGTTCTCAAAGTCTGGACTAGAAATCTCAGATGCATCTTTGGCACCTCCTGCACCCTCAGCTTTTGCATGTAGTTGATTGCCAAATGATGCTAATTTTAGCTCCATGGTCCCTTATATACACTCATGCCTTGGCACCCTGCCACTGTCATCCTAATTCATCACATCTTTCCTATATTCAAGCTGTGTTATAAATTGCTTAAAGATTGTTGTTCCTCTCTCTTACACACCTTTCATAGCCTACTATTATTGTCAGTCAGGTTGAGTCCAAGTCTTTGGTGTGGTATTTAAGACTTTCTAAAATCAGATTCAAACATACAGCCTTAGTCTTCTCTTCTACTTTTTCCCAATACTTTCCCATCACCCTGCCTTTTTCTTTTGCTTCGATTGCTCACAATCTGCCCCTCTGCCTCGCCATTCCTTCATGGCCCAGCAAGTGTTCCCTATTATACATGAAACCATCTCTGACTTCCCAGGGCTTCCTCCTCTGAAACCTTAGGGTCTTTATCCCTGACTTAGGCAATTATCAGACTCTCCTATTATAATCATGAAAGCAGAGGTTATAGCCCCTTCCTTCCAACCCCCAGTGCCAAAGCACGTGATAGACGTAAACCTTCAGTGAATAGCAAACAGTTGAATCTTCCATCACAGTGATGCATGCATTAGTGCATAAATTAACCACTGGTTGGTTTTCTCTTTTTCTTTCTCTGTGGTGGAAACTGGGTTTAAACGAAGGGGATTATACAGGCAGTATTTTTCAAATTCAGAGATGTAGGAGAACTATAGTTGGAAAACTATGTTCCCGGGAGGTTTTTTTAAGCCAGTTTTGAAAGTTTATGACTCTCTACTGGGAGAATGGTGTTTATTTCTCATTGTCTTAAATGAACATTTATCAGACTTTGTATGTCTAGACAGGTTATGGTGATTGATCGTTTGTAATAGTTTAAGTGAAAGCATCATGGACTCATTTGAGTTTTTGGTAATTTGTAAACCCTTTCCTTTTATGGATGAGACTGAAAGGCTGAAGGAGTTGATCTTTGAATCAAGCTTAATGCTTCTCATCCTTTTCTTTCCTAATGCCCTTAAGGGAAGCAACATGCTCCCAACAGGACAGGGTTCCTTATAGCCAAGGAAGCTGACCACCCATTGAGACTCACCTCTGGTTACTACTTATTAGCAATAATAGAGCCCAAGCCCTTGAAGGCAGCTGATAGATGTACCTTGGCTGGAAGTCAGGTCTTTTCCCAGTCCAATGCTCTATCACTTAAGCCATACAGAGATTGCTCTGCCGAAGGCAGAGAAAGTGTTAATTGCAACTTAAGAGATGGGCAGAAAGACCCTCATGTATTCCATAATGGTGTGTGGTATCGAGCATATGCTACCTGGGATTTAACATAGCTTGTTTAAAACCAAAATCTTCAGGCACATGAACAAAATTAAACATGGTTCTTTTAGGAATGTACAGATCATTTGGAGGAAAGTAAGGCCACCTCTTCCCAATATTTAATTAAATTTCAACTTTTTTAAGTTGTTGCTTTTTAAGGTCAGAAGGTCATCTCATACTTTTTTTCTCCTGTGCTCATTCTTTATCTCTGCAAGATTAAGAATTGAATTCAGGATTTATGAATAGGAGCTTGGGAGAGTCTTTTATTATTCTCAGATGAGATTTTCTAGGTTTGTGAGCTGTGGATCAGTGTGTGCAGATGGACTCTGTTCTATTATAACCTAGACCCAAACATTGGACTCCTACAGCATCACTCGCTCCTTGCTCAGTAGCTGCCTAATTACCAGAATAATAATAATGATGATGACGATAATAAAGGTAGAGACACAGAGGCTGCCAGCTGTCAGAAATACCTCGCGGAGTGATTTTGCATCTTACCCCTAAACGCTGTAACCAAGCACCACCCATACCAGAGGACTTTTAAAAACACCATTACTGTGACTGGAAACTGTAAGTGTTGCTAGAGGGTTTGGCATGGCTAACAACCCCCGCCACCCATCAGCTTTTAAAACCAATCACACACAGAAATAAAGTTAAATATTTCCTTCTTTATGAGCCCCAGTT
The DNA here is from genome assembly GCF_003676395.1 of Aethalodelphis obliquidens. Classification (NCBI taxonomy): domain Eukaryota; kingdom Metazoa; phylum Chordata; class Mammalia; order Artiodactyla; family Delphinidae; genus Aethalodelphis; species Aethalodelphis obliquidens. The sequence continues at coordinate 2,324,188 of NW_020837995.1, forward strand.
TTTTAGTACTGGACTGTTAACTGTTTTCCTTATAGGTATATCATATTTGGATTTAATTCTACTTTTAATCTTACCTGTGCTGTGTTGATAGGAGAATCTGAAAAACGCATGAGAGAAAAAAATACAAAAAAGAAAATGATTCGAAAGAAAATAGGCTCTTGCTTTTACATTTGGCAAGCTGAGATTGGGGTATGTTTAACAAAGTAAATTTGGACCAAGAAAAATGATCTTCGCGTCAATCTCTATAAAAATCAAAATTCCTTCCTTTCAAACACCTCAGCCATTCTAATCCATTTCATATGTGTATTAATGTTGTGTTCAAGGACATGCAATCAGAAAGCCTTCTACTGCTCTGAAGTGCAGTGAGGGAAAGGTGATGGTCCAACACTGAGATTCCTAGTAATCTAAATATTTAGAATGTGAGTAGTTTGTAATTATTTAGAATGGATGACTGGCGTAGATACTTGAGCCAGTACATGTTTTTTCACGAAGGGTGCATGGCACAAAATTGGCATGTGTAAGCTCTTGTAGCAGATAGATTCCATGAGACAGCAGCATGTTCATGGTATGAAACACTGCAGCCGTCATGTGGTCTGATACAGACATTATATAGCTGGCCCTGTATCATCGTTAACCTTCATATTTAGTATTTAACTTTGGAATGACTTGTGTAAAAATTATGTATGCGTTTTTCAGGTAATAGTGCCCCTGTCTTTTCACACATTTAATATGGACAGCTGTAACATTTAAAATAGAAAAATTCTTAGAGCAGATTACAGCCATCTATAAACCTGAGTCAAACTAAATTCGGAGTGACATTTCAACTTTGCATGGAGGAGTTAAACATTTATTTTGAAAACGATTCATGAATTACATTCCATGTTTGATCAGCTAGGAAATAAGACTACTGATTTAAAGTTACATCTTCCAATTACTGGAAAAAACTGAAAATGTAATTCTCGTAACAATTATCCTTTCAAAAAGCGCAAATTACAGAGATGAGTATCAGTCAAAAGTAATATAGTTTAATCTAAGGGGGAGAATGCAGGAAGAAAACAAGAATGTGGTTTGTCTGTATTCCAGGAGAAAAGAATCAAGTCAAAATGAGATCTGATCCTTTCCAAGTTATTTTGTGTGCATCATACTTGAGTGTAATTTCACATGCATCTTGACGTTCCAAGTATCATTAAACATCTAGTAATCAGAACAAATGTTCTGCCAGAGTCCATTTATTATCTTAACTGTTTAAGGCTTTGAGCGCTCCAGATTTCTAAATACATAATTAAAATCCATATTAAAAAAATAAACCTAGATGGGGGATTTACATTTTTCTTAATTCATGTTTACACGAAGAAGAGATCTGTTTTTAAATATTACATCAGATCTCTGTGAGCTCAAATAAATCAGTGCGATACTTTGCCAAAGCTTTCCAAAAATGATGGGTATTGATGCCCTGTGGTCAGGAAACCTCGTGTGTGGAGCTTTAGAATTCTCTAGTTACTCAAAAGGACCATTATTTGGGGTCTCTGTGCTCTCAAGGTTATGAGCTTAGGTGCTACGGATGAACTTTATCACTCATACGGCTGTCAGCCCGTCTACGACCTCAACTGCACATATTCCAAATGAAGAAAGCACAGCTCTAGAAATGCCTGCCTCTTTCTAGGTAGATCTGTGACTGGAGATGTTCTGCAAGCCTGACTGCTTACACAGTCAACCCTTAGTAACTGAGGGATTGGTTCCAGGACCCCCTGAAAATACCAAAATCCGCAGATGCTCAGGTCCCTTGTAGAAACTGGGATCGTACACTCAGTCCTCCACATCCATGAGCAGATACAGAGGGCCAAATATAGAAACTCAAAAAAAAAAAAAGCGTAGCCATTATAAAGAATAAACTGGTCACCCACATTATTACGGGTGCTATTTCAAGGTTCTTTTTGTTGATCAAGGGATTTCTGTGGACCCTGGTCCAACCATTTTGGTGTGTGTCCCAGTGAAGGAAGATTAGAAAATAACTCATAACACTTGGATACACATGGAATAAAACGTGTGTGGGTTCCTCAATTATTTCGAAACGGAGATTTGTTTGGAACTGTAAAAATCCTTACCAGTAATAGTATGGGTATTCACAATGATAGCATGATGAATGCCTTTGGTGTAGAATGTTTGCTTTGACTCATTTGGGGTCAGGTTGTCTGTCAGCTCTCATCTAGGCCCTGTGTGTATTATATGGTAACAGTCTGGAGGTCCACTGAATGAAACAAACTTACCAGGTTTGAACGGAGATGGACCTGTAATGTCAGACTCATGAGTGCTAGAATTTCATGAGGTTTGTTGGAAAGAACGTGGTCTCCATCAGCTGTGCCCTTATCAGCTAGGACATTGCTGAGGGGTAATAGCAATCATTATACAAATCAGAGAGTTTTTCGTCATATACGTAACAGGCTCTGCCTAGGTACTACTCAATAGTTCCTCCGCCTTGTCTCCCTTTTGCTCATTGAACGCAGCTATCATAGGCACAATGGCTTTAGGGACTTCTAAGAGTCAGTTAGGGATCCTGAAAAAGTCATTCATTCATTCACTCAACAGCTATCTGAGTGCCACAGGCCAGGCAGTACTCATGGTTCTAGGAGTGCACTGGTGAACAAGAGAGACAAAAACATGAGTCCTCATAAAATTGACACATTTAGAAGATGGAAGAGGGAGAGAAGGTAGCATGGTACGCATAATAATCGCAAAGGTAGAAAGAGGACCAGGGGGCTGTATCGTCAGAGAAAGCAAGAGAGGCCATTTTTAAGTTCAGCTGGAGAGTCACAAAGGAAGAATGAGGACAGATCCACTGAACTGGGTAACCTAGGAAGCCAAGTGATTTTTGTGAGCATTTTCAGTAAAATGGTGGCAACCTAAACCAGGTTTTTGACAAATTACACAAAGGGTATGATAAAGATGTAAAGATAGTAGGTAGCTGCAAATCTTTTAGAGCATTGCTTGTCAGTGAACATAATAGATTTGTTTCTTGAGGAGGGGGCAGACTCAGGGCAATTATTCTGATTTTTGTTGGAGGGATTGGGTAGATGTGAAAACAAAGGAGTACTTGAGCACTTTTCAGGTAGGGTTAAAAAGGCAAAAGAGGTACCTGTCAATGAATATGTTAAAAAAAAAATTGAGAAAAATCTTGGCATAAACATCAGTGTGTCTTGTATTAATACATAAGTGATAGCCTAATTTTTGTTGGATGATATAATACTAGTTTATTTTGATGTTTATTCTTGTGGTATATGGATACCACTTAATGCAGTTTATTAAGAGGAAAGGTTGACTTTTATTTAACCACATCATGTACACTCTGTTCTCTAAGGCCACCGTCTAAACGTACATATAAACTTATACATGGGGAGACGTATGGGTTATGTTAGTAGTTTCCAGCTGACAGTGCGCTGTAAACCCAACTAGTTGCTGTGAGTTCTGTCTAATGGTATATAAACTCTGTCATGTTTTTTAGTCAGAGTATTTCTTAATTTGTTCTGAACACATTATTCTGAGTTTCTTTCACTTCCCGTGAAAAATATATTAGGAAGCAAGACAGGTAACGTCATCCTCATTTTACAGAATAGGAACCTGAAGGGTGATCTTCAGCTTACAAACACTGATGGAATAATAGGCCTCCTGTGTCTTGGAGACCCAGTAAGTATAGGAGGAAACTGTTCTAATTGCACTGTGGAACAGACTCTCTTTTTGATCTCTGCAACTAAAGAAGAAAAGAGATCAATCTATTGCTTAAAAGAAAATGAAAATCCAAGGCAACACTTTTAACCCAGTACTCTGATCCTTGCTTTGGAGACTAGCTCATGAAAAACACTCATAAAGAAAACTCTTCATGTTGGCCTGGGAATAGAAGATGCTAAGTCCTTTTTCCTTACAGAAGTAAAAAATTTAGAACCCTGTTCCCTTGGAAGTGCTTATTAATGAACTATAATGAGAAAATCAGACTCTTATAAGTAAGTAATGGGATAGAAGGTAGACCAGGAGAAAGGGGCAGAAATGAGACATCACAGTGTTCAAGGCACCGGAACATCCTACCTAACACTGTGAACTTTCAGTCATTTACTCTCCCCTGGCCGCGTTCTCACCCAGCTGCAAGGTTAGAATGCTGCTGAACGTGGCCATGCCATCTTGGATGACCACCACTCACCCCATCCCATCGCCTGACCTAGGGAGAGAAAGCTCTGGAAATTGGGCCACAGAGGTAAAAATTGTATAACATTGATGAGAAAAGTTAGACTTTTATCTTGGGGAATTTGGACGTATGTGTCTTGTTAAGACATAGGCACCTCTTTGGGCGTTTCAGGGACTCATTTCACTCTACTGTCTGTTGACATGTGTTTTCTCAAAAGAGAAACATTTTGCTACAAACAAAATCTTTCTTGGAAGTCCAACTGGTAAGTGACATTTTATTTATAATGTATTTATTTTGCAGTTTTAAACTTGTAGAAATGTGTGCATATGACTTATTATGTCAATCTTCAAGTTGCTTTTTTTCATTGAGATAGAATTTTACATACAATAAAAATCACTCTTTAGTGTATGAGTTTTGACAAACGCATGCGGTCACATAACCAAATCACAATCAAGACATAGAATGTTCCCATCACCATAGAAAATGCCCCTGTGTCCTTTGGAAGACAGTTCCTCTCTTTTTAAAATTAATTAATTAATTTAAAAATTTTATTTATTTATTTATATTTGGTTGTGTTGGGTCTTCGTGGCTGCGCGCGAGCTTTCTCTAGTTGCAGCGAGTGGGGGCTTCTCATTGCGGTGGCTTCTCCTATTGCGGAGCACGGGCTCTAGGCACACGGGCTTCAGTAGTTGTGGCACACGGGCTCTAGAGCACAGGCTCAGTAGTTGTGGCGCACGGGCTTAGTTGCTCCGCGGCATGTGAGATCTTCCCGGACCGGGGCTCGAACCCCTGTCCCCTGCACTGGCAGGCAGATTCTTAACCACTGCACCACCAGGGAAGTCCGACAACTCCTTTCTTGAACTCAGAACCCTGGCATCCACTGATGCTTTTTCTGCACCTATAGCTTTGACTTTCCCAGAATGTCATAAAAAGGGAATCATACAGTATGTAGCCTTTTGAGTCCAGCTTCTTGCACTTAACGTAATACATTTGAGATTCATCCATGTTGTTGCAGGTACCAGTGGTCCATTCCCTTTGTTTCTGATTAGAATTCCACTTTGTGCACGTGCCACGGTTTGTTGATCCTTTAAATTAAGCAGTTGAAGAACATTTGGGTGGCTTTCAATTTGGGGCAATGTATTATTAGTCAGCGTTCTCCGCAGGAATTGAACTAATAGGGTGTATATATAAGAAAGAGATTTATACCACACAGGTATGGAGCCTGACACGTCTCAAGATCTGCCGGGTGAGTCGGCGGGCTTGAGACCCAGGAAGAGCCAATGCTGATGTTTCAGTCCCAGGGCAGGAAAAAGCCAATTCCTCAGTTCAAAGGCATTTAGGCAAGAGGAATTTTTTCTAGGGAGGAGAGTCAGCCTTTTTGTTCTTTTCAGGTCTTTAACTGATTGGATAAAACCTACCTGCCTTAGGGAGAACACATCTGCTTTACTCAGGCTACTGATTCAGTTGTTAATCTCATCTAAAAACACCCTCACAGAGATACCTAGAATAATATTTGGCCAAATGTCTGAGCACCCCATGGCCCAGTAAAATTGACCATCACAGTTGATTAAAAATAAGCCTGCTAAAAATATTAGCATATGGATTTTCATGTTAACATACATTTTTATTTCACTTGGGTAACTACTTAGCAGTGAGATTGCTGGGTCATATGACAAGTGTATATCTAACTTTCTAAGAAAGAGCCAAACTGTTTTCCAAAGTAGCTGTACCATTTTACATTCCCATTTGCAAACTGAGAGTTCCAGTTGCTCCACATCCTCCCCAGCACTTGGCGTTGTCAGATGGGTCAGTTTTCCTCTCCCTCTCTCCCTTCCAATAAGTATGAAGTGGTATCGCATTGAGGTTTAACTTGCATTTCTCTAATGACTAATCCCGTTGAGCATCTTTTTATGTGCTTCTGTGTTATCTATGTATCTTCTTTCATGAACTGTCCATTCAAATCTTCTACCCATTTTGGAAGGGAGAGGTTGTTTTCTTATTTTCATTTTAACGGAGTTCTGTGTTCTGGGTACAAGTGTTTTGTAAGATACGTAGTTTGCAGATATCTTCCGCAAAAATTTGAACACAAATTTGAATTTAGGGGCTTTCAATGTGGAGTCTTATATTAGCCACAGCATCCAATTACTTTCTAAATTCTATTTTACTAACAGAAAAAATCTCAAAAATCACATTTTACAAACTAGTTAAAAATGGAATCAGTTTTTGGGAAAAAAAATTTTCCCTTACTGTCCTAGGGCTGTACTCAATTAAAATAATTGTGAAGATTGAAACATGAATTGTAGGAAATTTTTACTTTACAGTTGAATCAGTTAACAATTAAGAACTGCTGGAATTAGTTTTAATCATAAACATTACTCTGTCAAAAAGCACCAAGTATAAAATTAAATGCTAAAATCATCTGTTACTCTGCCCATTCATGTGCTTGTTATTGAACAATGGGCTATTTTGCCAGGATAGGGCTCTGCACAGAGCAAATTAGCCTGAGCCTTGGCTGTGCATAGTTGAATGTGGTGTACATGTGCTGTAGAATATACTTACATGTATATGTACAAACCTGAATTTAAAACAAGAAAGGAAGGGAGGGAAGGAGGGAGGGAGGGAAGGAGGGAGGGAGGGAGAGGGAGGAAGGAAGGGAGGGAGGGATGAAGGGAGGGAGGGAGGGAGGAAGGAAGAGACCAGTGCAGAGTTACAACTTTCCTGATCAGTGAAACCATTTTCAAAACATCTGAGTAGATTCAGAAAGATGTCAGAGAAAACTTTATATTTCAAAGACTAAAAAACAAAGAAATCCCCCAAATTAAGTGCCTTAGTACTAGGTGTGCTGGTGGTATCCAAATATGTAGGTTTTGGTGTAACCATATGTATTTTTTGAAATTCATTGTTTATAAGGTTAAACATCCCTCTAAAATAACCAAACTAAGTGTTCGCAGAACTGCTCACACCTCCATGGATCCATAGAAACCTGGTTAGTAAGCCGCCTGATCTTTTTCTGACCTGTTTGTTTTACAAATGAAGAAAATAGCCAGAGATAAGAAGCAAATTTAAGGTCATACAGAAGTCTTATGCTGAACTAAATCCAGTCATTCTGATTACTATTTTAGTGTTTTTTTCCATTAAGTTGACCTAGCCTCTCCAATTGGAGCAGAAAATATTTCTCCTTGGGTCCATTACTTAGAGAAATGAAGATGATACTCAATTTTGTGAGCCCTTTTCTGGCATCTCAACTTATGTCTTGTATAATGAGTATGCCTCTTGGCCGAGGTGAGCAATTTTTGGAAATTTCTAGCTTCCTCCAAAGGAGGCGTCCTAGGCCAGAGTCCAGATCTTAATGAAAAACACGTAAACCTCTTGTTTGTTTTCCCTGTTGATTAGCCTATAATTTAAAACCCATTCAATGGCAGATTTATCAAGTGACTAATCCCTGGGAAGACTAGAAGTGGCCGGGAGAAGGTGATTGTGGCCTAGGTCACTTGTTGAAATATTAAGGTAGGAAACCAAATACCTCCTTGCTTACTAATGAAAATACATTCAGGGAGGTTAGCTAGGAGTGGGCCTGGAGTGGCTCGTTAGTGGATGATGAAAGCGACACAGACGACCGGGGATATCTTTGCTGGACAGCTTGGCCTGTATGGTCCTTGGTTTTCTTCAGTCGTCAATGAAAAAGTCATGTCTGAGTAAGAGTATAAATCCACACCAGCTTAGCTGTCCTGAAAATTAGAAACAACTCACAAATACCTCTTCTCAGCTGGAACATGAGCCTCTCAAAGTATGGATTGTTTCTTTATATGCATTTGCAAGATCAGGTGCATTGTAGATGCTCATTAAAGCTTGTTTGACTCTTAGATGGTAGAGAGACCGGAGTCCCATCTCACCTTGATATAAAAAAGACTCGTTCAGTGTCTGTCTGGTTCAGACAACGTCCCTATGCAGAGTAAGCCTACAAGTAGGATATTTGTCACAACCATTCCCCTGAACCTCTTCTTGTGAGCAGAGAGCTTTCTGTTTCATTGGTAAAGATGCGGAGACTATTTTTTCTAATCAATAATCCTAGAGTCTTAGACATAAATTTCGCTTTTAACACCTGAGAGAACTCAACAACTAGCCCCCCCCACTTGCTCCTATTTGATAATGCTATTTAAATGATCTAATATTTTTTTCATTTCCTACCCCTTTTCAGTTTAAAAAAAAAAAGAAAAAGACAAAGTTGGGAATACGTGAAGCAAACCTAATTGGGGAATCTGCTTCACAGTTTCCAGAATGATGCTAGAGGACAGATGGGCCTTGGCCATAGGATGGTGACCCCTCATAGACAGTGGGTGAATTGAGAAAGAAGTAGTAAAGTGATTGCTGTGATTACTTGAAGAACCTCAGTTTGTCACAGTATTAAGGGCCAGGTCTTACCATCTGTTGCTTCTAAGCTCACGTGTACTCTGGAGTGGGTCGTACATACCTCACTGGACTAGCTGTAGCTTCAGTCGTGACAATAACAATACAACATAAAATGCCAAGTCCTCTCTTAATAGAGAAGGAATTAGTATGTTGGCTCTTTGCCTAAAAGTATGCAGTCTTGGGTTTGCTTATTAGGTTTCGAATTACTTTCTGGAAAAATAAAGCCTGAAAATCATTTCCATAGGTATCCCAAGGTATATCCATTCTCTGACTCACACTAAATTTAGTGATATTAATAACTTAGAAATAAGACATTATCAGAATGCTCCATGATTTTATTTCTTCTGTGTCACAAAAGCACTCTGGCTACACTCAGGTTTTGTTTTGTTTCCCAGCTAGGAATCTCAGTGCAGGTTTCAAAGATGTATCTCTTTTACTTTCCCACTATTTCCTTGGATGACTGTCCATAATTATATTTGCTTATTTTTGAAGTATATTTCAGAATCCTTGGAATAAGTATCGCATTTCAGAAGTAATGCCCAACTTTATTTGAACTGCATACTGAACCACTGGTGTGTTTTCAGAGTACCTTAATGAGTCTGCTTGACCTGTGTTGATTTGCATTCTTAATGAGAGCTAGGACTCTTTCTTTTTTCTTTTTCTTTTTTTTTGCGGTACGCGGGCCTCACACTGTTGTGGCCTCTCCCGTTGCGGAGCACAGGCTCTGGACACGCAGGCTCAGCGGCCATGGCTCACGGGACCAGCTGCCCTGCGACACGTGGGATCTTCCCGGACCGGGGCACGAACCCGTGTCCCCTGCATCAGCAGGCGGACTCTCAACCACTGTGCCACCACCAGGGAAGCCCTAGGACTCTTTCTTTACATGGTTTAGATGATACTATGCTTCGCATCGTTATGAAACTTTCATGAGCAGAGCTGTCTGTATTCTCGGAAGTTGAAGAGAAAGAGATATGGTAGAGTCTTGGGTGTGGAAATTATTAGCATTTTAGCACTTTCCCGAAGTGAGGACCTTCTGTGCAGTCCCCTGGAATTGTCTTGCTTTCCCCAACCTAAGAATTTAGAATTGGAAGGGTCCCTGGAAAAGGTTGACTTACTCAAGTTGTACAGCAGATAACCTGAATTTTTGATGGCCCCTGGCAGCACCACTGGGAGAAAATGGTCGTAACAACAAAATGCTGGTGGGTGATTTTTTGCACAGTGCTTGGCACCGGCATGATGTCTTTCATCAGTAGGCACTTTTCCACCTTCTTTTCAACAGGCATATTGGTGGGGACCAGACAAGCAACGTCTCCGTCTATTGCTTGGGCTTCAGGACAATGTGTTCCTGCGATGATATCTCTGAGCAGTGGTAATGTGGAGGATATTAAAAAATAATGAGGATTTTGTAGGGGAAGGGAGCACCAGCCCCTGAGGAGGCTGCAGGAGTTTCCTAGAGCCCAATTCCTAATCAGATTAGGATCACAAATATGGTTCAATCCTACTGCATAGTTTACTATGCTTATGGGAATAGCCTTTAAGCTTATTGTGGAGAGAACTCTTATCCACACCAAATATTTTAAAATTGTTAAAATTTAATAGGATCAACATTAATTTATAGAAATACCCACACTGAATTTTCTAGGTAATAACAACAATGAAATCTCATAGTCCATGTTGTGCTTAGGCCTATCAAAGAGGCAGGGGACCACATGTCTCTCTGTTTTTACGTTTTCTTGGAACTTTGAGTCTAGTTGGGTGGGTAATACAGAGGCACAAGGAAGTCTTAATATTTAAAGCTAAAGAAATAATTCAATAAGCATTTGTGGATCACTAACTAAGCGGTGTGCAGTGTTCTGGAAGTTCAAACATGAATAAGCCATGGTCCCCAACTGCCTGGAGCTTTTAGATTTGCAAAGAAGATAAACATAAATGACTGTAACGCAACGTGAACCTAGAAAGTTCTTTGGCAACAAAGTCAAAGGAAAACTTTTGTCAAGAAAGATCAAGAAAAGTTTAAGCCAGAAGGCTCAATTGCGATGGAGTGAGTTTTCCTTCGGGGCTTTCACTAGGTGAAAATGGAGAGAAAGGGTGTTTTACAGAGAGGAAACAGCATTGTGCAAAAACATAAAGATGTGGGAGTTGACGGGATGTTTGAATCTGTACTGGTGCAACACAGGACAAGTATAAAGAAGTATCTGGAAAAGTAAGCAGAGGGCAGATTTTGAAGAGCCATGAGTATCATGAAAAGAATTTAGGCTTTTCTGCTGCATGAAATAACCGTTCTCAATATGGGTAACGAAGGGATATTTCCCTTATAGGGATATATCAGAATTAGCAAGGGGCTTTTTCAAATAACACATGTTCCTTTGGCGATTCTGGAATGACCCAAGTTGAAAGTCACTGCCAGAAAAATTCTACCACTATCGTAGTGCCATACCGTCTCAGCTGTGTTTGGAGCAGAATAAAGATTAAGAACAGTTACCGTTGGTTTCAACTCTGGCTACCCATTGGAATCCCTTGGGGAGCTTTAAGGATACCAGTGCAAGGGCACCACCATCTCAGACCAGTTGAATGATTATCTTTTGAGGTGGTCCTGCCCGTCAATATTTTCTACAAAGCTCTGTAGGTGTTTCTGATGGGGAACCATCAGGCTGAGAACCACTACGTTAAACAGATAAAAACAGTGTCCATCAAGGAAAAGGGTGATTGGAACAGAGTGGTTTAATTGCGATTGCTCGCTTAAAGACTGAATTTGCATACTGCTTAGAAGGAGATAGATATAGATTAACAGACTGTTGCAGGTGGGAAGAGGATGTGATTAAAAATGAAAGCAATAGAAGCATTCGAGTTAGGAGTAAAGGGAGATAGATAAAATTTGGATGAAGTCTGGAGGTGAAACTTGGGGCAGGCTGGAAAGATGTCAAAACTTTAGACCTGTCTCCTTTCAAATGATATGTTGGGGTGAATGCAGATAAACAGATTTTTAGCAGGGAGGTTTGGGGAGAGGGAAACTCATAATGTTTCATATGTCCTAAAGAACGTTTACGTAAAAATGATCAGAAAGTTTGTAAATTGTTTTGTATACCGTGTACAAGCACCACGTTCAACGTGAAAGTAAAGGAGACTGAAAAGAAAGTCAGTAGGGTTTAAAAGCATTAGGTTCCCTTGATTCAGCCTTATCTGTAATTTCGGCTGTGAGGGTCTGGGCTTGACATTTCATAAAGATTTCCAGGGTCCTGCCTGGGAGTACGTGATTATTCAACAGAAAGTTCTACTCTCTGTGTTTGATTCATCAAGTCGTTAACAGTCCTTCTAGTTATGGCTCTAGACAAAGGAGGGAAAACAATATATGATTTCCATGTGCAAAGTAGAAGTGGCACTTAACAGGAAGTGGAGTGTAAAATAGTGTTAAAAGAATAACTTTCCTGAAGGCTTGATTCATATGTGCAGCTTTGAGATGCCTATTTGTAATAGAGCCAGGAACAGTTTGAAGTAACTGACAGGATATGTGTTACTGAACGCAAGTCAGTGTGTCCGACACACAGCGGTACCAGACAAGTTTGGAGCAGAGAAAGGTTTATTGCAGGGCCACGCAAGGAGATGGGTGGCTCGTGCCCAGAAAGCCCCAAACTCTCCAAAGGGTTTCAGCAAAGCTCTTTTAAAGGCAAGATGAGGGAGGGGCATGATTAGTTGTTGCAAACTCCTTGGTGTCGGAATCCTTTGTTCTTGCAGCTGTCCATGTAGGTCAGGTCATGATGTTCCTGTAAACCTCCAATAGACAAATGCCGTTGTCTGTTCTGCAAATTTGACCTCCACATGAATGGACTCTTAAAGGTTAGAGCCCTGAGAATAGGCTATCCTGTATATTTCAGGCTATAGGCCACATTCCTTTATAAAAGGTGCAGAGCCAGCGTGACTAAGCATGGGCAACAAAGCACAAAGGTGAAAGCAAAAGGAATAGATGTAATATGAAGTCAGATTTGTGCTTCCCTATTACATATGGACAGATAAAGAATGAATGAGGGGGGCTTCCCTGGTGGCGCAGTGGTTGAAAGTCCGCCTGCCGATGCAGGGGACACGGGTTCGTGCCCCGGTCCGGGAAGATCCCACATGCCGCGGAGCGGCTGGGCCCGTGAGCCATGGCCGCTGAGCCTGTGCTCCGCAACGCGAGAGGCCGTAACAGTGAGAGGCAAGAGAATGAATGAGGGGCTTATTACATGAATCACTTTGAATTACTATGCCATGCTGAGCTTCTGAACCTGAAAGTGGAATGGTCAAAAGGAGTTGTGTAGCAGGAAAGGGCAAAGGTACGTGGTTTCTTTATATGGGCCCTTTAAATTTTAATGGTTAGAAGAGTTTCTTACTGTAGTCTCAGCATATTGGTATGGAGTACATGGACATTCCATAGTTCTTATTTGGTAACTCTTCATATTAATAAATACAGTTTGTGAGGAAGCCATTCATGAAATGGCCAATTATTGGAGGGATTTTAAGGAATAAAGATCTGCATTTATTTTTTTTTAAAAATCATCATGGAACCAATGTGGCTAAACTGGAATCAGGAAAATTAGTGAGGTGGCTTGTGCCACTGTCCAGGTAGAGAAGGACCCAGTGAAGAGTTGAGGCAGTGGGGGTAGACGGAAAGGAATGAATCAGAGAAATTAATGAAACTCATTGGTAAGTAATATGTTGGGAATGAGAGAGAGCAAGGAATCCAGCATGATATCCAGGTTTCTGGATGTGACGGGTTGGGAGGACGATGATGCTATTAATTGCAAAGAAGAATTTCAGAGGAGGAGGCAATTGAGGTTTGACAATCCTGAGTTCATTTTCAGACGTGTTGAGTCTGAGGTGGCTGATTAAGAATATTCAGCTAGAACAGTTCCACAGAATAGTTGGAATTATTATGGCTTTTAAGATACCAATTTGGAAGTTGCAGTATATAGTCAATGAGTGTAATTTACCTCATGAGCACACAAGATGACCGAGAGAGATTGTGTCGTGTGAGAAGGATGAAATGTCAAGGGACATACCTGGAGAACAACGTTTGAGGGATGACTGGAGGAAAAGGAGTCCACAGATTGACTGGAGAGAGCCAAGAAATAGGAAGAAAATTGCGGTGGGTGGAGAGGGTATCGAAGTTCAGGGAAGCAGAGAGAATTCCAAGGCAAGGCGGCAGTCAAGTTTAACAGTGCAGCTGAGAGGGCAGAAATCACTGAAAAGTGCTGAGCAGACGTAACACTGAAATCATGGAGTTTCAAGAAGATAGTGGGGGCAGAAACCAGTTGTCATCGGTTAAAAGAAGCATGGATAAGAAAATAGATGCAGCGAGAGTTGTGTGTTTTCTTAAAAAAAACAAAACAAGACAAAACTCTGTTGTGAAGAAAAAGAGGTAGTGTGAGAAAGAAAGGGCGACAGCTAGAAGGGATTAAAAAAGGATTTCGACATCTTTAGTTTTGCTTTAGATGGATAGAGCATGGGGCTGGGGAACATGCTGAGAGTCGAAGGCACGTGATGTGTCAGGCAGCAAAGAGACAAAATAGTAATGACAGCAAACTTCTACAGCACCTCCTGTGTTCCCAACACTCCTCTATATGTAGTTTTACATGTATTAACTCGTCTACTTCGCATAACTGCCTTGCAGGGTAGGTTCTGTTATTACCGCCATTTTCCTTATAAGAAAACCGAGGGATAGAGAGGTTAAGTAACCTAACCAGTTTGTGCTCTACCCACCACACTAAGCAAATGAATTACAGAGCCGCCAGAATGGTACATATAGATGTGTACAGCAGATGCAGAAGGTCATTGGTTGAGAGGTGGAAGGCAGGAGAGGTGGGGTGCTTTGTGTAGATACAGTCCAGTTGTGTGATAAAAGGAAAGTTTTTCTGTGGAACATGCCTTTGCAACTTTTTCATATTATTAAGAAGTTGAAGATTAAGTGAAATTATTGGCTCATCAATATTACCTGACTGTTAACCTGCTTGGAAGAAGGTTAGTCGGGAACAACATTCAAGATTTAGTTTGCTGTGGCAGAACTAAACTAGCTGCTAAAATGAAATTCAAATATGCGTGATCATTCAGCCTGGGAATCAGGGCTGGAATGTGGCTGGAGGTGGGCAGGGGCGGCAGAGGGAGATGGAGATGGGTAGGGCATCCAAACAGAGGTCATCTTGATCTCAGAGTTGAATGAAGCTTGAAAGTACTTTCAGCCATTTGATTGTAGAACTCGTGAAAGATTGGGTCAACTTTTGTATTTGTAGTACGTTGTTCATCCTGACTGCGTAAGCTTTTCCTAGTTTTATGCCTGTCACTCCACAAAGGTGACATTGTTTGGAAATTTTGAAGAATGTTTAGAAATCTGTTAGTCTCTTACTCTAATAGTATCCTTAGCAACAGTAACTAGCAGTAATATTTATTCAGAACTAGTGTTCCAGGCATAATGCCTGCCGCTTTACAGGAACTATTTCATTTTACCTTTATAAAAACGCTAGAGATGGTCTACTACTTTCCTCATTATACACTTGAGGAAACTCAGGCTTGAAGACACAGAGTTCCGTGCCCAAGGACATAGAGCTAGCAACTGGCTAAACCAGGATGTGAACCAGGTGGTTTGAATCCAGAACTCAGGTGCTGCTTAACCCTCTGTGTTGCAAAGAAATAGATGGTACCCTGAACTTGCCAATTTTTTCAGAGTTGGATCGCAGCTGCCGTGTCCACATGTGAGAAGTTCAGCTTTAGAAAAACCTGTCTCTAGTTCTTCTGACCACAGTTATTTGGGGGTTGGTTTATGAAGCAAAAGGTGAAACTAGTAAAAATACAGTTAAAAGTTATCTTAATGAAGATGGAGAATTTTCCTGTGTCATGACCTTGACTGACTTAGGCCACTGAAAATATTTCTTTACCTTTTTAATGTAAAACGGACCTGTACTTATATACCCGTTGGTGTTCTAGACATTTGTGGGCTGAAATTACAGTGAAGAAAGTCTTATTAGCCATAGGGAAGACTCTTGGGACAATGACGGAATATAACTATTGCAGTTTTTTTTTTTTTAATAAATTTATTTATGGCTGCATTGGGTCTTCAGTTGCTGCACGCAGGCTTTCTTTAGTTGCAGTGAGAGGGCTAATCTTCGTTGTGGTGCGTGGACTTCTCATTGTGGTGGCTTCTCTTGTTGTGGAGCACGGGCTGCAGGCACGCGGGCTTCCGTAGTTGTGTCACACGGGCTCAGTAGTTGTGGTTCGCAGGCTCTAGAGCACAGGCTCAGTAGTTGTGGCGCACGGGCTTAGTTGCTCCGCGGCATGTGGGATCTTCCTGGACCAGGTCTCGAACCCATGTCCCCTGCATTGGCAGGCGGATTCTTAACCACTGCGCCACCAGGGAAGCCCTGTTGCAGTGTTTTTTATCCATCCATCTCATCAGTAGTGGGTACTTGCCATTTTAGCTGCTGGGATACAGAAATAAAGGCAGATACTGTCCCTGATTTCTTCTTGTGGAGTTTGTAGTCTGATGGGGAAGGCAGAAATTAAATAAATTCACCAAAAATGTTTAATTACTGCTAAATTGGATTTTGGAAAAACTCAAACATAAAATTGTAAATTTGACTGCCTCCTAGTTAACTGTAGTAGGCTGAATGGCTTTGAATGCTAGGAAATGGACTAGTTAATAGCCAAGAGTACGCCAGTTTGTGCTGATAAGTGAAAAACTATAGACTCAAGGTATTGACATAACTGAGAAGATGAGCATTAAAAAGGCTGGCTTCGTATAAACTATAGTTGAAAATATAGAGTATGTGGAAGAGAAAAAAGCAAACCTTAATAAGTTCATTTTCTATGCATTTATTACTAAATTATGAATGATTATAAAACAGACTCAAATACTGATCATGGGCAGCTTTGATATGGAAACTTTAAAAAAAATGCACACGCATCATAGCTTCTTCTTGAATCTTTTCTTTCTGCTGTGTTGGCCTGGAAACCCTGGAGGTGAGACATTCTATGGAAAACTGTGAGAACTGCAGCTCCTAGCCAAAAGTATCTCTGAACCTTTTTTTTTGTTCTTTTTCCAAAACCAAAAGTAATAACAGATAGATCCAGGCATGTTCAAATCTTTATTAAAAGTTTTGTTTTGCATTTGATATTAAAACCAATGAAAATTCTTAGACGACAGTTTTACTCTTAATCCATGGTTATTGTTCCCTGTGAGCTCAGGTTGGATGAAATTATGCTTTTACTCCAACTGTTTAAGTCCTTGGAAAATTCACAAGGTGGAATTTACACCCTGTTGGATTCTCAGAAGAACGTCTCTGTCTTTCCCTGTGTTCATGCGGACTTGTGCTATGGTGGTGTGGGGATGCTATTGGAATATTTTATTTCTGATCATTGTTTTTGATGAATTTTTTGCTTTCTTTCCCACTGATATCTCTACAGGCTCAGTTCGAACTTCAAGCCTTTCATATCCGGGGTGAGCATGCGGTGATAACAGCGAGACTAGAAGAAACCATTGAAAATCTCAAATACGAGATAGAACACCGATGGCGAGGAGGATGTGAAGAGATGAGGGATGTGTGTGTCTCCACCGACGATGACTGCCCTCCAAAGGCTTTCAGAAATGTGTGCATCCAGACAGACAGAGAGACTTTCCTCAAACCCTGCGAAGGTGAAGACAGGACAACCAGAAGTAACCAAATAATACCCAGAAAGCTGAATATCTCCTCTTTAAGCCAACTCTCTCCCCCAAATGACAGCAGAGACACCAGTGTACCGCTTCAATCTGCGGAAAGCATCCCATCGAGTCAGCAGAAGGCAACGCCTCCCGCTCCCCCTCCCCCTCCCGCACCACCCCTACTGGCAGCCATCCCTCCCCCTCCTCCCCTCCCACCCGCACTTGGACCTTTGCCACTGGCACCTCCGCCACCACCTGTGAATACTGGACCTCCCCCACCTCCGCCACCTCCTCTGCCTCCAAGTGCTGGACCTCCCCCCCCCCCCCCCCCCCCCCCCACTTCCTCACTCCACCGCTCCGCCACCCCCAGGACCTGTGCCTCCACCTCCCCCTGGACTCTTCTTCGGAGTCAACCCTTCTGCTAGCCAGTGTCCTCGGAAGCCAGCCGTCGAACCCAGTTGTCCCATGAAGCCTTTGTACTGGACTAGGATACAAATAAGTGATAAGAGGTAAGCTCAACTCCCCTGGCCCATTCTCAGCTTGTGAATTTGCAGGATTTTGGACAAGTGATGTTGTATTCCTGTTGGTTCAGCATCTTTGTAGTGTGGCACTCGTTCTCAGATGTGGTAGTGAATGCCTTGGATAAACAAGGCTGGAATGTTTTGAGGAGAATGTCTCCACTAGGTCTTCTCTGTGTTCTGTATGGATTGATGCTGGAAGAAACGACGTGTTCTGTGTCAGACCCTTCTCGAAGGTACATATTCCATTTCCCAGACTAGAGAAGAGCCCAGGGCTCTCCAGCATCTCTGCAATTAGTGAGTAATCACAAAGACATTGAGCCTGATTCTATACTTCAGGTTCACTGAAGAGTTTTAGATTATCTGTCTTGTCTTTAGATGGTATCATCAACCCTATAATGTGTATATTCAACAGGTAGGTGTAATTTTTCAATTTTTATTAAAAGAACTGGACATAGTTGAATCATTAGCTCTTTAGGTCAGAGAGGAGTCTTAAAATATCAACTCTCTCTGCTTGAACTCTGTTACCCCTCGCTACTGAGTGCCCTCACATCTTTATACCTTGTTGCCCTCCAGAGAAAGTGCCGGTGGGTAGGTGGCTAAAAAGCATCTTCCACTTGCATAGGTTGTTAAAGTGGGTCTGTAAGGCAGCAAGAGATGGTTGCTTGGAAATTTCCATTCAAACAGATCTGATCAGATTTCTTGTGCCTCATTTTGGAAAGCATCAAAAGGACAATGAAAAAGATGTTGAGTTGCTTCTTGACTACTCTCTAGGTGCGAAGTTCATTGTTTGCAAAGAACAGCAAATATAGAACAGATTTTTACATTTAAATTTTTGAACTTAATTCGCAAAATCAAGATGTGGTGGTGAATTTTTCTATTTCTATAACATTTCGCTTGGGGAAGGCAGTATACTGAACAAAATAAACTGCAATTCACAGTGAGAAACCAACTAGAAATCACTCTAGGAGGGGTGGGGCACACCTTGACACTAAGCATATGGTGAACTAAGTTGATTGTATACTTCATATTTGGTCTCTTTCCTCTCACCAAAATTAAGGGCGAATTTATTTATTTGATAAATTTATTTATTTATTATATTTAAATATAATACTCTATATTTACATTTCCCAAATGAGTGGTTAAAAAACCATTTCAGATGGTCCTGAAATAGCTCCTACCATTAACTAAAGTACTAGTATTCCCATTCAAGACTCAGATGTCATTTCCTAAGAAATAATTTCTCAGTGTATTTATTTGCAGCCATGTTCTCTTATTAGTGTTCTCAAATTAATGCGCAGCCATTCCAGGGTGATGAAGCCCACCTGTCAGCCCTGGCAGCATGTGTTCTGAGGGCACACGGAGCTGTTCCACACCTGGGTCTCACTAGCCTGCCTCAGCTTCATTCCCATAAGACTTCATGGGCAAACAATAACCTAGACCATACCAGTGTTGTAACAGTAACCACTGGGAGATGTGGGCCCTTCATCCACCGTTTAAGACAACAAAGACAAGCTGGAGATAATCATTGTAGTTTTCTCTCCTTACATAGTTGACCATTTTGAGAAAGAGGACAATTGAATGCTCAAGCTCTTATTAGTTTCGCCATGAACGTAGGGGCTTCAGTTTTGCGATGGGTTGAATTGCCTCCCCGCAAATTGATTTGCCAGTGCCCTAATCCCCAGTATCTCAGACTGTGACCTTATTTGGAAATAGGACTATTGCAGATGTGATTAGTTAGGTTGAGATGACCTCAGGCTGGAGTAGGGCGGGCCTCTAATCCAAAATGACTGGTGTTCTTATAAAAAGGGGAAATGTGGACACTGCCAGGGGCGGAGGGAGAACGGCATGTGGAGTTTGGAGTCCTGCCACCACCAGGGATTGCATTTTGAGCAAAATGAAAAGTAGACGGATGTTCCAACTTTCCTGACCTGGGACATCAGGAGAGCCCTGCTTGGTGAACATGTCAGCCTCGAGCCTGAGTTCCAGGCACAGGGGTTTAGTCTCTGTTTTTATGGGTCCATCAAAATGTTTTTGTACCTCAGAGCATGAATACGTCTTTTAAACTGACATGGTCTGAAGACCCTGTGTACTATTTATTCATTATGGACAAAAGTAAAATTATCTGGGTTGTGTTCTTTGACAGGAGATGATATTTTGTACAGCCAGAGGGGTAAGCACTTCGTGTAATGAGCACATAATCAATTTTGGTCTTGGTCTTCTGGGGAACTAAGAATAAAATATGAATTTTCTCTAGTATACACACACTGCCTCTCATCCACTTGGATTGCTTTTGACTACGAACATGGTTTTTAACTTTTGCCATTCTGCTTTCTTTGATGTCTGTTTTCTGGTTTCTAGAATAGGGAAAAGCCATTTAGTTTAAAAAAATTTTAGGAAGAAAGAAATCCTCATCTGTCTACCTTTTCATCTTCCTAATAAGTATCTTCCTGTTGAGAAATTATCTTCTCCTCCACCCCCTGCGCGCTCCTCCCTGCTCACTCCCGCGTCTGTCCCCTCCCACCTCTTCCCCCACCTCCTCCTCCTGCCTTCCTCTTCCTCTTCTTTGGAGCTCAAACTGTGTGTTCAGTGGTCAGAAAAGAGCTGGCCATGATGGCATGTGGTCCATTGTGAGCAAGTCCTTGTTACTGCCCCACCAGCCCAGTTGCCCCCAACCCGCTGTAGAGGTGGTATTCCAAAATTCTGTTACTCATTTTTGGAAATGCCTTTTCCCATAGAAACAGTGTTGTAGATGGTGATGAGGTGTTCAACCTGACTGCCAAAGCCTATTTACTTCAGAATATAAGTGGGTTATAGCACTAGTCCTACTGACCTGAGCTCAGAGTCCTTGGAGGGGGAGCCAAGCGGTACAGGTGCAGGAGATGGGGGGATGGGTCTGAATAATCTCCTTTGTGGGTCACATCACCTCCCTCTAGGCATCCTCTCCTCTGCTTCCCAGAACCTTCCTGAGGCCCAGACCAGCAGCTCTGAGGCTGCATGCTCCAGAGTTTCCTGGCTCTCTTCTCCCACCAAGATCCCCTTTCCCAAGTGCAGCTGAGAAAAGCATTTAACATTAAAGGTGTTCATGTTTCGAATTGAAGTTAAGGGGGGTGGCGGGGAGAGAGGGGCAGTGCTGAGGAAGGAGCGCATAGATGGATGTACCTCACTGGAAATGTTCTAGCCCTTGGATGATGATTTCACAGGTATTCATCATACTGTTATACATTATAACTTACATATGTCACATATATGTTCTTAAATGCCTCAAATATTATATTAGAAAAATTATAATTAAAAAAAAAAGTGGAGAGAAGCAAACGTTCAGTTTTGTTATGGGCCAGAACCCAAATGTCATATTTCACAGCAAAGGCAGACACATAGCAAAATGTGAACACTCAGATCTGAAAAGCCAGTGTTGCCAACTGCTTCAAATATGAAAAATTGTCAAAGCGGCGGGCAGGTGGGGATGGTGGTGTGATGAATTGGGCAATTGGGACTGACATGTATACACTGATGTGTATAAAATGGATGACTAATAAGGACCTGCTGTATAAAAAAATAAATTAAATAAAATTAAAAAATTAAAAAAAGAGAAAAAATTGTCTTTTAGTATCAAAAAATTTGTGTGGACCATGTAGTAAGAGTTCTTTTAGTTTTCGTTGGGAAAATGCATATCGAAACAAAGATAAGTACTTGTAGATATTATGGATCATAACATACACACACGTTTGATGTGTATGTTTTATGTGTAGATGAGACTTTTTATTAAATGTCTATGAGCATTAAAAGTGTTTAAAAATAAGACGAGAAAGTAAGTTAAGAAAGTAGACGTTTGGGAGAAAATGTGTTCTGACTGAAAGGAGCCTGGATAGTAAACCATCTAAGGCAGCTCTCAGAGGCAGTTGTTCTGAACCTGATTTCCCATATCTTCTTCCCTTTCTTTGTTTCAAAACTAGGGTATCCCTGTTTTTAGAGAGAGAAAAAAACCAATCAAACAAAACACAGTCTCCTCATGGCTGCTTTTGCTGAAATCTCTGCGGGGGCTGGTGCAGTAGGGGTTTTGCTTTGTTTTTATTGTTAATCCTGTTGTTGGGTGGTGTATTATAAAATCAAGTATTTCTAAATGAGCACAGCCTGTTCACATATATGGGTCTTAACGCTGAGTTAACCTGAGCTAAACCTGAGAACCATATTTAAAACGAATAGAAAAAAATTCAAAGGCGGGCACATCTTCACCCAAGCACTCCATTTTCATTCTATTTAAGAATTATCCTATGAATGTCTCAGAATTGGTTATTGTTTCAATCTTTATACGATGCCCATTTCTGCCCGTCATGGAAATGACACAAAGTGAGGGAGGAGCAGTTGCCATGCCTCGACAATCTGAATCCCAGGAGTTCTGATCCCACCGGGTTTCTTTGGTTCTCTCTCTTTGGTTATATCTAAGGACCATTCTGTTTCGGAAATGTGTGTTTGCTTTAATACTTAGTATATTTTGACTTAAAAAATCTGTAATCGTAAAAAGCTTTTCTTCAAGCGGTATTAGAGTTTTTTAAGGAGTTAAAAAAATGAATTAAGGATTTCACTGTATTCTAATCTCTTTTGTTTCTTAAGTTGAACTTGCCATTTTCTCTTTTAAGCCAAAATTCTACACCAACCTTGTGGGATTCCTTAGAAGAACCTGATATTCGGGATACTAGCGAATTTGAGTATTTATTCTCCAAAGACACACCTCAGCAGAAGAAGAAACCTCTGTCAGAGTCCTATGAGAAAAAAAACAAGATCAAAAAGGTACTGAGTGACTACAGTAATCTTTGTAATTATATATATATATATGTATATATATGTATATATTTGTCATACATGGGAATTTATTATGTGCTGCTGATTTGCTTTCCCTCTGTTTTCAAAAAACGTTTTGAAAGGTTTTGAGTCACAGATGACAGAAAGGAGCCAATAGTTGGAGAAATCCGTGCTTGCTATTTTGGTCATGCTGTCTGAATTTGCAAACTGTTTCCTTCATCTGGACTTTTTTCAGCCACTAATTCTATTGAAAAAATGCACAAAAGTTAGTGAAAAGTAGTCTGTAGGCTATATGGAAAATGTCTTCTTCACTCATTTATAGCTTCATTCATTGAACAAATATTTATTGGGAGTCTGAGCTAGATTTTGTTTTAGGCCCATGCTCTCCAGTCGGGTAGCCCTTAGCCACATGTGACTCTTGGTGATAAAATTAAAAATTCAGTTCTTCAGTGGCACCAGCCACCTTTCAGTTTTATGCTTCTGGCTAGTGGCTACAATATAGCACAGATATAAAACATTTCCATCGTTACAAAAAGTCCTCGTGGGTAGCACTGTCTGAGCACCTGGGGCATGTTGGTGAAGAAAAGCAAACAGGTGAGAAAACAGATCCTTGCCCTCTGGGGCGTCTATTAACAATAAACATCAGAAACAAAAAATCAAGTCACGTGGTAGAGCAGAGTAAGGAGGATCAACTTTTTCGGGGATAGGGAGGGATGGGGGCTACGGGTTTGAATGGAGTGTTCAAGGTAGTCCTCCTTGAGAAGGTGACCTCTGAGCAGACTTGAGGGCTAGAAATCTGAGGCCACCAGCCAGCCATCAGAGGACAAGGTCAGGATTCACAAGCAATCAGATGTGGAGGTGAGTCGCCACGGTCGCCATGCACTGGCTGCGTGCCCCAAGTCAAAGTTCCTTCAGTCTGCCTTGGTCCCCTCAGTGTCACGTGAGGTGACATCTATCCATATTGCTCTGAGTAATGATCAAATGACATCGTATGTATACACGGGCTACCGTAGTGCCTGGTACCCAGTCAAACCTCAGCGAGTAATTGCTGCTCTCATTTTGCTACTGTTGCTGCCGCCGCTGCTGTTTCTCTGCATTAGTGTTGTGATAATAGCATAGATGGTATTAGGGAAAAACAGTTGGCCCTTGAACAACATGGGTTCGAACCACACGGGTCCACTTATATGCAGATATTTTTCAATAGTAAACACTACAGTACGAAACAGCCCGTGGTTGATTGAATCGCGGATGCTGGGGAACCGCGGATACAGAAGCTGACCCTAAGCTATATGCACGTTAACCCCTAGTTGTTCAAGGGTCAACTGTATAGTACTTGGTTCTGCTGTTGATTTGCGATATGATTCTGGGCTGGTCATCTCACTTCTCCAGGCCATATTTCCTCTTCTCTATAAAACAAGATGAACAATATCTGAGTCTACCTGATCCAGCAGGATGCTGTGAAATTCAAATCTAAGAGAGTTTGAAGAAGTGTTTTGAAAGGTGTGTAATACTGAATGATAGTTTCATCAACTCTTCTTAAATTATATAGTGAGGTTCATCCATTGGTTCATATCTCAAGTAACATGATTGTGAAACGAGCTGTGCCTTGTTGAGGGGGAGAATGGCAAAAGTCCGGATGCAGTTTTCTGTTAATCAAATCAGGTGTGCCCACTGACTTAAATTATACATGAAAATCATGGTCAAGGTTTTTCACAAGTTCATTGGAATTGTGTTTTCCTGATTGAAAAATGTGATCCCAATAATGATTAAATATCAGAGCAAATCTTTTAAGAGGATGTATCGCATGAAACAATTGAGTTACGGCAAGAAGTAAACTGATAGACTATAGAATATATTCATGTGCAGTTAGATTCCTATGAGATGGAAATAAGGGCGTTTTGCTGGCCAGCTGGCTTTTTAAATGCCATCTATAGGAACAGAAGACTAATTGTTTCTATACAAAAGGCAAAAGCAGAATCTCTGTATTCCAAAAGTAGCCTCATTTTGCCTCTTCCAGGAAGCCTTCTCTGACCATCAAGGAAATCCTCTGAATGTTTTCTTACCCAATATCATATTAAACTTACTTTCGTTTTCTTTTTCTTTTGCTGTTACTCCTTGTGTTTCTCTCTCTGGATGCTTGGTTACATGTTACTTACTCATAAAGCTAATTATTTCTGTTTTGGTGAATGAGCATTTTTAAAACATTGAAGTATTTGTTTTTAAAACATCAAAGCATTTGGTAGTTTATTCTTATTTCTTATCATAATTATTTGCCTCTTCAACAAAGGATTTTCACTAAGGCGGTTAGTACTTGATGTGTTTGTTTCTCCGTCTGAGGGGGAAAATATCCTTTATTCAAACTCTTTAATCTTTCTGAACAGTGAGGTTGCTGTTACCCCAAAGACTCTGTGCACACGTATAGTCTCTATTTTTTTTCTCTAAGGGTAGCAGTCTTGAGGGTGCTTGGAGTTTGCAGTGAGCTTGTGTCCTACCTTAGAGCTGAGATTCTAAGTTGTAAAGAAAAAAACGAATTGAGTCAATGCCAGAAAACTCTGAACCTGCCTCCTAGGCGCCTTCCTTCTGTGCCCATGGCCAGATTTCCAATATCAAGATGGATCCCTTGGTCTCTTCTGAAAGTCAGATGTTTATTTTCTGTTCTCTGAGAATGAAGGTGAAAGTGAATTTTAGTGATTGTGAGCAACTGAGGAGTTTCAGCCCTGGAGGCCAGCTTTGTTAGCCTAACCACAGAATGGTTCCCATACAAGGTGACCAGGAGACACTTGCCAGTTAGATCTTTTTATGGTGACGGAAATGGAGTATATGTCAGAGATTTAAAAATCCAGCATTCTGAATCTTGGCCGCAGGGACTCTGCCAGCGTTGAGACAGACGTGAGCATCTCTTAAGTGGAGCTGGTCTGCATCCCTCTGCACATCCCACATTCCTAGTCAGAACTGTCGGAATTGTTACCGTTCTGCTGAACTCAGATACGAGTTTCTAGTTTCATCTTCTGTAACAGCATTTAAAGTTCCCATCACTGGCACTGATTTAAAACAAACAGATACATATCTTCTTAAACTGGGCTGGGATCCTGTTTTCTAGTACGATACAGTCTAAGAATTAGAAGGAACCTTCCCGATCATCTCATTCAGTGCCCTCATGTGGCACATGAGAAACGAGACCTAGAAAGATGAAGATGACTTCTAGGGTTTGTATGCTTTTAGCTAGGAAGACATTGATAATGACGGACACTTGAGAGGATGTAGAAGGGCCTCAGCATGTGTCTTCACTCCCCCTGAATTTAAACAGTAATGGGCTTCCCTTAATGTTGGTAACAGCTTTTACTGGGATGATCGATTTTAACCTTTATAAATGAGAGTAGCCATTCTTAGAATCATCAACAAAATCCAGCTACACTCGTGCAAATCCAAAATACGTCCTACATTGTGAAATTATCCAAAGTCGTCTTCAGGTTCTTCCAGTAGGAATCCAAATCTTTGAATAAAAAGATACTATATATAAAAGATACTACATAACTCCAACTACGAAATAATATGAAACCATATGTAGATTTGGAGCTGTTTTCCTTTGACCCCCATCAATCATTTTAAATATTAGCTATACGTTAGATACTAACTATGACAAATTCGTATTGCCTACTCAGGCCTGTGCCCTCTTCACTTGTGGCGTGAGACCGCTCTGCCACCACAGACATAACATTCACCAAATTGAGAACCAGAACTCAAAACATCAGCTCTTGTCTGTACCAGCAGCACTTAGTACTATCTCCTATTTTTTTTGCTCTCTGATAACCTTCAGGGCAAGTCGTTTAACTTTTCCACACAGATTCTTTCTCTACCAAATAGGGAGTAACAACCCTTTACAGGGTCATTACAAGGATAAAATGGAATCATGATTGTGAAAGTACTTGAAGTATTCTCTAGAACTATGTATTAATCTCTTCGTTTATGAACAAACATGAAAGCTTTGCAAAGAAATTCTTGACCATCGCTTATTCCCACAAGCTTGTTGAGGGTCTTCAAACATGAGTGTGTCCCTGTCTGAAACTATTTGCAAATGGTCATCTCTAGACCATTCCTGTTTTTCAGCTCCTTTAACAGAGTATACAGACATCTAGTAGTTCATCTTACATTGGTTTATATAGTCTTTTTGCACTGTAACATAAGAGTTTTCACTGTCAATATGCCCATATTTCTACTATCTCTAAGTTACATTTGTTCTGGGGAAAGGTAGATCGGCGCCTTGACAAGGAGCCAGAAATCTGCCTTCGTCAGACAGAATGTATCTGAGATTCTTTGTCCTGGTGCCTGTCAGAGAAGTAGCTACTCCAGTGAACTCTCCAATTGCTTTCTAAACTTGCCTGACAACGTTCAGAAAATCAGCATGACCTGCCGATATTATTCCTCTCTTGAAATTATGAATAATGTCCGTGCTTGTTCCCTCCTCTGTAAGATACATGAAATTACTCCACTCCCTTGGCCTTTTTAATAGATATTTCTTAAGAATTAATGACATAATGGCTATTCCCTGAGCACTTGGTGGGAGTGGGGGTAGGGAGGGGTGGTGATGGTCCTGCAGACACTGGTCTATTGAAACTTCCTGGAGCCAAAAGCTTTCAGTTGTAATTGGGTCACTTTGGCCAGGATCGTAGCTGTAACTCTCAAATCCCAGACTTGGTGTCTCAGTTTAGTGGGGAGGGGAGATGAGTGGAAGGAGAACATAAATTTATAGGGTTTTCATAATCTGTTGC
>NW_020837995.1:2354023-2469606 GCF_003676395.1 Aethalodelphis obliquidens
CTTGTTTATCAGAGGGCAGAGAGAGGCGTCACATGTGAACCAACATCTCTGCGCTCAGACCCATAGATCAGACTGCCTGACACCATCAGCACCGTGGTGTATGAGTCACAGGTATGTGGGAGCTCAGGGAGTAATTGTTAGGATTTTAATAATCCCCTAATCTTAAGAGACATAAACGTATTGGAGGATTATTTTAAAATAAGCCAAGTTTCTCTATGTACTGGGGTATTGAAGGGCTGGAATCTGATGGGGAAAACTGCAATGGAAAGGCGCCAGAGGTCTGGTCTTGAAGGTAACTAGTTAGCGGTTGTGTGTCCAGTCACGTAACCTCTCTGGCCTTAGTTTCTGTAACTGTCATGGCCTCTGGAGCGGATGTTTCTCAAGATGCTTTCCAGATGCAAAGTATCAGATCATATCTGTACGTGGACACCTTCACACACGCATTTTAAACCTCAGTGTATACGAGTGTGTGAGTAGAATGCAACCTCAGATATGGGCCTTGCTTCGTCAGTGAGTAATGTGGGATATACTGCAAACCAGCCTCACAAATACAATGTTTCTTCCCCCGAAGATGCAATATTTCCCTCCTCACACTTGTCTCTACTTAACAGAACATGTCTTTGGCGGCAGCAGCCAGTGGCCGAGTTGGCCAGCCCCGTTCTGCTGGTGGGGCACTCTCCCCTCCATCTCTCCATAACGTTTCCAGGGTCCAGAGGCCAAGCCAGGAGTTCAGGTTTCACCAGACACAGCCGTCCACGTGTTTCCTCGGACAGTCTGGCTTGCCCCCAGTACTATGGCTACACTTACAATTTTTTGATAAAGTACCTTTTAGCCCAGAGCTTGATTTCCTTTAGGCCTGACCTGGTTTCTCTCCAGCTGAGGCTAATTTGCATGGCTGTAAACACGGGCCTGACAAAGCTCACCAACTGTGATAAAAGCTAAGGAAACCCGAGACCATTGGAAACTCCAAAATCCGCCTTCAGTATCTGAGCCTGACTCAGAGTCACGCCTCAGCCCAGGAGGCTGCCAGCATGCAGCAGCTAAAGAAATGTTATTCTGATTGATCTGATTAGGGCAGCAAGGTTAGCCATGGTCAATTTACAAAGACAGTATGAGAAGAAGTCATGTGTGTAGGCAAGTTATGGGTCAGCGAGGCCCCTGCCAGAAGTTTTGAAAAGCCACAGCTCTGCCAGCACCATTATCAGATCTCCTCGGTGGGGTACAAATGGGATTGGAGGGTTAGGGGCCCTCCAGAGAAATGAATGACAAAAGGGATTGGGCCGGGAAGAGCTGGGGAGCGGTGCTTGCTTTCAGCTGGATTCCTTGGCTGCCGAGCCCTTTACACGGACTTCCCCGGTACCCTGTGAGGAGGACTGCCCTTAGCCCCTCAATCGTCAGGGAGAGGAGAAGGTGGGGAGGCTAATTTGAAAGGGCCGTGAGGCTCTAGACTGACTCACAGGAGCAGCCAGATGGAACCTGTTGGGCATTTTCATCCCTTCCTTCACCACCAGAGTGGTTTAACTGGGATCTGGCTCCAGGCCCTGGTTACTAAATAACCTGAGTTTTAGTGTTTTCATTTTCATTCATTAACTTTTAGGCTAGGTACCTTATTAGTCACATTAGACATTTTGCATGTGCAAAATGTCCTAGGAGGTGGGGGCGTGGTCTTTAAACAGTGTAGAGCTGCAAGGACCAGGGGGTTAATTCAGGACTCAATTATCACATCACTTTTGCCTGCCTTGTAGACTCTCTTGTACAACTTCCTTAGTTTACAACAAACACAAAAACTGACTTTTAAATTTTGCTTTCAAGTTGTTAGGACATTCGCACTGATTCTGAAGACGTTGGATCTTTCACTCTGGGTGTGGTTCTTTTCCTCCCCGCTCAATTCAGGAACATAAGTGAGTGTTACTTACAACACTGGGTAAGGCACATTAATTAACAAAGAAAGATGGATTTAAAATGAAGCCAACTGAAAGCCACAGTGCCTGAGCTGGGCCTCATTATAAATAGTTCACTCTGTACTATAATCATCTTACTAATGGAAAAAATGAGACACTGAGATGGTTGCTTAGAGAAGAATGTAGTTCAGAAAAGCAGCAAAAGGCCTAAAGCATACGAGATGTTTAGAATGATTTAGTAAGGCATTGGAGAAACTGGGCCATGTGATGTTTTTGTTGTGTATTACTTATGCTCTTGGGATATGGAGGTATCTGAACAGTTCAGCTCTGTAGGACACAGCCGTTCAGTTGCCACCAGTGGAAGGGATGAGCTTCTGAGGCCGAAGGTACGTGGAAAAGAAAGTAAGACTCACAGGCCAGCACAGGAAGTTCACACCAGTTGGCTAAGATCTTGGTGTGTGTTTGCCTCAGAGCCACCAGGAAGCCAGTTTCAAGGCTTCCAATCAGCTGCTTCCTCCTGCACACCCAGGGCACCAAGAGTCACGAATAGTCTAAGTATGGAAGGTGGTAGCATCGTGGTTCAGCAGGGCTTTCTGGAAACCGCACAGGCCTGGCTTTTTCTTTGAGTCATCACTTTATCCATGGGGTAAGTCCCTTCATCTTTCTAAGGCTCCTCCGTCCCGCTCCCTCATCTGTAAAGTGAGAATAATACTAGTATGTACGTATTTCAAAGGGTGATTGTGAGAGTTAAAATAATCTGTGAAGTGTTTAGCTGCGTGTCTGATGCATAAATATTTGCTGGTTCAACCACACTATCGCTACCATCGTCATGACCATCAAGAGTAGGAATAAGGACAATGAACAATCCCCTAGTGTCACCCCTAATAGAGAACCGGAGGTTGGATTCCAACCAGAAGCTTCATCTCTTATGCAGGGATGACTCCTGAACCCCCAGAGGGCTAGCAGAGATCCATCTCACCCTCTCATTTGTCTGTCTGTGTCCCATTGGGACACAGCTGTGGAATTAAAACAAATGAATTTAAGCTAGATGCTCAGAGATGAACGTCCTCAAGGTGTGCCGAGGGAAAGCCATGCAGTACAACAAAAAGATGATAAAATTTGTCAGCGTTCTCCAGTACTATTTTTGTTTGGCTTTCATAGTAACCTGTGTTGGTAGTACAATTTTTAAGTATGGAGGCAGCATAAGGGTGCTTCCTTAAATCCTTTTAGAACATGATAGGCTATAAATCAATAAATATAATCATGTCTAGAATCACTGATTTAGGTGATGATGACGCTCTTTAAAGTGTGATATTTTAGGTTGGTTTCTATATTAATAATCAGATTGAATCCACTTATAGTTTATCTCCAACAGCATAATGCATGGATTAATTTTAAGAGTCGAGCAATATTAAAAGACCTAAGAAAAACAAAGGTCCTGAAAACCTCAACAAATTTCACGCCATTTTTCGTACAGACCATCCTCTGGCCACAATGCAATTAAGTTAGAAATAATTTACCAATAACAGAAAGATAATTTAAATATGTCAATAACAAAAGCCTCCTTGCCTTTTAACATTTACATACACACCTGCAAATAACTCATGGATCAAGAAAGGAGTTATAATGGGGTTCAGAAAACCCTTATAATTCAAACAGTACTGGTTTTTTAAGACTCAAAGGATATCACTAAAATGTATGGTCATGAGTGTTTATATTAGAAAAAAAGGATAGGTCAAAAATAAAGCATCCAAAATTAACAGCTAGAAAAAGAAAAGCAAACCAAAGAAATTTGAAGGAAAAATTAGGTTGAACAACAGGAAAGGCCATTTTTGCAGGTCAAATGTGATCAAATGTTTAGAATTTCATATGGTTCAACCTAATGCATTTTAAGCTGAGAATGGAAATTTTTTTTAAAAAATTTAATACAATATAGAAGATCAGTAAAGTCAAAAGTTTATTCTTTGAAACCAAAATTCAGTAACTTTAGGTACGATTGAGCAAAACAAACAAACATAAATAAAGATAATAGGAAAGTAAAAGTGAATGTAACTATAGATGCGATAGAAATGTATAAGATGAGAGAATACCATGACCAAACTTTTGGCAATAAATGAAAATAACATAAAATTTAAAACTTTCTTGAAAAATATAAATTACCAAAGCAGAGTCAAGAAGAAATAAAACACTGGAATGTTCTATAAATATTAAGGAAATTGGGCCCATAGTTTAAAATCTTCTTATGAAGAAAGGTCCAGGCCCAGATGGTTTTATTACACCAAGCATTTTCTTCTTACACAAAATACTTGAGAGAATAAAGAATGTTATGCTCAAAGCTAGAATATAGTCTTGATAGCACTACCAGACAAGGACAGGAAGTGAAAGAAAAGTTACAGGTCAGTTTCACTCATATAGATGTGGAGATCCTAAACAGTGTATTGGTAAATGGAATCCGGCAATGAATAAAAAATTAGTATAGCAAAAGTATCGAAGTAGACCTAAATAAAAGGAGAGACATAGTCTTTTCATGAATAGGAAGACCAATATTATAAAGTTGTCAGTTAGCCCCAAGTTGATTTCTAGTTTGAAAGTAATTCCAATCAAAATGTAAGTAGGATTATTTGGAATTTGACAAGCTTATTCTAAAAATTCGTATAGAAGAGCAGAGTTTCAAAAATAACCTTACACATGATGTTTCGTGAAAAAAGCAAGTCACAGAAAAATGGTTCCATTAGCCTGAAGTTAAAAACATAAAAAGCCAAAGAATTTTATGGAATCATACATTTGTGGCAAACTGTTTTTTAAAAAGCAAAGGAACAATAAACATAAAATTCAAAAAAATTTAAAAATTCTGACAAAAACCAGGTAGGATGCTTATTCTACCTCATATCAAGAAAAATAAAACAATAGGCAGTAAGGTAGCTATAGTGTGGTAATAATTGGCACAGAAAAAAACAAAGATCAGTGGAAAGAATTGAGGGTTCAGAGGCAGATCCATGCATATCTGGAAACTAATATATGACAAATGTGGTCTCTCAGATCAGTGGGCAAAAATGACTATTAAAAAAAAGTACTTTAAAAATTGGAAAAAAATATATATATATCTCTCCAAAAGAAAGTAGATTCCCTCCCTCATGTCATGAATAAAGATCAATTCCAGATGTATCAAGCACATAAATGAGAAAGGAAAAAGTTAATAGTTTTTAAAAAAAAAAAAAGAATATAGGAGCATATTTTTTAACCTCACATGGAAAAGACACAAAAAGCATATCAAATAAGAAATAAGTACATTAAATAAAATTACATTAAAGTTTTTAAAACTCTTGCTCCTCAAAAGGTACCACAAAGAGTATGAAAAGATAAGCCACAAGCTTGGAGAGGACATTTGTAACATATTTAACTGAAGTAGAATTACTACCCCAAATATATATAGAATTCTTACCAGTCAGTAATAAAATGGTTACCTTCCAATAGAAAGATGGGCAAAAGACATGACCAGGCTTGTCATGGAATGAATGGACACTAAATAAATGAAAAGATGATCAACAAGTCAACAACCAGGGAAATGCAGAGATACCATTTTAGGCCCACCAGCTTGACAGAAATCAAAAAGTGTAGCCGTGAAATGTTGGGAGGGTGTGAAGCAGTAAGAATTCTGATTGCTGCTAATGGGAAGGTCAGCTGTTCTAGCTACTTGGAAAACAGTCTGGCTGTGTCTAGTTCACGTGAACACATGTACAGCCTCTGCTCAAACTTTTGCAGCTTTGTACCAGGAGACTCGTGAGAGTGTTCGTAAAAGCATAGTGTAATAGCAAAAACCTGAAAATGACAACAGTGGCCATCAACATTAGAGTGGAGGAGTATCACAGAACACTACACAGCTTTTATAAAAAAGACTCAACTACAGCTACATGCATCCACACTGATGATTCTTTTTTTTTTGCGATACGCGGGCCTCTCACTGTTGTGGCCTCTCCCGTTGCGGAGCACAGGCTCCGGACTCGCAGGCTCAGCGGCCATGGCTCACGGGCCCAGCCGCTCCGCGGCATGTGGGATCTTCCTGGACCGGGGCACGAACCGGCGTCCCCTGCATCTGCAGGCGGACTCTCAACCACTGCGCCACCAGGGAAACCCCACACTGATGATTCTTAAACACGATGTTCAATGGAGAAAGCAAGTCACAAAAGAATGATTCCATTGGTCTGAAGTTAAAAACATGAAAAGTCAAAAAATTTTATGAAATCATATGTTTGTGGCAAAACCTTTTTTCTAAAGCAAGGGAATAATAAATATACAATTTAGAAAGCATGGTCCCTTTGGAGGTGAACTGTAGGGGAAAATAGAGGGCCTTTGAAGGTGTTAACAGTTCTCAGTTTGGTAAGGTGTACGCCCGTACACGGTTTACTTTTGTCGTCCTTTATACATAAACGTGCACATGCTACTCTTTTCTATAATATTTCACAGCTTTAAAAATTGTTATAAAAAAGGTTTCCTGTTGCCCCCCATTCCGCTCCCACCTTGCACCCCAGGAGCACCAGTTTTCAATGTCCTCTCTGGCCATCTGTCTGGTATTCTGCTGTCTATTGTGAATACAATTTTAAACAGTCACCATGGAATTCCTATTTTGGTAGACAAGGGTTTTTGTATTTCAGAATTCTATGTGAATTTATAGAAGCTCATTTTTTAAAGAATACCTTTCAGAAAGTTACCTTTCTGAATTTATAAATTATAGTTTCTTCACATTTTCCTTTGCTTTTTACTTTCCTTCTGTCCCTTCTTCCAAGTTTCTTGTTTTACATTTTTTTGTTTGTGACCTCTGTATTTCCCATTAGAGGATTATCTCAAATAATTGGTGATCCTTGGCTGCAAGATCAAGGCATGATAAACCTGGATGGAAGCTCAGTATGAATGGGTGAGGTTTGCCCAATGATGGGTCTCACAGTAGGGTAAACAGTTGCAGACCAGCCATTTCATTTGGGGGGGCCCTGAATGACAGGGTCTGTTTATCTTTGCTCTTAGACGGATCCATTTTTCCAGGTGGCATTTCTCCAGGCACCTGACTCTGGGGGCTGGGGTGTCAGCCTGACTGCAGTTTTCTGAGAGAGAATCCAAGAAAGGAGGTGGAATTTTGAAAATGACTCCATTCCGGTACAAGACCTCAATCCCAACGTCTCAGTGCCTGATGTCCACGAGTCCCAAGTCTGTCTGGTTGCATTTGTCTAGAAACTATACTTCCTGATAATGATCAATGGGATTATACACCTGGCACCTAGTTGCACCATCTACTAACTTTTAAATAATCCCTTTATTTTTAGCTCCCTACCTCACCCTTCCCCAGCACGTGGTGCCTCTAATTCATTCATGTCCAAGATTCTGCCTTCCTCTGCAGACAGTTAGGTTTGTCCGTCTGTCACTCTGCCATGGAATTTACCACTCTTTCAGTTACTTTTGCCTTCATGTTTCTGTTTGGAAATTAAGGGGGTCTGCTAGTTTCACTGGAGGTAGATTGTGTGTTTCTGATCCTCAGTCTTATCAGTTGGGGTTGATTTTATAAGAGAAAGGGAAGTGGACAGGCCTTTACTCTGCTACCTTCAAACTCAAAGTAGTTGTGATTTTCACATCTTAGAGGCTATTGCCTTGTTCAACATGGTGGATGAGGCATGCACATCCTTGCTGGAATGAGATGTGTTGCTAGGGAAAGCACACAGGAGTAGAAGTAGGACATCCGGAGGACCCTGGACAAATCACCTACTGTGTGCTTGTTGCACTCATACTCTCAGAAGGTGACCTGTCCATATGAGGGAACCTCAGGGAACATATATTCATGATTCTAGCCAAGATGGATATAGAGGCTCATTCTTCATGGATGATGGCGAATAAATATTTTGGATCGTGATGTTACTCCATTCGCATGGATGACTGAAGAATATAATGTGTTTTCTTTCCGTGATAGATGGGCCGTGAGAGTAAGGAGGATGATAAAGACTAATTTTAGGGGAAATGTGCTGGGTTATAGACTGTAAGCCTTAACCAAAACCTGTAGCAGTTTTAAAATATGTGTATACCATGCTCTTTCATCTCTCCTTTCTTACTAACATTTCCTGGAATCGTCATTTTATGTTTATAGAAGGAACTCAGGGAGCCTCCTTAGAAACAGTGTGGTGCTTGTGTCATCTGCTGTTACCCAGAAGGTTAACAGGGTAAAATGACTTAGGTAGTAAATAGTGCATGTTACAGCAATAGCTGCAAATTAGAACTATGTGCGAGGTTGTTCTAGATGAAAAGGAAAAGGGAAAGTAGCCCTAGGTATCTTTAAAGAGGAAGTGTTTCTCTTTGAGCTTTGTCACAGATTTTGCTGTCTAGTGGCTGGAGGCCCTGAAGCTAGGAGTGCCCACTGTCACTAGCTCTTCACCTTCCAAGCAGGAGTGAGAAAGAGCCAGGTAATTTGCATCATGGTACACTCGGAATCAAAGGCCATCCATCATTTCTGATACCTTGAACGCAATGATTATCATATCAAAGACATACGATGACATTGAAGATAATAACTTTTCTGTTGCCCATTATCTCTAACCAGCTTGGAGTAATTATTAGCATGTGTTCTTTTCAAAAGGCTAACACTCTAGATTTTGGAGAGAAAAGCCCTATTTGAGCCACCAAGAATATGTATGAGACTAGATTCAATGTCTCAATATTAAGTGAGAAATTATATAAATAAGGCAGGAAGCCCAAAGGTCTTATAAACTTTGTTATTTATAATCCTTTGGAGGGCAGTGTGGCTGTCTGTGTACCTGGGATTGGCCGTATCTGAGAAAGCCGTCCTCCTTGACTGAGCACGTAGCTTTGAAAGAGGACTCCGTGGAAATTGATAGAGGAAGGGGTACATTTCCAGCTAGTTAGTTAGCAGAAAAAAAAAACCTCTAGGAATTAGGGATTATATAAACGTACAAACATATATCAGGCTCTGTGCTGAGTGCCAGTGATAGTAAACAAAATACTTCATTCATTCATTCATTTGCAGTCACCTGGCTACTCAAAGTGTGTTATCCATGGACCAGCAGCGTAAGTATCACCTGGAAGCTTATTATAAATAAAACATTCTCACTCCTTGTATTGGTTTCCTAGGGCCAGCTTAAACTACCATGAACTGGATGACTTAAAGCAACAAAAATTTACTGTCTCCACGGTGCCAGAGACTACAAGTCTGAAATCAGGGTGTTGGCCGATGCTCCCTCTGAAACCAGTAGGGGAATCCTTCTCCCCCTCTTCCTATCTTCTGGTGGTTTGCTGGCAATCTTTGGCATTCCCTGGCATACAGCTGCCTTCATCAACACTTGACCTTCTCCTGGTGTGTCTGTGTCTTCACATGGCCATCTTCTTAAAAGGATGCCGGTCATATTGGATTAGAGGTATACTCTCCTCCAGTATGGACCTCACCTTAATTACATCTGCAATGACCCTATTTCCAAATAAGGTCGCATTGTGAGGTGTTAGGGGTTGGGACTTCAACATATCTTTTTTAGGGGAAATACAGTTCCATCCAAAACAGGTCTCATCCGTACCTGGTGAATGAGATTTTGTATTTTTCAGGATGTCCTTGTTAATTCACAGGCACCCTAAACTTCTAGAGGATATCCCAGAGGTTGTTAATTGCCTTATACCATAGACAGTTTTTTAGTGTCTCCACCAAACTTCTCTAAGGGTGTTGCCTACAGGATATAGAGGTATATAGGATAGAGATGTTTCCCATGCAGCTTAGGAGTAGTGGAGAGAAAGCTTTCCCTTTGCTTTTCAGTGCTAGGTCCAGTAGGGTGGGAAAGGGAAGAGAAGGAACATTTACTCTCCGAGTCTTTGCTAGGCACGCAGATTGGTTATTGAGACAGGAATTTGAAGTGAGATTGTAATAAAGAAATGTAAAACAAAGGACGAGTAAAACGTGACTCAGAGGTCCTGTGGCATCATGCCTCTGGTGTATCAGGAGTAATGAACCACTGTGCTCCCATCCCTCCTAAAACAGAGTAAATAAATTCTTCTTCCTGCTGTTAAAGGGTGAGTTACATGTATGGAATAAGTTCCTGGCTTTGAGAAAGTTGAGCCATGATGACAGGGGACCACCTGAAGGTATGGAATTGAGCTTTCCCGGGTTGTCCTGACGTTAACATCTGTCCCAAAGAGAGTCGCTGTTTCCTCTCACTTTCTGACCACCAAAACTTAGTATTCACCTCATCAGAGTCTTGAATATTTTTTTTTTGTTTTATGTTTCACTAGAAGTTGATATCTTCATACTCTTCTGTTCTTTTTCTTTTTTTCTGCTCTATAGCCCTCTGTCTAGTTGCTTCTCACCAGGTTAGTTGTCAGTTTTAGAATTGTTTCATATTTATTAAGGCAAGCCCTCTTTAAGGGGCCATGAGCACTAAGAAATCATAGGATGACGTTTCTCATCTGTACCTTGGTGTGACAGTAGTTTTGGTCCTGTCTGCAGACAGGACAGTTAATGCACTGATATCTCTCCTGGGTCTCTGATCAAGAGTAAATGCATGTGATTTTGTTTTCGGAGTTTGTTCTCTACATAACAGGAAAACTTCAAAACCAGCAGAAGTACCTCCTGCCCACACCCGCCCCCCAATCCCACTGTGCCCAACACTCCCTGCCCCACCGCAGCCTTCACCTGCTGTGGCCTTCTCTCTCCGTTTACTTTCTGAACAGAATTCACGGGCCCGAAAAGCAATAAAAGGGTTTTTCTGTCTCATCAGTAAGGGAATGGGATGCCAAATATGTTCTCAGACGCAGGACAGGATGACAGTTTGCCTTTTCACATTTTTTGGTGAAGAGCCTAAATCCTTAAAGTAAATTTCATCTGAGCAATTTTACGTGTCCCCAAAAATAAGGCCGTGGAAGAGATTCAGACCTAACAGTTTGACAGAACAGTGCAGCTTAGTTTCCCTTGAAACGTTTGGTGGCACAGATATCAGGCTGCGTGTGGAGAGCTTATTTTAATGCCATTTATCAGGCCGGCTGATGGGGGCCACTACCCCGAAGCATACCCACCCACGCTGGCCATCAGTGGTGAGGGCTTGTTTACACCAAGTCAGGTGACACTTCATAATATGGCGGGCACCATGGAGCCCGCCAACCAGCTCCTCTGGGTGTGATGCCGAAGAGTGGCAGGGGGTGGAGTGCAGGAGAAGAAGGGACGAGGAACCTGAGTCAGCATTTATTTTCCTGGGCACCTACCAAGAAACAAATGCATGCTTCCAAGGGAGTGCCCATTCTCCCTGAGGAGAGAGCAAGACGGCTGCCAGCTCTGGTCCTGCTATTCCCCTCCAGCTGGCCCTAGCTCTTGGTACTGGCTGGGAAAAGTAGTTGCTTACCTGTCTCATCTCCAGTCACCATCACATTAGCAGTGTCAGGGAGGGCACAAGGCTGGCCACAGCTGTGAAGTGGGATGGTGTCCGTTGCTTATTTCCATGATTTTTTTTGGGAGCGGGGAGAGGGTGCTTATAAGGCCTGCATCCACGGGCTACCCTGCCTCATGACCGTGTATCATCTTGTGTTACATCTTGGAATGTCCATTGAAAAACACTGTTTTCCAAATTAGATTTCTATTACTTATAAAATAAGGATTTCCAATTTGGGGAGTATGTGAATGGGTGAGAGTTAAATGAGAATAAAAGTTAAACCGAGGGGTTCCCTGATATATACCATATCTCATCCCCAGAAGATACCGCTCTCTAATCCAGCCAAAATTCAGACTCCATACTGATTTATATTTGTGATTTGGAGGAATCCAAAGGGTAGTATCAGCTCAGTCACCCAAGCTTAAAGCCCTTAGGATAGGTGCATCAATTTTCTACGTCTCCACCGTAGGATTCTACCTGCTTTTCAACCTAGTCCATGAGAATGTCTTCAAGATAAATGCAGCAGTCATTAGGAAAGTACCTTGGTCCGTTTGGAAGCTAGTGCCTTAGAAATGCAAAGGATTACTGTTAAGGAGGCAAGCTGACTTGTCATCAGTAGCACGTGTGCTCTGTGCCAGCCTCCGAATGTCTGTAGTTTTGCCAAGTAGTGGAATTTGGTGAGTGTTGATATGAAGCATAAGCAAAAGATATGGCCAGTCTGAAGGCACAAAAATAGAAATAGTGTTCTTCAGAGTTTTGCTTTGCAGAGTCAGATTGTCTCCTTTCTGTGTATTCTCCACTGTGTTGTTTGATCTCCCTGAGAGAGGCAAGCCATGTACTCATTTGTTCTCTATAGTCAGAAAGCGCCCTGCCCGGGGAGATTTGATACATATCATTGTCTCGAAAGTAAATATCTACCCATGTATGTAGATCCTTCATTTATTTGTTTTTGGTGGAGGAAGGGAAAGGCAGCAAATTTCACATGTACTTAATGTGCCTGAAGTGACCGAAAGATGTTCATTGGTGATAACGCGTGAGGCTGTATGTAACTAGACGTGGGGCCTGTCCTCCAGGCTCTGTGATAAAACCGACTTCACTGGAGATGGACATCCCGCGACTGAAACTGAGAAAGTTCAAATGTGTGGACTAAGCTGAAGAACAGAATACCCACCTGATCTGCTTTAGGTTTCAATGCGTTTGGTGTTTAGCTAAGGTATAAGTGTGGAAATGACTCCTTGTTTTCAGGCAGGGAGGGCTCCCTGGAAGAAGAAGGCTTCTGTGATTCTCTTTATTTTGTAGCTGTGCCGAACTCACTTGGCCAAGTGTGCTTCCAGCATTCGTGGCCTATCCAGACCATTTATTTTTATTTTTATTTCTGGCCACGTCTGCCAAGCTCAGGCAGAAAGCTAAAGATATATATGGATTTTATGAAGATGTGAAAATCCCACTGGACCTGGCAGGAATTCTTTCTTGGTCTGTCTGGCAAGACTTTTCTAGTTGAGCAGTCAGGGTGTGGTTTTTCCACTGAAGCAAATCTGTCTTCCCATTCCTGTCTTCATTCTTATTCAACGAGGCAGATTCTTCTAAAGATCCACATATGTAAGAAATAATAATGATTTGGATGCACGGGCTCAAGGTGCAGGTTTAGACAGGGTGGGGCGTGGGCCTGCCTTCCCCTCTCTGGAAGGCATGGCGAGAGGTCCTTAGGCGATGTAATAGTGCGCATGTGTGACAGGCCCTAATCCTGGCATGCGGCGGGGGTCTGGAAAGGCTTTGCCTTAAACTAGGCATGTCTAATAGGGTTTCACACAACCTGTGAATTTGCCCCTGCACAAGGTCAGCTTGTAGGTCAGTGGAATGCTGCACAAATTGCATTCTCCTCCAGACTGTAATTATACCTAGGAGAAGGCCATGTGTTGCCAAGTTCAGCTGACTCCAGATAGGACCAAGATAAACTGAGGGCTTGCTCATGCTTCTCAAAAACTGATTTTTAAGGCTTTGATATAAAGCATCTCTTGTTTTTTTCTTTTTAAAAAAAAGATGGTCTTGAGGTTTATGAAGGAGCTTTGTGTAGAGGATGGTGAGACCAGCCATTGTCTGCCTTCCCTGAGAGCAGAACAAGATTGTTTGAAATGGAAGCATGAGGAATTCCAGTCAGACGTAAAGTGAAAGGCTTCGGTGCCAAAAGCTACTTAATACTAGAAAATGATTTTAAGAATTATAACAAATCAAGTAATATGCAGCTAAAGACAAAGAAGAATGAAAAACGGGTATGGGGAGCAGTCACAGAGCAGGAATAGGATGAAAAATTTAGGTTGTGTTTACAATTAGCTGAGGTAGGATTGCGTTTTATTTGTTTGATGGAAAATGGCTATAAATATGTGTCTGTTATATGCCTGTAATAATTTCTTAAAGTGTGAGCTTTCTTCTAAAGTAAGGTCCATCCTTAAGTATCTGGGCCATTCCAAAGGAAGAGGGTAAGTCAGGCAACATCTGCAGGTTTCTTCAACGCTAACAGCTAAGGGATTCCAAAAGCCACTTAAAGCAGAATATTCAGTAGGTGAGCAAACTTTTTTAAGTACTCATACTCTCTCAGAAATGTTCTCTGAAATATCTTTCTCGAACAGCCTGAAATGGGCATTTTATTCCCCGGACCCACTTGGAAGGAGGTCACATTGAGAGCTTCAAGGCATAATTCTGCCTACCTGTTCCACATCCACGTGGAAAACCATGAATTTGACATTCACATTATGAAGCTATGGACTAATACAGTCAGGAATCCTACCGATATCCAACAGTCAAATGTGGAGGACTGGCCTGAGGGTCTGCAGTGTGATAGCCCCTCCTGCGGGCTGGTCGTAATGCCTAACGCAGAACCTTCACCCCCAGCGGCCCCAGTGGCCACGTGGCATGGAAGGAGCCCTTTCTGCGTGGGTAAGGGGAGCTTAGGTTACAGGGTTGGTTGCAGGTCCTGGTCTGTAGAGCTTCTCATCTCTCAGCTCTCCCTCGTGGAGAGGTTTTCTAGAGGTGAGACCTGGACTTCCGTTTCAGGAAAAAAGGCACTGAGTGTAACGCTTCTGGAAATGCTTTCAGGTTACCCAAAGGAAGACTCTGCCTGAAACAGCCATTTCACTTAAAATCCCCACTTTCAATGAGTCCTGGCATTTTTTAGGTATCATATACCTAAGAACAATTAGAAACTCTTCATGTTAGCCGATCCCTGTAAATAGCTCCCTTATGTCAGACTTATTTATGTGAGTTTCTCTCATATAAATAAACCGGTCTTTGAACTCCCATTGAACAAGGATGTATATATATGTACATATATATACATACGTGTATGTGTTTGTGTGTGTATATATATATGTTATTTTTAATCTTTATAGCCCTGCAGTGCACCAACATTGGAGTTTGCATATTGTGAGTGTTGCTGAATTGGACTGACTGTGTCTCAGCGTTGGTGTGGGATGATGGTCAGGGCAGGCCTAGAAATAGAAGGCTGGTCTCCTGATTTTTCTCTTAATGACCAGTCACCAGGTGATGATGCCTGTCACTTTCTATAGCTGGTCAAGGGAATATGACAGCTCAGAAGGCTCGAGCTAAAAGCTAGAGGGCAGGACCGTTGTATTTATGGCTCTGGTTCTTAGTTTTATTTGTATTTCTACTTAGAGTGTTACATTGCTGGGAACCTTTGACTTGGGCCAGACAACTTTAAAAATTTGTTAAAGTAACACAGGATAGGGCTTCCCTGGTGGCGCAGTGGTTGAGAGTCTGCCTGCCGATGCAGGGGACGCGAGTTCGTGCCCCGGTCCGGGAAGATCCCACATGCCGCGGAGCGGCTGGGCCCGTGAGCCATGGCCGCTGAGCCTGCGCGTCTGGAGCCTGTGCTCTGCAACGGGAGAGGCCACAACAGTGAGAGGCCCACGTACCACAAAACAAAAACAAAAACACAGGATAATAACAACCAGAATGCTTAAGAATGGTTTGATGCTGATTAATTAAATTTTTAGTTAATAAATGATTTGATATGTTATGTATCATAACATTTTTTTGTATTTAAAGTCCTGTGGTTATTTTTTAAATGTATTCAATAGAAAAGTTCCTACTGTAAAAAAGGCAGGCTATTAAATATCTGATAGCCTCAGGCAATTTAGGATTCTAAAAGTTTTCCAGATAATCATTACGATCGCCAGTCTTCACTGTTCCGTCATGCAAATGGGGAAGGTATAGTTGATTGTGATTGCTTTCAAGCCCATGATA
This sequence comes from Aethalodelphis obliquidens, assembly GCF_003676395.1. Lineage (NCBI taxonomy): Eukaryota > Metazoa > Chordata > Mammalia > Artiodactyla > Delphinidae > Aethalodelphis > Aethalodelphis obliquidens. The sequence goes on from NW_020837995.1 coordinate 2,369,583, forward strand.
TTTTAGAGAAGCTAGTGAATTGGGAAGAATACCCAAGATTAGTTTATCTTCCTCTCATATTTTCTTTCTCTTCAGAGAGGAATTTTGAAGTTGACTTTATCTGTCTAGAAGTTAGCTTAGCAAGAATGAGTATGATACAATAAAAGAAAAACAGGAGGAAATTTCAGTTAGTGGAAGGTTCTCCATAAATTGCATCTGGTTATTTGAAACTTGACCGTGATTCTAAAAGAGAATATTTTAAAAGCAGTGTAATAATTATTGGTTGATGACTAACTGAACGTCTTAAAAAAAAAAAAACAAAAAAAAAAACCTTTTTCTTCCCTCTTTCTTTTCCTTGTTTGTTCTCTCCATCAGTTTTCTCAATCTTGTCTTTTTTCCTCTATGTTTTCTTCCTACCTACTCTGCTGTGAAGGTAAATGCCTCAGATAATAGGTAAAAATCTGGGTAAGGAGGAATGACATTTGATCACAAATATCAGAAAAGAGAATTGGGTTAGAACAAAGTGTGCTTCTAGTTCTGTGCCCCTTGCTTTAATGCCCTAGCAGTGAGGTGACTGCACTGACTTTGCAGGACTCCTGAGCCTATAGTCTTGTTACCTTTCTGGAAATCCACAGGGGGCCACTAAAGGAATAAAAGTTCACAATATCATGGTGTTCACTGCCCCCAATTCACAGCTCTCCATTTGGATTGGCTCGTGTGCAGAGGCGCATAAAACCTTAGTAGGGGCGCAGTAAAAGGTAGTTCCCTTCCCCCTTCCTCCCTTAGAAAATGCCTCTTATCCACAGCAATCTCTGTGTAAGTCTCTCTTCCTGCTGTTCAGCTATGTCATTATTTAAATTTCTTTGCGTTGAACCAGCCCAATAGATAGTCATTGGAAAACAGCAAAAAGGATACAAAGACAGTTCACAAGAACACGTGACCAGTAATCAGATGGTTAGCCTTACTGTTAAATCATTAAAAATGCCAAATAGTGAAAAAACATTTTACCTATCATATTGACCAACATTTTTAAAATTGATAATACTCAGAGTGGGTGAGGGAACAGGAAAACTGTGACTCTCAAGTACTTGGCAGCAGTATAAATTGATGACGCCGATTAGAAACAATTTGACAATATTTATCAGAATGTAAAATGGACATGCTCTTTGAACCATTTCTATAAGTCTATCCTATAGAACTACAACCTCAAGTGACCTCAGGAATGATCTGAATATATACTGAAGTCTTGGACGGGACTTTTTAGCTGACTGAACTCCCACTGAGTCTGTTTATTAAGTCTAATGTGTTGTTTTCCTCCGTGTTTTGTTTTGTTTTTGTTTTTGTTTTAGTCATTTTGCATATTGGACTTAAGAATATTTTAAAATATGTATTCTACTCTTTGTGGGCTTTTTAATCCCTTTTTTACTTCTGATTCTTTTTCTTGTAATTTGTTTGGTAGTGTCCTCCACTTCCTAAGTTAGAAGTTTTACACGCCACAGGCACCCTTGTTCTGTTGTGCTTTGCAGATACTGCAGTTTTTACAAATTGAAGGTCTGTGGCAACCCTGTGTCGAGCAAGTCTATTGGTGCCATTTTCCCCAACAGTATTGCTCGTTTCATGTCCAATTTTGGTAATTCTCACAATATTTCAAACTTTTTCATTATTATTATATTCGTTATGGTGATCTGCGACCAGTGATCTTTGATGTAACTACTGTCATTGTTTTGGGACACCATAACCACGCCCGTATAAGACGGGGAACTGAATCAATGTTGGGTGTGTTCTGACTGCTCCACCAACCAGCCATTCCCCCATCTCTCTCCCTCTCCTCAGACCTCCCTCTTCCCTAAGACTCAACAATATTGAAATTAGGCCAATTAAGAACTCCACAATGTCCTCTAAGTGTTCAAGTGAAAGGAAGATTCGCACATCTCTCACTTTAAATCAGGAGCTAGAAATGATTAAGCTTACTGAGGAAGGCATGTCGAAAGCCGAGATATGCCCAAAGCTAAGGCCTTTTGCACCAGTTAACCAAGTTGCGAATGCAAAGGAAAAATTTTTGGAGGAAATTAGAAGTGCTATTCCAGTGAACACACAGATGATAAGAAAGTGAAACGGTGAAAGTTTTAGTGGTCTAGCTAGATCAAATCAGCTGCAGCATTCCTTTAAGCCAAAGCCTAATCCAGAGCAAGGCCCTACCTCTCATCAATTCTATGAAGGCTGAGAGAGGTGGGAACGCTGCAGAAGAAGAGTTTGAAGCTGGCAGGGGTTGGTTCATGAAGGTTAAGGAAAGAAGCCATCTCTATAAAGGAAAAGTGCAAGGTGAAGTAGCAAGTTATCCAGAAGATCTAGCTAAGATGATTCATAAAGGTGGCTACACTAAACAGATTTCTAGTGTAGCTGAAACAGCCTTCTGTTGGAAGAAGATCCCATCTAGGACTTTCATAGCTCGAGAAGGAGAAGTCAAAGCCTGGCTTCAAAGCTTCAAAGGACAGGCTGACTCTCTCGTTAGGGGCTAATGCATCTGGTGACTTGAAGTTGAAGCCAGTGCTTATTCACCATTCCAGAAATCCTAGGGCCCTTAAGAATTGTGCTAATTCTACTCTTCCTGTGCTCTATAAATGGAACAACAAAGCCTGGATCACAGCACATCTGTTTACAACATGGTTAACTGAATATTTTAAGCCCATGTTTGGGACCTACTGCTCAGGAAAAAGATTCCTTTCAAAATATTACTGCTCATGGACAGTGCACCTGGTCACCCAAGAGCTCCGATGGAAATGTACAATGAGATTCATGTTGTTTTCAGGCCTGCTAACACAACATCCGTTCTGCAACCCATGCATCAAGGAGTAATGTTGACTTTCAAGTCTTATTCTTTAAGGAATACATTTTGTAAGGCTATAGCTGCCATAGATAGTGATTCCTCTGATGGAAATGGGAAAAGTCAATTGAAACCTTCTGGAAAGGATTCACCGTTCTAGATGCTATTAAGAACATTGGTGACTCATGCTAAGAGGTCAAAATATCAACATGAGCAGGAGTTTGTAAGAAGTTGATTTCAACCCTCATGGATGACTTTGAGGAGATCACTGCAGATGTGGTGGAAATTGCAGGAGAACTAGAATTAGAAATGGAACCTGAAGAGGTGACTGAATTGCTGCAATCTCATGATAAAACTTGAACAGATGAGGAGTTGCTTCTTCTGGATGAGCAGAGAAAGTGGTTTCTTGAGATGGAGTCTACTCCCGGTGAAGATGCTGTGAAGACTGTTGAAATGACAACAAAGGATTTACAGTATGACACAAACTTAGTTGCCAAAGTAGCAGCGTGGTGTGAGAGGATTGACTCCAATTTTGAAAGAAGTTCTACTCTGGGTAAAGTGCTATCAGACAGCACTGCCGGCTGCAGAGAAGTTGTCTGTGAAAGGAAGAGTCAATGGATGTGGCAGACTTTATTCCTGTCTTATTTTAAGGAATTGCCACAGCCACCCCAATCTTCAGCAGCTACCACCATGACCGGTCAGAAGCCATCAACACTGAGGCAAGACCCTCCACCAACAAAAATATTACCACCTGCTGAAGGGCTCAAGTGATAGCAGTTTTTAGTAATAAACTATTTTTAATTAAGGCATATACATTGCTTTTTTAGACATAATACTCTTGCACATTTATTAGACTACAGCATAGTGTAAACATAATTTTTATATGCACTGGGAAGCAAAAAATCTGTGTGACTCACTTTATTGCGATATTCACTTTACTGCAGTGATCTGAAACGAAACCTGCAGTATCTCCGAGGTATGCCTGTTGTACAGTGTGCAAAACAGGATGGTACTGGTATAAAGACAGACATAGACCAACAGAACAGAGGAGAGAGCTCAGAAATAAACCCACATGAATGTGGTCAAATGATCATCAACAAGAGTGCCAAGACTACAAAATGGGGAGAGGATAGTCTCTTCAACAAATGGTGCAGGGAAAACTGGATGTCCAAATGCAAAAGAATGAAATTGGACCGTTACCTTTCGGCATAAACAAAAATCAATTCAAAATAGATTCAAGACTTAAATGTAAGATCTGAATGTGTAAAATTCCTGTGAGAAAACACGAGAAAAGCTTCATAACATTGGTCTTACTAGTTATTTCCTGGAAATGACACCAAACCACAGGCAACAAAGGCAAAAATAGACACGTGGAACTATATCAAATTAAGAAGCATCTCCACAGCAAAAGAAACAGTCAACAGAATGAAAAGGATATATATGGAATGGGAGAAAATATTTGCAAACCGTATGTCTGATAAAGGGTTAATATCTCAAAATATGTAAGAAACTCCTACAACTCAGTTTTTATAAACCTGATTTAAAAATGGGCAAGGACATGTATAGACATTTCTCCAGAGAAGACCTACACATGGCCAACAGGTATATGAAAGGATGTTCAACATCACTAACATCAGGGAAATGCAAATCAAAACCACACCTAGCAGGATGGCTGTTATCAAAAACAAAAATGTAATAAGTGTCGGTAAAGATGCTGAGAAATTAGAAAAATAGAACTACCACATTATCCAGCAACCCACTTCTAGGTATTTATCCAAAAGAATTGAAAACAAGATCTCAAAGAGATATTTGCACTCCCCTGTTCACTGCAGCATTATTCACAGTAGCTAAGAAGTAGAAATAAGCTAAACGTTCATTGATGGACATATTTACATATATGCACACACACATACAATACACACACATATATACACACACAATGGAATACATATATACGCATATGTATGTGCGCACATATATATATATATACACACACACACAAACACAATGGAGTATTATTCAGCCTTAGGAAGGAGATTCTATCACATGCTACAACATGTATGAACCTCGAAGATGTTATTCGGAGTGAAATCGGCCAGTCACAAAAGGACAAATACTTCATGATTCTGTTTACTTGAGGTATCTGAAGCAGTCAAACTTGTAGAAGCAGAAAGCTGTCCAGGGGCTAGGGGGAGAAGGAAATGGAGTACAGCTGTTCAAGGGGTCTAGAGTTTCCATCATGTAGGATGAAAAACTTCTAGACGTCTGCTGTACAACAGTGCGCATATAGCTGACAGTGATGTACTGTACATTTAAAACGTTGTTAATATGGTAGATTTCATGTTTTCCTTTCTCTCTCTCTCTCTCTCTCTTTTTTTTTACTGTAGTAAAATAAAAAAACTAAACCTTTCAGTCATGAAAACAAAAGAAACGACGAGGGCTTAGGGCATATATCCATTCCGTGTCCATTGTGTTCCTACCATTTTAGCTGGTTTTGAGAAACCTGGTGTTATTCCACAATTGAAGAGAGACTCTTTTTAAAGGTCTAGTTAGAGGTAGACAGAGAATTTGACACAAATAGGGAAGAGAATACAAATGCTCTGACTTGAGCACTGCCTACCCCCTTTTTAGGAAGTAGCACCGCATTTCAGGAAACTCTTAAGGTTTCAGTCCAGCCGAAGGTAACAGACACTTTCTTTCCAAACGCTTGCCGTGCCAGGTTATTAAACAGAATTGCAAGGATGGTAACATCCTTTCCACAGGGCAGCCTGGTTGAACAATGAAGTGGGGATGGATTTGCTTGTTTTTATTTTTTTAATTTTTATTTTAAATTGGAGTAGAGTTGATTTACAGTATTGTGTTAGTATCAGGTGTACAGCAAAGTGATTCAGTTATACATACACATATATCCATTCTTTTTCAGATTCTTTTCCCATATAGGTTATTACGGAATAGTGAGTAGAGGTCCCTGTTCTATACAGTAGGTCCCTGTTGGTTATCTATTTTATATATAGTAGTGTGTATATGTTAATCCCAAGCTCCTAATTTATCCCTCCCCCCAACCTTTCCCCTTTGGTGACCGTAAGTTTGTTTCCGAAGTCTGTGAGTCCATGTCTGTTTTGTAAATAAGTTCATTTGTATCATTTTAGATTCTACATGTAAGCGATATATGTCGTCTTTCTCTGTCTGACTTACTTCACTTAGTATGGTAATCTCTAGGTCCATCCATGTTGCTGCAAATGGTAGAGTTTCATTCTTTTTTATGGCTGAGTAGTATTCCATTGTGTATATGTACCACATCTTCTTCATGCATTCCTCTGTCAGTGGACACTTAGGTTGCTTCTGTGTCTTGGCTACTGTGAATAGTGCTGCGATGAACATTGGGGTGTATGTATCTCTTCGAGGTATGGTTTTCTCCAGATATATGCCCAGGAGTGGGGTTGCTGGGCCATATGGTAGTTCTATTTTTAGGGGTTTTTTTAAGGAACCTCCATACTGTTCTCTAGAGTGGCTGTACCAATTTACATTCCTACCAGCAGTGTAAGAGGGTTCCCTTTTCTCCACACCTTGTCCAGCATTTATTGTTTGTACACTTTTTGGTGGTGGCTACTTGCTTTTATCCAATGACAGACAGAACCTCAATCTCAATTTCAGTCCCTCCCTCTCTCTCTGTTCTCTTGTGGTTACTCTCTTGCTTTCTTTTAATTAGCTCTTAGAAAACCTTGAATTTGAACCTTGTTTTTCCCGTAGGTAGAATGTGTTACCCAGGGTTTTCAGAACCCTAACTGGATAGCATGGTGAATATTGGTTTGAAGACATTTTTGCAACCCAGTTGTCCTCTTGTCATAAATTTGATTCCTGTGCCTGTCTCCTTGACATTGATGTGTATGCCACGACCAAGCTTGTATCTCAGTCACTAGCTTGGTCTTTTAAGGATAAATCTAGTCAATTCCCAAAGCTTTTCTTATTTTGAATTTGCTTTGCAGTTAGTTCAAGTCATGGTTTTATTCGCCTTTTTAGTTCTTCTCAGCAATTTTAAATCATTAAATTCTACAAAATTTATGACGTCAAGGGCATGAGTCCAGAGCAGTGCCAGGCATGTAACAGATGCACAGCAGATATTTGTTAATGAATGAATGCATGTCTGAATATTTACACGAAGCTTCGGTAGGTTTTTCTTAATTTTGTATTGGACTTTAAAAATTATTTCACTTTACATTTGTGTTCTCTAAGAAAAAGCTAGAAATTGCATCTTTTAAGAAGATATTTGATATACATAATATCTTGTTCCTTTGCGTTCGTGTAAAAAATAAATAAAAATACCAAGTACCTTCTTTATTTCTTTTAAAAACTGCAGTTCTGTATCCTCCAAGAATCTATCCTTAAGGCTAATGTTGAAATGATTAAACACATTAGGCTGAAAATCAGATTTTCCTTTTATCTTGATGAAAGCTTAGTGTTTACTGTACTTTCGGCCTAACAGTAAGATAAGAGTAGCCATGCTGAGCAGAGAAAGATAAAGGGCTGGCGATCATTGATTCAGCATCAATCAATAGGTAATTAGACAGTTGGACAAATAGACAGTCTTGGTTGGAGCAAGCTCCCGTTATCCCTTATTGTTCAACCAGCAAGCAACTCAGCTAGTTAGTATCAATATAAATGTAGGTGTTACTGTTTAATCTTCACTACATTTTCCGTAAGTTTGTGTATACATAGGTGGGAGAGGAAGCATAGCTCTTTAGTTTGTATTTTACCCAGAAAAGTGCATTAAAAACATAAGGTTTGGTGATGTTTTGTGCATATTTCCTATTGATTTTTGTAGCCCTGCCACAAGAGAGAAAAAAAAAGTAATTTTTTTCCCCCTAGTGGCCACTGTGCAATACATTCTTTGGGGCTGATTTGGTTTAGAGAGAGACAAAACTGTGATGAGCTCTCCATGGAATATTCATAGGGGTTGAAATTATTGGCAATGAGGTATTTGGAGTTTCTAAAAGGATTATAAAAGTTCCTGTATACATACATTATTATAAAAGACCACTTCTAAATAATTTCAAATTAAATCTGTATGTACAAAGTATTATTTATATTAATCCTAGCACAAATACAAAGCAACCTAACCCTCCTGACTAGAGCAATTTTATTTAAATAATAAGTCTGTGTCAGGAACTGTTTTAGGTGCTTTACCTATATTACGCCATTTAATTTCTAGAATAAATGTACAAACTAAGTACAGTCAGCCCTACTTCACGAAAAAGTTGAATTCCTAGAGGTTAAGTCGCTTTTCCGAGGCCATATCACTGGTAAACAGCGGAGTCGAGATCTCAATGATATTTCCCCTAAACCACTCAGCAGATGATCCTGCACTGTAGCCAGGGAGGCTGGAGGCTGTGAAGTGTCTTACGAAGTCCAACGTGGAAACAGGCCAAGGATAAGTGGAAAAGTTGGATAAAAACTTGTACATGTGTTGCAATTACAACTTAGTTAAGATGTGTTTGAATAAAACAGATTTGAGTGCTCGTATTAGATTGGTGGAATTCGGGGTGGTGTTTTTCCTTTATTTTCTAAAATATCTATACTTATGGATAAGTTATATTCAAATTAAAGTATTAAAATAGAGTGACTGTAGCATCAGTTTAGTTTATCAGACTGTCTAAAACCATGAAGGTTTTTGGTATGCTTCTGAAAGATTGGTTGTTTGAGCTTGTGTTAATTTTTTAAAATTCCAGATCATCAAGTTATTGGATGGAAAACGATCTCAGACTGTGGGAATCTTGATATCTAGTTTGCATTTAGAAATGAAGGATATCCAGCAGGGTAAGTCTTATTCATCGTTTTTTTCCAACTTTAAAATTTTCCAGCTTTTATTGTGAAAAATGTCAAACATATACAAAATTAGAATGCCGCGGTGAATCCCTGTACCGAGCTACAAAACCATTAATCCACTCTTGTTTTATCTAAAGCACCCTCCTTCCATTAGATTACTATGAAGCAACTCTCAGACATTTTATAATTCATCCTTTAAAATGGTAACACACCATGAAAAGATATGGATACTTTAAGCGTAACTCCAGTGCCATCATCATGCATTTAAAAACATTTGCAATAATTTCTCAATGTCATCAAGTATGTAGTTCTAATATCACTGATTGTCTGTAAATTCGTCCATTCATTTACAGTTAGTTTGAATGAGGACCCAAACAGATTTCACGCATTGCCTTAGATGTGTCCATCTCTCAGGGGTTTCTTTTTCTTTTTTTTTTTTTTTTGGCTGCGTTGGGTCTTTGTTGCTGCGCACCAACTTTTCTCTAGTTGCGGTGAGTGGGGGCTCCTCTTCGTTGAGGTGCGTGAGCTTCTCATTGTGGTGGCTTCTCTTGTTTCAGAGCATGGGCTCCAGGCACGCGGGGTTCAGTAGTTGCAGCACACGGGCTTCAGTAGTTGCAGCACACGGGCTTCAGTAGTTGCAGCACATGGGCTCAGTAGTTGCAGCACACAGGTCCTAGAGCTCACGGGCTTCAGTAGTTGTGGTGCTTGGGCTCAGTAGTTGCAGCGCACAGGCTCTAGAGCGCAGGCTCAGTAGTTGTGGCACACGGGCTTAGTTGCTCTGCAGCATGTGGGATTTTCCCAGACCAGTGATCGAACCCGTGTCCCCTGCATTGGCAGGCAGATTCTTAACCACTGCGCCACCAGGGAAGTCCCCTCTCAGGGGTTTCTTTTGACCTAGAGGTTTCTATCCTCTATTTTTGTTTTTTTTCATAATTATTTTTTTTTGAAGAAGCCAGTTTCTTCAAAAAAGAAGAATATCCTGTGGAATTTCCCACATTTTAGATTTTGCTGTTTGCGTTGCCTGGGTTTTTATTACGTTCTTCTGTCCCCTGTGGTTCCTGCAAACTGTTAGTTTGATCTAGAGAGTTAATCTGAGTGAGGGAAGAGTACTTCACAGATGCTATTGTGTACTCTATCAAGAGGTACATAATATCTGGTGTGTCTCTGTGATGTTGGTGGGCACTAATGATCTTTGCCTAGATTCATTATTTCATTAGAAGTTTGCCGAATAATGATCTCCTAATTCCCTCATTTCTTCTTCATTAGCAGGAATGCTTCTATGGAGAAACACTCTCCTTCTTAACTCAGTAATGTCACTGTTCCTTAATCCTCTATTCTTTTTCAAATGACGCGATTTCAACTTGGTTTCCTTTGGCTCAGTTTGAAATAAGACATTTAGAGAGGGAATTTTACTTGTATATATTTTTCTTAGGCCCTAGAAAAGTAAACTCAAAAATCTGATGTTTTTGCAATCCGCGTCTTGCATGAAGACGACGCTCCCCCTTTCTTGGTCATCAGTTAAATGTAAATCTTCATTTTGACATGTCACTGATAATCTTTTCTGAGTGGTAATACAATCTCTCGTAGATGGTTTCAGTAGAATTTAGCTTGGGTATAACAGGAGACACTCTGAAACCACACTTCCTTTCAGGTCTTAGTTGGTGTTGCCTCAAAGTTATTTTATTCTGAGACACAGCAGAAGACCCGTAGGTCCCGAACTGAAAGGCACTTAAGAAACTTTCATACATTATTTTTCCTCTGAAAAAAGCTTTGTTAAGGGCTTAAAATTTTTGCTTTATTACAAACATTTAAAATTCCACATAAAACTAAACATATCCTGAGTCAGATGACAGTCACAGAGTATTCAAAGAAGCTTGTCTGTTTTTAATATTTAAGCTTGATAGTAGAACTGAATACCTGAGTGTGAATATTAAACCTCAGACAGTGTTGCACTAGTTGATTTGACTTTGGGGCAGAGGGTGGCTGGCAAGGTCTACCATCCAAATTAGAAAAGGATTCTTCAGTGGCTTTAGGTATTAGATCTTCTAGAATGGAATTTCTGAAATTCACATAGAAAACTGTGATGCTGACGCAAACGAAAAATGAAAATATAAAACCAAAAAAATAGCGGCAGGGAAGTTTATAATCTTTTGTCAAGGAGAGTCACTTTTTTGATGCAATCATTGAAATAGAAAGGAATTTTTCAGGTAGAGTGGCAGAGTCTTGTCCTAAACCACGGTACTGTTTATAAGCCTGGTAAAAATCAACTATGCTTGGTTTCGTCCCCATGACAGGTGGCACTGTGGATATGAGCTTTTACGATGTCAACAGCACCTTGGACTTTATTCATTTCTTTCTAGTCACGTCCTGTTGTAGTACACATCAGATTGCCATACGGATCAGACTCATTCCGGCCATGTGCTCTTCCAGTCACCACCTCAGGACTGTAAACCTTCTTCCCACGGCACTCCAACCTTGTTGGGTTGAATGTTCATGGTGACTTGAATAAGAGGTTGGTTCACCGAGACCTTTTCCGATATTCTCCTCTGGACAAGAACATGTTTATATGAAGTAGCCGTGACCTTACGTTTTTAGCACTGGAAACGTTGACTGTAGCATCACAGACTTCTAGGACTCACGGACACCATTTTAATTCTTTCTCTTGCTTCAGGGCGTCTCTGTTATCCACCACAGAGTTGGCTCCTAAGTTAAAAAAAATTATCTCCATTTCATGTCTTCATTTAGTAATGCATTCCAGATGAATATAGCAGTATAACTCGAGCTTAATTTCTCTTCAGAATCATTTGACTGACACTGGCATCTGAAGGTCACTTAGGAGCCCGGGCTGTGTCAGGTACATTTCATTCTGAATCCATGTCTGGTCGTGAATGGAATGCACTTGGCCTTGTGTTGTCATCCTGATGAAAGGACTCCCTGTGCTGACCTTGACCTAAACGTTTGTTTTAACGTAAGAGGGGTAGCTGTCGTAAGAGGGGTAGCTGTCGTGAGATCTGACTGGGGCAGGCCAGCTGGCGGCCAGTTAAGGTCATACAGCATGTCACCCATGGTGAGGTGACCACGGTCGGGAGACTGTTCTTCAGCCTTCTGGTCACACATTCATCTTTGTCAGTGTGCAGAGGTAACTTGCACTTTAGTGCAAACTTACACGGAGCTGATGTATAAACCGGAAAGCTAGTATATTCACTCAGAGAAGATCGGAGAATTTTCCATTGTCATGACAAAAATGTTTATCATATCTGTTCATTGTTATGTCCATGTCACTTGTCTCTACTTGGCATTAGATGTTTGTTTATGCCCTTTTCCCTTTTGCTGGTCGCCTTGAAAATAGTTTTGGGTGTTTCAGCCCACAGTTACCTCCCACAGATGGATAATCCAGTTTTTACTTGTTCAGCTCTTAAAAAGCAACCTTATTTTCTTCATTTGTAAGGTGGGCACTCCTCTGTTGTCCATTAGACACTGCATATAATGTATATTCAAAGTGGAATTTGGGGGCTCAGTACCTCAAGGTCTTAACTGATAGCAAATAGTAGAGCCAGTGCTTGTTCCTTTATGACATGTAGCATTTCTTTGCTCAGAATTTCTCTGATAATTAAGCATCATTTACCAATAACTGGGCTAATGTATCATGTGTAAATGTCATTCAGTAAGTGATTTTTGATTTTAATTTGATTTTAAAGAATAGACTAAACCTTAGACTAGATGAAATCAGAATGTCATGAATTCCATTCCAGTGCACTTGGCCAAAACTTCTTCATCCTTCTTTCCCTCCCTCCCTCCCTATTCCTTCCTTCCCACCCTCCCTCAGTAAACATGTACTGAATGCCAGTTCTGTTTCAGACACTATGACTGCCACAACACGTAAGATCCAGACTCTCACATTCTCAAGAGTTCACAGGATGGTGGGAGAGATGTACAAAGGATCACGAGATCACAGTATAGAGTTTCCTGTGAAATAACAGAGAGCAACATATTGGCTCCTCCTGTCAAACTTAAGATGAGTCTTAGAGGATGAAATGGCGGTCGTCACATAGAGAAGGAGCTTTTCCAGCTGAGGAAAGAAGCCATGTGGAAAGAGGCACAGCTAGAGCGTATACGTTACATGTGAATGTGGCTCGTTTCAGGGCAAAGTGCTGGAAAGGCAAGTAACATCCAGACCAGGAAGGACCCTGAGTATCATCAGACGAAACTTGAACATTATCCCATCAGTAACAGGGAGACAGAATCTCACATTTAAAAGGGGCAGTGCTGTGATCTGATTTTGAGTGCAGAGATATCTCTGAGGCCATTGGAGACTGGCCCCCAAGCCCTTTCATGCTCTGGCCACAGCCATACCTCCTCCTTCACTTGGCTGTGTTCCCTTCCTCTCTCCCTGCACTCTAGCCACAGTGGTCCTCTGGTTCCTTAAACAGGCCAAGTGCTTTCCTTCCTCTGTGTCTTTGAAGGTACAGCATGCTTTTCCACCCCGCTCTTTATAGCTTCTTTTCTTTGCTGGGGTTCAGCCACGCACCTCAAAGAGGCCCTCCCAGATCCTCTTCCCTAAGTTAAGTCACCCTAAGTTAATTCTCTTATATTCTGCACAGCAGCTAATGTTTTATTTGTTCCCCTACTTCTCACTTACATCCACCACCGGAATATAAGCTCCAAGATGGAGTTTGCTCACTGATGTGTCCCTAGCACCTTGTTGTGCCGGGCACCTAGGTGAGGATTGTCGAGGGTCTCTTGAATGAATAAACAGAAATAGTCCTGAAGGTGGCTAGATCTGTTAGAAAGGGGCGGTGATTGTTGACATGATAAATGACGAAGGCCAGAACTAAGCTTATGTCTGTGAAAACGTAGAGGAGACCGTATACCAGGGATATTTGGAGAGAGGATTGCTACGGTTAGTCCCCTGAGATTCACACAGTGATGGAGAAGTCTTACATGTACCTTGGATTGCTGGTTTCAACAAGAATGTGAATAATGGTGCCAAAAACATAAAATGGAAATACAGGGGAGAAAGCAAAAAGGGTAGAAGCAAAAAGGTCAATTCTGTTTTGGCTGATTGAGTCTGAGATGACTGGCGATATTTCAGCAAAAGTTTTCAATGAGCATCTGAAAATTCTAGCCTGATGCTAAGTAGATAGGGCTGAGTTAGAGACAGAACATCCCCCCCAAAGGTAGCCACCCTCATCTGTTTCTCTCTACCCAGATGTTGTGGAACATCTTGTGGGAGAAAGCCAAATCCCTGTACTGACTGAAGTTGAAAAGCACTGCGTGACTAAAGGCAAGACCTTTGTTGTGGAGGAAGAATAGTTTCAGGACACTGGTCATAATACCACTGCACTTGTATTTGGTGCAGGAGAGATTCCAAATAAGTGATTTACTTCTTGCTGGTTTTCCATCTGCTAAACTGGATGACTTATATTTAAAAGCATTTGGCATCCTTGGACACAGTGACTGCCTACATGATCGCAAATTAGTGTTTTCATTCCACGTTAGTGATTTCCTCTTATTCTTTTCCCAGGGGAGATGGAAAATTGCTGTTGACTATTCTTGATATAAACCTCCGTATGCACTGCAACAGACTAAGTGCCAGAAACCTCCTGGCATCTATTTGGAATTTCCCGTACACTCAGAATTCATATTTATAATATTTAATCTAACATGAAAATAAAACATTTTTCACTTTATTTCCTACTAGTCCAGAATCTCAGTTTGGGGGTTCAGCTGCATCAAAGACTATCTTTCTGTTTAGAAATCTCAAATCAAAATGTAAGAGGATTTCAGTTAGTTGTATGCCCAGAGTCTAAAACCCAGATCTGAGAATACCCACTGGACTTTGCTCCCTTTTGCCTAATAATTTCTGGAAATCTCTGTCAAGGTTTATGCCAATTGTCTAACACATAATGAATTTCACCAGGCATCTGAAGTTCACCATGAATTGTCTAGGACTTTCCTGAGGAATATTCTAATTCTAGCCTGGAAGACCTATACTCAAAGGCCAAAATTTTTATCGTGCACCCCTGCCAGTAAAAAGTTTTAGAGCATGCTTCTCAAGATATGTTTTTAAGAAATTGTACATCATGTCAATGTGTGACAGAACTAATATTCACATTATAAAATGTATGCAAAGGTATAAATTAAAATGAGATTAATCTTTCTAGATATCTTACTGATTTTGATGGCTTTAAGCTCTCAACAGCTAATCTCTCAAGGCTCAGTATATAAATAGGGTGAGGCTTATTATTAAAAATTGTGGACTTAAACCCACATTTCAAACAGTCTGTGGATAAATTCTGTTATAATTTATGGAGGTCAACATCTTGGCAAATCCGATTCAACTGTCCTTACTTCTAATTCATTCCACCACTGATGAAGCACTCGTCCTAGCAATCAGAGCCTCTGCTCTGCCATTTTTCTTACCGTTGTTGGCTTATCTTCAGTCCGGGGTTTCTCCGCAGAAATCTTTTGAAGCCAACTTGTTTATTTTGTCAAGTTTAGTTAAAGCCAGATTTTAGAATCAGAAAACGTTATTTAATTGCCCTCTCACCATCGCCACCAAATGCCGGTATGTTGAAAGTAAGAGAACAAGTTGAGGAAGGCATGTGTGAAGGAGTTTACCCACCAAAGGTGACAGGTGGTCACGACCTACTGTCATACCAAAGGAAGGCGCCAGGGTCAAGCAACTTATTAAGCCCTGGCGGTATAAACAGTAGTTCTAACGCTACTGTATTTCCTTTCCCAGCTTTCTCTTTCTCCCACCAAGTCTAAAACACCTGAGCAGCAGGGTTCCCACCCACCTCTCTCTGAACCCCTGTGCATTCCTTCACTCTCAGAGCCGAATCCAGAAAGCAGAGGGTGGCATTTCTTTGTACTTTACCTTGAGGCAACTGGCTGAGACCATCCAATCTGCCTGGAATGTAATTTTGGCTTAAAAGAACCAGAACTAATGGAAGAACAGAAGCAGCTTAACCCAAACTGTTTCTCATTCCACTGCCCTACAGAGAATAGAGGGGACGAAGGAGGGGAAGTTCTGTGAATTCTTCGCCTGTGCCCTTCTTTGAGGTTTGAACCATGGACAATTTTAATTGCACCTATAAAATGGCACCTTGCGGCAGAGTACATGCCTGGACTGAGGCAAGAATTGGGATTTTTGCTTCATAAGATTGAGTGATTTGGAGCTTTGGGAACAGATCAGATGTGTCCCTTTTGGGATTGTCATTTCTTTCACCTGCCAGCCAGCTCCTGTTTACTGTGTCATTTACACTTGCCTCCTGTTTCCATCAAAGCTCGAGTAAAGGTCTGTACCAACTAACACGACACGCTAGCAAGCATTTGGCAATGTAGATAAGATCGTAAAATATGTTCCCCCTCTAGTTGCTATTCTTTATGTGTCTGGAGGCAACTTTTGTTTGTGTTTCTTCATTCTCTGTGCCTTTGCTTCCCTTTTTAGTTGGTTCTGCCATGCAGTATAAAATTGCAATTATTAATATCTTTTCAAGAAAATTGGACTTTATGTTACTGTAGATTTTCTTCTAAGATGATGCCTTTTCAAGTTCCGGGTTCCTTTTTCCTTTTTTTAGAAATTCTTTTTTTTGCCATGGGAACCACAGTATTGATTATTGTCAATAACTGTGAATAGTTAACAAAGATTGAAGTATATATTAAGATAGCGTACTAGAATCGAATTAAGTATTAGCAATAATTAAATAATGGTGAGGTTATGGATTGTACAGTACACAGACGACATTTCCGTGGCATGGGCTGTCTGTGGTTCCCGCTGGGAGACTGCTGATTGATGTAAAAAGCGTGTGACACCATTCAGAGGCAAAGGTTTCCGTATGGACTGTTGTGGGTAGTTGGTTCACTGATTTTTTTTTTTTTTAAGGTGGTGAGAATTTTAGGTGGAGTGAGTATTTCTAGTCTAACACTTCTAAAGGCTAAAAGAAGTACAGTCATAGTTGCGTCATTGGTTATGGAACTGAGCTTGGGAAATCATGCTTTGTAACTTCCTGCCTTAGTTTCATTACCTATAAAACTTAGGACAGCAGTAGCAGCCACCTCATATGATTAAATGTAGAACCCTTAGAGCAATGCCTGGCTCACAGGAAGCTCCCGATAAAGGCTAGCTACTGAGTGATTAAGTATTCATCTCCAGTACGGGCTGCCTACTTTCCCACCCTCTGGTGGAGCGCACAGAAGATGCCTTTAAGCTCCTTGATAATTGCTGCCCTCAGCATTTCATCTGGATACGTGCATGGAATGAGGCTTGCCCCGTACCTCTGTCTGCACAGGTGTGCCTGGTGCCCATCGGAGGAGGAACATGGTGGTCAGTAGGGCAAGAGTGAGGTGTATTGAGGAAGGGCTATAGGAGAGCTATGACCATCGTGAAGAGACTTGGGTACAGAGCATTCAGGAGGGCAGGTTCTGTGCAGCTCTTGTCCTGGCCTCTGTGTGGTTCTTCCACCCTCCACACTGCTCTCTGCCCAGCCCCCTTCTTTTCACCTCTTGCCCAGTTTCATCACAAACTTGGTCTTCATTCTCAGTGATGGCCTCGTTGTTGGGAGGTGAGGCTGTGGGGAGATATTCCTGCTCTGCCTTCCCTCAGCTTTCAGATTGTACCACAGCCTCCTTCCTTCCATGACCCCACATCCTTGCCTTTCTCTTGAGAGAGGTCAGAGGAGTTGGTTTGTGGCAGTTTTGAGGGGTAGATTACCTGAGAGTTCAAAAAACCCAAGGCCTGGGACTTCCGTGGTGGTCCAGTGGTTAAGACTCCGTGCTCCCAATACAGGGGGCACGGGTTGATCCTATCCCTGGTCGGGGAACTAAGATCCTGCATGCCGCATGGTGCGGCCAAAAAAAAAAAGGAATAAAATAAAAAACCCAAGGTCTTCCATATTACTTTCCCCATTCCATTCTCTTTTCCTTACAAATTATTTATCAAGCCCTAAAAATATCAGTCATTTGGTCGAAACAGGTGAGTTTTATGTTGGCTACTCGGGAACTAGCAAAATAATTTCTTTTTCTTTTTTTTCATAAACTTATTTATTTTATGTATTTATTTTTGGCTGCATTGGGTCCTCGTTGTTGCGTGTGGGCTTTCTCTGGTTGCAGTGAGCGGGGGCTACTCTTCGTCGCGGTGCGCGGGCTTCTCATTGCGGTGGCTTCTTTTGTTGCAGAGCACGAGCTGTGTAGGCACGTGGGCTTCAGTAGTTGTGGCACGTGGGCTCAGTAGTTGTGGCACGCGGGCTGTAGAGCACAGGCTCAGTAGTTGTGGCGCACGGGCTTAGTTGCTCCTCGGCATGTGGGATCTTCCCGGACCAGAGCTCGAACCCATGTCCCCTGCATTGGCAGGCGGATTCTTAACCACTGCACCACCAGGGAAGCCCTAACAAAATGATTTCTATTGATAATCCAATAATCATCTTTGCTTTCTTGGGCTGAGAATAAATCTAGTCCGTTTGCAAAGGATTTTTATACACCCACTTGTGAAGAGGTGTCATGTCAACTACTGAAGGACACAGAAAGAAGCAAACAATGGGCTAATAGAGGCTATTTTTAAAACCAACATCAGCCAAAGCCTGGTAAAGCAGCCATCTTTCGGTGACATCTTCCACACCTTGGATGACCAGGTTTACTTTGGCTAATCTAAAAGACTAAGGAGTGTGCCCTTCCTACTTCAGTCTGCCATGGGTTTCTTGCCTAGAGGTGCTCCTCTGTCAACAAGAACAGCGCCCTTAAGTAAGTACTTGTTTTGTGCTAATTAGAAGTCCTTCAAAACAGCGAACGCTGTCCTGTGTTTATTTGGACGAGGTGCACTTGGGGATAGAAAAGCGTTCAGGGTTAAAAATGGCTGGAGGGCAGCAAGAATTCTTGCCAGTTCCCTCTCCTTACCCTGGTCTTGTGAAAAGCTGTCTCCAAACCAGAGAGGGAATTTACCTATTGTGTAAGACCCTGACCCCGTGCCTGTGCCTTAAGCAGGCACATAGTTTTTATGTGCGCCTGTTAGTTTGAATTTGTGATACTGATCTGCTTTTTGTCCCTGCTGACGGTTATTATATCTTAATGGGCGAAACCCTACTCTAATGATCCTTGTGTATATAGTTCTCGGAGTACAGAGCAGGCACCAGAGGACCACATAAAAACGTTTGCCTCAATTTCCCTGCAAAAAAGGAGCCCAGAAACCAGACTTGACCAAGTAACAGATTTTTAAAGGTAAAGGAACCCAATAAAATTACCAGCTTTTCACAGCGTGTGTCTACTTCCTTTCGACATATTGTGAAGTGTAGGTGAAATATTCTAACTGAACTGACAGTGGGAGTGGGGATAACTAAGGAGAGAGGGAGATAAAAGTAAAAACCACCAGCCATGATTGATACCGCAGAAGCAATGAATCGTTGGGGGTCTCCCCTTTGTGGATTTGGCCCTCCACCTTTCTGACACCACCTGCAGGAGTGTCAGTGTAATGAGCCCCATAGAGATGGAAGCAACAGCTAGAAGTACTTGGAGTTACTGTATCAGGGCTTTGAGGGGCACTGGAGAATTGTGTAGGCTGGTATTTGCTTATTCAACTTTTACAGTAAAGATGGTGTTTGTCTGTGAGTGTGTGTGAGAGAAAGAGAAACAGAGAGAGTGTGTGTTTACAAGTACAAAGTGGAGGGGGCTACCTGATCCTAGGTAACTCCAAAAATATTTTAATAAAGGACTGATTTCTTTCTACAATGTGATCTTCAATGAACTAAATGGGTTCATGGGATGCTTCTAAGTTTGATGGTGAGCGCCTTCAAGAATCAATTCTCTAGGGACTTCCCTGGTGGTGCAGTGGTTAAAAATCCGCCTGCCAATGCAGGGGACACGGGTTCGATCCCTGGTCCGGGAAGATCCCACGTGCTGCAGAGCAACTAAGCCCATGCACCGCAACTACTGAAGCCTAGAGCCCGTGCTCTGCAACAAGAGAAGCCACCGCAATGAAAAGTAGCCCCCACTCGCCACAACTAGAGAAAGCCCGCGCACAGCAATGAAGACCCAATGCAGCCAAAAATAAATAAATAAATTAAAAAAAAAAAAGAATCAATTCTCCAATACACTGTCCCATATTTGGGGAATAGCATGCTCAGGTATGGATTCTGGCCCTATGTACGAACTTAAACTATTCATGGTGAAGAGGAGGCAGGATTATGTACATGCAACACAGCTCTCCTGTGAGTCACAGGACTTAGGCTCTTTTTACGTTTCAACCCTTTGGCCAATAACCTAACCTTCCCTGGCCACCCTATAAGATAGAAGTAATAGAAATCATTTAATTTCCTTAAGCTCTTGGGCTCAACCAGATAATCTTTTCATAGTGCTGCTTCCACCACTGAGTTTTATTTTACTTTTAAGAGCCTCGTGGAAGAGGAGAAATCTCAGTGGAATACTTGGCGTTGGCCCTAAATTAATCTCTCAATCTACTTCTTCCTCTCCCCCATTCCTCCCCCAAAGATGAGATTGGAAGTGTAGCTTGGGGCTAGGAAAGGAATGGGCTTAAAAATCAGGCCAGGGCCTTAGGACTTCGCCCAATATTTAAAGGAAAGACATCTGAGGTATTTTAAACATCAAGTAAAATTTTGAGACCTGTGTTTAAAACAAAAAATAACTTGGGTGGTACGATGAAGCGTGGCTTGGTGGGAAAGATGGAAATGAGAGGTAAAAATAGGTTAGCTTTCTAAATGGACCCGAAGGTTAGCTTTTTATATTTCCCTTAAGACATTCGATACATTATTTTTTGTAATTAGAGTTTTTGTGCATGTAAGTTTTCTATTAATGCTTCCTGAAGTTGGGTGTTGAGCAGGGTTTTGAAGGACCAAAAGGGTTTAAATTGCAACTGCTCCTATCTGAAACACTCCAGAATTCTAGAAAGTTTCATTTATAACACAAACTACTCAGTAATGGCAGTCTTCTTTCTCTGATGCTTTCCAGATGTTAAAGGAGATAAGGCATTAACAAGCATTAAAACACATCCACAGTGTGTATATTAACATCACAATAGTCAGTTTGTAGGTACCGTTCTGATTTCACACCATGCTTTATATGCTGGGCCAAGCATACATCTTAACCTCATTTAATGTTTTCAGTAAGTGAAATTAGACCCATTCTATGGATATGCCGAGGTTCATAGAGCTGAACCTGCCAGGATCACGTAGTAAGTTTTGCTCCCTCCACAGCTGTCATCTTGGTCTTTTTCTGAACCTTGAGCTTGTTCCTTCATCTGGATTAGAAATATTCTTCTGCAGTTCCCTCTCCCTGGAAGGCTTTTCTCCCAGACACTCACAGAACTGACCTGCTCAGCTCTTAGCTTAAATGTCACCTCTTCAAAGAAGCCTTCATCCATTAACCTCTGTCATGTTGCTCATTTCTCTGCTTTCTTCATATCATTATCTGTAACTGTTTATTTGTTTATTTTCTGTCCCCTAAGGCGGAGTGTAAATCTCGTGAGATCAAGTGCTTTGAACATCTCAGACACACATTTGATTTGTGTAATCACAGCATTTTAGAACCGTTTCTAGAACTTGGTGCACGTTCAACAAGCATTTACTCAAGGGATGGGTGAATGAACGAATGAGTGTCGCCAGAGCCCATGCTTGTTCTCCAGTCCCATCCTCCCTACATGTTTTCCTCTGCTTCCTGGCATACTGCAGGGGAATTGGCTGAGGGTATAACCCATCAAACTGTGTATCTGGGACCCAGACTGATTAACTTCTGAAACTCAAATATTTACTCACTAGGAAAGGAAGCCAACAGATCATTCTCTTTCCCATTAGGTAAGATGACTTGATTATATGTAAGCTTGCAGTTCATGTGCAGTACCTTGTTTAGGAGTGAACGTTTCTGATAAATTATTTTTAGAATTTTACCTTTTCTTATCGTATTCCCGTTGGCTGATTTTTATAGGAGGCTATTAGAATTTACATAGACTAGACATTGTTCCTGGCCATTTTTTTGTTTTTTTAAAGCATCAGACATTGAAAAATGCCTGGTCCATTGAAAAATGCCTGGTTTCAGATTGGACTTTTCAGAAGGGTAATTTTCCTTTGTCTTGGTGGAATCTGAGACGACTGACTTTGTCACTAGCATATTAACCTCCTCTTTTCTCACTACCCCACGTAGCTGCGGAATAGCTTGATGATTAATTCCTCTAAGTTAGAGAAGGTGGCCTATGAAGGAATTTTAAGTACATTTCTCGGTGTTCTGTGAAGTTACATGATCTTAGCTCCGTTAATTATTAAAATTGTATAAAGGCGTTCATGTGATTCTAAACCGCAGAAGAAGCAAAACAATTTGAAAGCAACCTGCCCTTTACCTTGATCCCTGCCTTCTCCAAAAGCTGTGGTGTAGTGCCAACGAACAGAACAGTGGTTGACGAGCAGAATTTTAAGGCATTCTAAATATTACTGGTTGGTTTAATAAAATTAATTAGCCTGCCACGGAGAAAATTTACTAGCGTGCTGGTTAATTTCACAATGTAAAGTCAGAGAAAGGAGGTGGGGTTGAGGGAACAAACCTTATTAGTTTTGAATAATTATTTAAAGATGTGGAGCTGCCTATTTCGAGCACTTTGATTGCCAAATCCATTAAGGCTTTAAAATCTCAATGTTTGTATGCTGGTATATATGGGAAGGAATCTCTCTAGATGAAATCACAGGCATATTAGTAAACAGCTAACTAACTTATTTAACATACAGAACAACAAGTAGGATCCAAATAAAACCATGGGAATGAGAACTTGCCTTAAGACTGGCTCATGGGAGGTTTCCATAATCTTAATTTGCCATTGATGCAATTATTGCTTTTTCTTGTCTCTTTAATCCAAACAAGATGTTTGCAGCGGCCATGGAAAGGTGCCTGAAATCACATGCCTGAATTCATTTAATTTGCCAACATCGTCTTTTTTTTTCTCTCTCTCTCTCTTCCTGGTCACGGGCAAGAGTCAGTTCTGGTGCATCAGGTACTAAATCTCTTCAATTACCAGCCGGGAAGAAAGATTTAACCTTGTGTTGCAAACCTACAAACTGATTTAGTTTTAAAGCACAAACACTTCTCCTGTGGAGCCTAAATTAAACTGCAGAAAGGATGCAGAGCTTGAGGAATTAAACCAGGCAGGGCCAAGGCTCAGCCCAGTGATCGGAACCATTTCGGTTTCTTTCACGGGGGGCCCCTGGTGCAAGAGGAAAGGGAGCGGGAACGAGCCGAAAGGCAACCTGTGTGAGAGGGGGCAATGTTACATTGCTTGCAAGCTAGACGTGGAGTACATGTGAGTGCAGGGGCGTCCAATCTCACCTCTTGTCCTCTTTCTTCTTCTCTTTGGGGGCTCGGCAGCCATTTTTAACGTGGATGATTCCGTGGTGGATCTGGAAACCCTGGCGGCCTTATATGAAAACGTGAGTATCAAACACCTACGGAGCCAGAGTTTCCGGATTTTTGTATCTTAACTAACTTAAAAAAAAGGTAATGTCTAGAAAATGGTTATATGTGGCTCCTTCCACCTGAAAAGTCACTGAGCCATTCATGTTCCTCGGCAGTGGGAATTGTGACATCGCGTGGAAGAGGTTAAGGCACAGAAATGCAGGCTCAAATGAGACTGAGCATGAAGAAAGCGCTAGGTTCCCGACCGCCCACTGTGGTATCTGGGTTAGTAGATTTCTTTTGCGAGGGAAGGCAGCTCAATGTGGAGGCCACTCGTGTGCCATGGAACCCAGCCCAGCCCTGTGGCTTGCAATCAGAGTGCGTGAAGCTAAGTTACCAGCTGAACACTGGTGTGCACCAGTGTCATCCTCTGAGGAATGGGGATGCTGTTACCAGCTTGGATGGTTACTTTTAGCCCAAGTGAACTGACGGCATTGATCGTGGGAAATAGTATAGGGTGGTGGGTGTGCGTTTCGGATTTAGAGTGAGATACTCTCAGGTTTGAGGTCGAGCTCTACCATTTACTGCTGAGTGGCTTCAGACCAGTTAAATTCCTTAAACCTGTTTATCAGTACAATGGGGATTATAATGGGCTCGACGTGATTTTTGTATTAAAAGAGAATTCAGTATATGCAGCAGTAGCCGTGTCTTTTGAAAATAAACAGTGCTGTACACATATATGGTCTTCATGTGTGGATTACATGTGGAGATAACGAGCATAATTGTCAGGCTTTCTTGAGAAGGTGACACAGGAGAGTCACAATTCCCATAACTGTTAACTGTTCTGGTTCGCTGACTCTGTTAGGATTTGAAAACATAGACTGAAACAGATCCTTTTTACTGAAGTAATGCTGTTTCTCAGGAAGCTACCCGGAGCTCTATAGCATGCTATGATTACCGAGCTCGAAAAACGATTTCATTTCAATACTGAGGTCCCCTGGGACCTTAAGCATCTCCGAGAAAATTTCCATAGTGTGATAATCCCGCCTAGCGGGATTGCCAGTTCCCTTCACCTTTCTACGTCCTTTGTGTGTGTCAGGAACTGTTTGGTACGACTGGGTGGGAACTTCCCAAGTTTCTCTCAGGAAGGCTTTCGTTCATAAAGAAGGTGCACAAATCCTAGGCCGTCGGGAGCTAATGGCACATTTGTTGAATACCTGGGGGGCATCATGGTGTTGTGGAAGAAAGGTGTTCTAAGCCAGGCTCTTTGCCAGGTCCTTAGTGTAAGCCTCGGTGGAGTCAGCTTTAAAACAAGGATGCAATGCTTGATGTCGGAGGACTTTGTAAAAGGCAGAGTGCCTTCTAGGATGCTTTTAGTTGTTACCTCGGGCTCAGGACTGTGCGCGTGATGGGTACTCGTTAGCTTACAGTAGAGATAAGCCACATACAACTGACACAGTTGCGCACATTGAGGACGTATGGGACTAAATGCCAAAATCAGTGGTGCAGACAACGAATGCTTAGAAAATTCAGAAAGAACCTGCGGACCAGAAATTTCAAAATCAGGCGCCTACATGAGTTAGGAGGGCTGTTCGGTTCTGAGGATGAAGAAAGCAAATGCTAAGGACAACTTGACCCTTACCCTATCTTACTGGAAAAGACACAGGGGATTCAAAGGTTAGCAATCAAATGTCCTGGCTTCTGTATCCAGCTAAGGTCACTTGTTAGGACCATTGAGTTTAGCCAGTAATTCCCAAACATTAGCATGTCTCAGAACCACCTGGAGGGCTTGCTGAGCCCTACCTCTGGAGTGTCTTATATCCGGGGTAGGGCCAACAATAGGCATTTCTGACTAGCGACAGGTGGTGCTGATGCTGCCTGTCCAGAGACCACAGTCTGAGACACACTGCTTTAGACAGGTTCTCATTGCTCACTTTTTGTGTGTGTTTTGTTTCTATTTCAACACAGAGAGCCCAAGAGGATGAACTCGTTAAAATAAGAAAGTATTATGAGACATCCAAAGAGGAAGAATTGAAGCTACTGGATAAACCTGAGCAGTAAGGATGCTTAAACACTTTTCTGTTAACAAAAGAAGGGCCGTCCCTATCTTGCTGCCTTCCAGCGCCGAATAACCAGATCTCAACTGTGCCAAGCTAAGTCACAGCAGCGTCATTCCTGTGACCTATTGCACACAGCAGAGTGACCTGACTGCTGGGAAAGGCAGCCGGGAGATTTGTGCTGCTGGATATCATGTCTCAACCCCTCACCCCACCCCTCATGACTCCCCTTTTCTTGTCCTAGCAACTTGTTAATTCCTCCTAGACTAAACATTCTGGCCCAAAGGGTAACTGAGGAAGGGAGAGGTTACTGCTCTGTTTAAGGTTCTGCTGATGCAGTTAAAAGGGATGATGTCAGAGTCACAGAATTCAAATTGATTTTCCTAAATATTGTATCCAGTAAGTGTAGCCTGAACGTGCCAGCTTTCTCCCCAAATTCTCTACCTGCTCTGCCCAATTTAGATGTGGCTTTTTCATCCTCCCTTTGCATGTGCCTGTGCTTCTCTCCAGTCACTATGTGGAGGTGTCTGCTCTCTAGTTTGGGGTGTTCCACACACTTTGAAAGCCCAGAACTCTAGTGCATAACTGAGTGACTCTCGTCCTTGGCTGGGCTCTTGGGGTCTACAAACCATGGATAACCTTCTGGGGCTCTGCAGCCCTAAGGACTCTGTGAGAATGTGGGATGGGTCCCGAGTGGACAGAGGGCTACTTAGCTCGTGGCTACCTTGAGTGCTTCCTGCCCAGTGCAGGCTGTGCTTCTCAGCCTGGAGATGAGGCAAGGAATAGGAAGCAAAGAGGAAATTGACTGGGTTTAGGGTAACAAGTCAGCCCCAGAGACATTCAGGGGTCAGTTGCTCATACTGAAACCGTCACATCTTGCCCTTGGTTCCTCTAAAATGCCCCACTCCCCTTGGAAGCCAGGGTATTCAGGTCCAGAAGAAACATCTTTCAGTGACTGGGTGAGGAATTTGTAGGTTTACTCAGTTATTGACAAACCTTTATGATAATTTGGGGACCCTTAGATGACTGGCTGTCACATGGAGCATATGCCAGGGTTCCCCCCCACACACACACCCAAAGTTAGTTCATGAAGCCTAGGAATATTGTGAATCAATGCAGATGGGCTTCCCTGCCCTTCTGTTCCATCGACTTGAGCCCCCCGTCCTTACCAACTCCCATCCCGACCCATCCTGTGGTCCACTCCCAAGTCTTGTTTCCTAATATAATAAATTCATTCCCACTAAGGTGCTGACGACCGAAAATGAAGTGACTAATAATGGGCTATTTAGACACAAGGCCCTGAGGAGTATTTGAGGACTGTCTTAGTCGGTTTGGGCTGCTATAACAAAGTATCCTAAACTGGGTGACTTATCAATGGCAGAATTTTATTTCTCACAGTTCCTGAGGCTGGAAGTCTGAGATCCAGGTGCCAGCATGGTTGGGTTCTGGTGAGCACCCTCTTCCAGGCTGCAGACTTCCCTTTGTATCTTCACGTGGCAGAGAGCAGAGAGGGGAAGTAAGCGCTTGTGTCTCTTCTCTGAAGGGCACTAACCCCACTCATGAGGGCTCAACCCTCATGACCTAATTACTTCCTAAAGGCCCTACTTCTTATTACCATCACTTTGGGGGTTAGGATTTCAACTTAGGGATTTTGGGGGGATACAAACATTCAGTCCATAACACGGACAAGCATTTGGGTAGTGCCAACTATGCCATGTTAAAGCAATGATACTCCAAGCCCAGAGTCGGTAAACTTTTCCTATGAAGGACCCGGTAGTGAGTACTTTAGGCTTTGTGAGCCATTACAATCTGCTGGAACTACTCAAGTCAACGGTGGTTGTGCAGAAGCGAGCACAGACAATACATAAACAAATGGGCGTGGCTGTGCGCCAAGAACAGTTCATTTATGGACGCTGAAATTTGAATTTCATATCATTGTACATGTCACAAAATATTATTCTGGTTGATATTTGATTAATATTAATGTTTAAATGCTTGATTTTTTTCAACCGTTTAAAAATGTGAAAACCATTCTTAGCTGATGGGCCATACCAAAACAAAGAATTCGGCCTGGGGACTGTAATTCACCAACCCCTGCTCTAAACTGTGGAACGGCCCACTTGGTAAAATGAACCGTGGGTCCTTGCTCCGGAAGGGTTCCCCTTTTCCTTCCTGTGTTAATGCCTTTCTAGCATTATTTTTCGAGATTAATTGCCAGGACACAGAATACTGGCAGCAGGTAATTAACAGATGACTTATTAAAGTTCTCTTGCTTTCTCTCCTGATGATGTGGATGGAAGAGTGTTTTTAAAGTTTGCCAATGGTCCTTGTAAGGGCTTCCTGAACATGCTAAGCTCTTAGTGGCAGCAAAGAAGATGGTCATGTTGTCCTGGTGATATGCTCGGGCTCAGCTGCTAGAGGGTGAGGCCCAGAGAGGTAGGGCCTCCAGGGCTGAGTGATTTTCACCTTTACTCCTGACCTCCTGCACAGTGTAGCATTCATTTGATTCATGGCAGAGTCTGATTTTCTGGCAACTGATTTGCCATTAGTTCCAAGTGAGTTGACTATAAGCATGTTTTGCATACTGGAAAATATGAATCATTTATAGTTTCAGCATTGCAGTTTCCTAAGATTCCTGTGGTGCCCAGGCTTTAAATCAGAGCCTGGGGAGGCTGCCCTCCTCACTCACCTCATCAGCTTTCTTGCGCCGCAGGGCCAGATTTAGAAAGTCATTTCCCACAGAGGTGTCATCTGCTTGGGACCAGGCTGTCTGAGAACCGCTCCCTTCAGCAATGGTCCTCAACTCTGTTCACACTCTCCTTGGGATGGTGGTGAGGCGAGGGGAGGCTCTACTGGGTCTGATTAGGCCTGATGTGTGCTTTTTGTGGCCTAAAGTGAGGATACCATATACAGCCTATTGGGATGCTCCACCGAGGCCCACAGCTGCCCGGGGATCGCCCCAAAGAAGACATATTGACGTTGAAACAAGGCTCTGTTAGCGTCCTCCTCTATGGAGGAACATAAGTTACAGCATTCAGGGCTTTGAGGAATGGTAAACCACATGTTAGTCCCTTGAAAACAGTGGGCCCATTGCATCGATCCACCTGACAGCCGAGTTGCTGTGGGTGTGTGACCCACGTACCGTGAGGTGCAGAATGTTTCTGCTGTGTACCGGCTGTACTTACAGTCCATCCTAGGAAGATCAGCCTGCCTTAAGGAAAGAAGAGGAAGGTCCCTGGCCTGCGGCTCTTTGCGGGTATTGAGTCCTTTCTATCTCTGGCCCTAGGGTGTAAAGTTAGACCAGTCCAAAAGGAAATCAGTCCCTAAATCTTCATAAGTACCATGGCCTAATAATGCCCAAGACCCTCTCCTTGGGGATGTGTAAAGGAGCGCTTACCCCTGCCCTTGTGGGTGGAGTGTAAAACCCACATGTGGGAGATAAGATATTAGGCACTTCATAGCCTTTGAGGTAACCTGTACTTCTGGTACTTTCTCAGATAAATGGGAAAGTCTGCTTTCCTCGAGACTTTGTTTTTCCCAAATCTGCCTCTCTAGTATTTTGTATCTTCGCCTTCTACCAGGTGACCAGGCCCCAAAACTCACAAGTCATCCTGGACTCTTCTCAGCGTCCCGTGGGATGGGTCAGCTCCATAGGGTCTGGCAGCCTCAGTCGCTTTCTCACCCTTCGCCCCTCAGCATCCACACCGCAGGCCCTCTCTCGTTCCCCCTTAGAATAGTCCAGCTGCTCCCAGCCTCAGATCTGCTCTCACTTCCAATCCATCAGCCGAGCCATTGCAAGGGCGATTTTCTGAAACAAAAAGCGGAAAGTTTCACTCCTCTGTTTAAAACCCTTCATTCATTCAGAAAAAAAGCTTGAACTCTTTATTTTAGAACACAAAGCCCCATTTTAGCTTTTTCTCACCTTTCCCCACGAATATCATTCAGCCTGTCCAGGCTCTCGCTGGCAGTCTCTTACATGTGTCCTGCTCAGGGACCAGAGGGCTCCCGGAAACCTTGGCTGACACGGTCCCTCCAGGGCTCTGACTTTGATGCCCTGCGTATGGCTTCCATAGCTCCTATTTTAGGCCCCATCACCGAGAGCGCTCATCACCCTCGTGGTAACTGTGGATTTATTTCACAGGTGATCAAGAAGGAATTGTGTTTAAGTTAAATTCTGTTCTCAGGTCTCAGCGTGGTGCCTGACGCACTGTAAGTGCTTCGTACACATCTAAAGACACTAAAATCCTTGGTGACTGATGCTCTGGTATTTTTGGTGACACATTCCCTACAGTTCTATCCAAAAGTATTGTGAAATAGCTGAATTTCCCTCCCCCCTCCAACTCTGGATATGTGCTTCGGCCCCTTCTCCATACACAGAACACTGGGTCTTTAAGATTCTCTGAGAGCCTTCCTACTGCGAGCCCTAGTTCCAGTAAAGCTTTGACCCCAGGGAACCTTGTAGTTCTATTTTACTCTTTTTTCCGGGTAACACCAATTGCTTGAGCCTGTGGGCTCGTCTCCTCATGTTGGTCCTAAACGTCCTTTTTGGAGACGAGTTATAAGCAATTGCTTATACAGCAGTTCCTTCTTCTCATCTAAGACCTTGCTGGTAAGCTGGGCTGTTGATAATGTATATTCTCTCCATCAATGCTTCACTCGCTGTGTTCATTGAAACGAGGAAGTGTACCCACTCAGGGATCTGGGTCCTACTTAGGGAATAGTGTTTCATGGCTGCATTTGGAAAGGGAGAAGTGCAGGGTGCTACACTTGAGGTTGCTCTCAGCAGCGTCTGAATAAGTAAAACTTCCCAAGACTCGCTACAGGACCAAATGCCTCCAGTCCCGCAAGCTTTTTACTGCTCATGTTTGTGAGAACTGGCGATACCCCTGATTTCAGTCATAAATGCATCAGTGGTTTAATACTAATTTTACAAAGAAACAATTCACACATAGAGTGTCATTTTTTCATCTTGTCCTAATTCAGAATTCCTTTGGGTTTCCACTTTTATATCCCATCACATGGTTTTCATAATAATCAGAGTTACAGAACCTTAAAGCAAAGATATGTTTTCTTTTATGGACATTCTTTGCTTCCTCTCAGTGTTATTTAGGAAAAAAAAAAAAAAAGGATTATGACCTAGTTGTAGGATAAATAAGAAAAACAGCTGATTATTAGAATCTTATTAAAACCCAAGTGTCCCTAAAAGAGGCACAGAGTATTATTAGCTAAGGAAATTCCTTTGGTTCTGGAAAGAAGGGGGCTCCAGCTTTGCTCCTAGGTAAAAGCATTCTTGGTAAGAGGTTACAAAATGTCAAGGTGATGATGTTATGGTTTGACCCAGACTTTCAGAACTATCAGTTAATCATCATTTCAACCCCCAAATGGATTTAAAAGCTTTTAGTGGATTCTCTCCTTTTCTGAATTCATGTCCAACTCTTTCCATCCATTTCAGTGTATACCCCTACCTCGGGTGGTTGGTCTAGAGGATATGTAGCTCTTCCAACTTAATTTTGCAAAGGGCACCAGTGCCCAGCTGCTCAGACAGTGAACTTCTGTGCGTAGGTCGGTACTCAACTTTAGCTTTTAAGATCTGTCTTGCCATAGTTTTTAAGAAACTTTAGATTGTGCCCACTTAATGAGTGCCTCCTTTGTTCCAAGCATGGAGCTATGAAGTCCTGTCTGTGTAGGTAAGTTGTTGTGGAAAAGTAAACAAATACCTGCAGAATAGAATCATTATAGATTATTATGATTGTTTGAACAACAACAGCAAAAAGTAGTAATCTAACTTCAGAAAGAGATTATTTTTTCACTTGTCTATGGACATTTGCCTCAAGGCTTCCCCTTACTTAGCCTGTGTTAATACACCATTAGAGAATGCTGCATTATAAAGGGAGTCTGCTGTGTATTTTTTTTTTTCCCCAAACACTTAAGATTAATGCTTTCCATTTCGGTTTAGTCTTACTGGGGTAGCAAGAGACAGATAGCTTCACATGGTTCAGTATACTTGCGTTAACTTTCTGTTCTTAATTTATACACCATATGTTTGCTCACCATTATAGAAACCCATTTTATTTTTTTTTATTTTAAAAAAATTTTATACAATTTTTAAAGGTTATTTTCCATTTACAGGTATTACAAAATGTTGGCTATATCCCCTGCATTGTAAAATATATCTTTGAGCCTATCTTATACCCAATAGTTTGTACCTTCCACTCCCCTACCCTTATATGGCCCCTCCTGCCACGACTGGTAACCACTAATTCTCTGTATCTGTGAGTCTGCTTCTTTTTTGTTATATTCACTATTTTGGTGTATTTTTTAGATTCCACATGTAAGTGGTATCATACAGTATTTGTCTTTGTCTGACTTATTTCACTTAGCCTAATGCCCTCCAAGTCCATCCGTGTTGCTGCAAATAGCAAATTTTCATTCTTTTTTATGGCTGAGTAGTATTCCATTGTGTGTGTATATGTATGTGTGTGTATGTATATACACATATACCACGTCTTCTTTATCCACTCATCTGTCAGTGGTTGCTTAGGTTGCTTCCATATCTTGGCAGTTGTAAATAATGCTGCTGTGACCGTTGGGGTGCATGTATCTTTCCAAATTAGTGTTTTTGGTTTTTTTGGATTTTGTTTTTTTTTTTGGAGTGGAGTTGCTGGGTCATATAGTAGCTCTATATTTAGTTTTTTTTGAGAAACCTCCGTACTGTTTTCCACAGTGGCTGCACCCATTTACATTCCCACCAACAGTGTACGAGGGTTCCCTTTTCTCCACATCCTCTCCAGCATCTGTTATTTGTGTTCTTTTTAATGACAGCCATTCTGACAGGTGTGAGGTGAGATATGGAAACCCATTTTTAAAAGCGTCTTTGTTGTTAACAGTAGAGCACAAACCCTTGGAGTCCCCTGAGTTTGCCTGTTTGATGCCTTTTATAATTGTTCAATTAACGTCGTCAAACAAGGAATGCTCTCATGACGAATCTCTTTCTGCTGTCTTTTTATTTTCCTTGCGATTATATGTGAAGTCAGATGATTCATTCTTAATTCTTACAGATTTTTACACGAGTTAGCCCAGATCCCTAATTTTGCTGAACGTGCCCAGTGTATAATCTTCAGATCTGTCTTTTCTGAGGGCATTACTGCCGTGCACCGAAAGGTAGAGATCATCACACGAGCTTCTAAGGTATGTTTGCCGTCTAATTCAAAGACAGCTTTGCCCTCCTTGGGGGTAAAGGAGGGAGTGGGGACTGGGAAAGATCAACTCGAGTCCCTCTGCAGAAATATTGTGGACTTAAGGTTGTGTGTTTTCCTGAGTATAACTGTGACGATTATCCCGTGTGAGCGTGCATGCAGGTGCGTAAGAAAGAAGGAGACGCAGATCGACAGAGGAGAAAGAGGGAGGAAAAAAAACGACACTTTTACAGATTTCTTCTCACGTATTCCAAATACCTCCCAATGTACATTCTGGCCACTTAAAACCAACCTAAATAGTATAGTGTGTTTTCCATTCTGACTCTCTAGATTGCAAAAAGAGATTTGCCTTAGACCAATGCATTGGATCATCTGAAATGTGTTTACATAGTAAAATAAAAATATTCTAGAGACTTGATAAATGAAATCAATGGTTATGATAATGAGTGATGGGCCGATAAGTTTTTGTTGGCTTTACCACACTGGGGTTTGTTATGAAGTTAAATTCTTGAATGTGGCTTTTTCTCCCAATGACGCACGTCCTTCACCACATGGTGATCCTCCACAACTACTGTAATGTTTAGTTGCTTATCTGGAGGCATGGGGTTTTTTCCTTCTAAGATATAAAAGATTTCACTAAAGAAAGCATAAATATTACCAAGGTATATAATATACACCCTCTAATAACGCCCTACGAGGCAGGAGCAGAGGTCGTCCTAGAGCTGCACTTGGTTTACTTTCTTTACCCTAAAATCAAGGAAAATAAAGTCGACTAAAACTGTAGAGAAGGGGAAAAGTATCAATTTGAAAATTTGCACTTGGGGCAAAAGAATGAGAGAGAGAGGAAAAACAAATGAGATGGGGAGCTGAAGAGAACCCCAAGCAGCTTGAAATTAATAGACAGATAGTAAAAGTTAACAGACAAATCAGCCAACACTTAATAAACATAGCCTATGACCTTGAAATACATGATTGTATTCACCTCTGAGGATTCTGTAGTTCACCTCTGAGGATTATTTCCGGGGATAAGGAAGTATAGGCTTGCTATTGTATCTACCCTACGTTTAACTGTGCTGTTTGTATAGATACATCGTCCAAAACCAGATCCTCAAATGATCTTAAACCCCTTCCTACTTAGAAGCCGTCAAATACAAAGCCTAACTGTAACAAC
The DNA here is from genome assembly GCF_003676395.1 of Aethalodelphis obliquidens. Taxonomy (NCBI): domain Eukaryota; kingdom Metazoa; phylum Chordata; class Mammalia; order Artiodactyla; family Delphinidae; genus Aethalodelphis; species Aethalodelphis obliquidens. Next base: position 2,403,015 of record NW_020837995.1, read on the forward strand.
TGTCTTTTTTCAATTTCTAAATCCTTTAAAATAAGTATTTAAAAAATAAAACCGGCTCAAATAGAAATATAAAAACTAGTATTTACTATTCAGTATTAGAACATGCGCAGTTTGTAATTCATTGAAAGGATTAAAAAATGATGGCTGTTAACATATTTTTTAAGACACTTATGGCTTAGTGAAGTGTATTTTCCATTTCACCAACTATAAATCCAGTTGGTAACAGGCCAGCAAACAGCCTATCAAGTGCTCAGTGAATATTTGTTGTTGAACGAACATAGGTGCGTTTGGAGTTCAGCTGCATAATAATGGGTGTTTGCCTTCCCAGGGCTTGCTGCAAATGAAGAGTGTGAAGGATATTTTGGCTCTCATTCTGGCTTTTGGAAACTATATGAATGGAGGAAATAGGACTCGGGGACAAGCAGATGGATATAGCTTAGAAATTCTGCCCAAACTCAAGGACGTCAAAAGTCGGGTATTTATTTATTTTTCATAACGAAGGTCTGTGATCTGTCATTGTTTTCCTCGTATACCTTCAATTTTCAAAAAAAGTGTTCCTGGGTGTTCCGTTCATCTCTATCCTCCCCCTAACGGTACATTGTTTGCTTTCTTTTGAATAAAGACAGGTTTTCCATCTTGTTTTGATGACAAAATCCCCAACATTCGTTTGCTCGAAAGCACACAGTTAGATGTTGAACTGCCGTGAGAGGATAAAGCAGAGAGCGTACAGTATTAGCCATAGCGCAAGGCTTGAGTCGGCTCGAGTTTGGTGTTAGCTCCTTGTAATTTACTCGCTCCTAAGTGGAGAGCAGTGCTGACTCACCACGGGAGCTGAGCGTTTGAATTACTCTCGGGTCCACAACAATTGGGCTGGGGGTCCACTGTCAGACCCTCTGAGACTGATTATCGCTTGGCTCCACACCCTGCAGAGCTACCTCTTTAGAAACAACCAGCCCATATCTAGGCGTCCCCTGGGGGGGCAGGGGGAGCGGAGGGAGGGGAAACACACAGGCAAATTAGAATTAGACCCACGTGAACGAGACACAAAGGCTGCCTTGTGGGAGGGCCTGCTCTCCCCTGGAGTCCCAGGGTCATAAAGTGGCAGGGTGTTCCTTTTAAGCCTCCTTGATTGTTTTTCACGCCAGTAAGAACACACATTTTTTAAAAGGTGGGAAGGGAGGGATGGTCTTCTGTTCTACTCTCTGGTTCCCTTGAGCCCTCCCCTACCCCCTCCCTTCTTGGCTTTATGCCTGAAAGTATGGAGACAGTCTTTTGGTTGGCTGGCGCTTGTCTTAGCCATTACCTCAGAGGCCTTATGGATTACCTCTTTGGGTTCCCCCCGCACCCCAAGAAAGAGTGTAGTGTCGTTTCTTTGTAGAGATGCCATAAAAATGAATGGGACAAGGAGGAGAGAGGACAGTCTCAAACAGAATTAGGACCAAGTATCACAAATGAAAAGTATTAGAGTTACAGAGTGAGATTTCAGCTCTTTGACTATCTAATATGGCAGGGTCTCATGTGAATGATATTCATTTAAACTTCTCTTTTAAACCTAGGATAATGGGATTAATCTGGTGGACTATGTTGTGAAATATTACCTGCGTTACTATGATCAGGTAAGAAATAGCGTTATGTGGAAAACTACACTAATGGGGTTTCAGCTCCTGCACATTGCTGGCATTCAGAAACTGGATGATGGATGGATGGATGAATTTCAAGTCCAACATAGAATTTGAGAGCTCTCCAGCTTCCTTGGTTTACAGATGGGAACACTGGAGCCAAGAGAGTTTAGTTGACTCTTGTAAAGAGAAGCATTATTCAGTGGCGCAAATCTACTGACTCTTAATCCGCTGTATAACACAGCTTCAGAGAGACCCCCAGTCATCTCAGTGCCTTCTGACCAGATTGTGAGAGTCTCTGTGAAACCCATATCCATTCAGTAATTGGTTATATTTGAAACTAGATTCTGGGATGCAGACCAAACTTTAGGAACTTAAGATGCAATAATACCCAATACTTTATCAGCAATGTTCATCTGTGAACAAGTTAAAGACGGGGAATTTGAAATCCATCTTCCCTGCTTAGATTACACTGGGCCATTAGAAATAAAAATTTCTGTGAGAATCCACCTGAGCGCAATTTTCTGTGTTTTAGTCCTTCTCATTAAATCGAGAACAAGGAGTCCTAGCTTTGAGAAGAAAGAGGTACTATTGTAAGTTGTTGAGAAACCTAGCAGTCAGTAAATGGAAAAAGTCTCAGGAAAATGCTGTCAGGAGTCCCGCTCGACTATCCACACAAGCAGAGTTTTTCCTAGGTACCAAGGGAAGAAAAGTAAAGCTTCCAGGGCCTCGTTTTCAAAAGGCCTACAGTTTCATGCAGAAGACAGGCCAAGCACTGATGAAGTCTTTAGTCATCTCTCCTACCCTCCTGGTGGGTTTATCTAACCGTTGTCAATGTATCTACCACCAGGTTTATTATTCCCCTGTGTATAGATATCATTGAGCAATTACCTAGCTTCCTGGCATTGCTCCTTGAGGTCCGGAACTCTTTGTTGTCTCTTTTTTCATGTTCGTAATGTAGGTGCTTGATAAATACTTGCTGAGTTGAATGTACTATAAATATCCACAAGCATGTAATAAGTAGCATCTGTAACAAACAAGATGCAACGAGGCGAGAGCTATCTTCTGGTAGAGCAGGGTAGGTGTGTTGAGCTTCAGGCAATATGTGTGCAGCCAAAGTTCTGAAGGCAGGTACCAGGGTGGCAGAAGAGTTATCCTGAAGGATCTTGAGGTGACAGTTCAAATTCGAGGCTGGCCTAAGCAGATGTACTCATAGTCTCTGCTTCAACCATCCTGCCTACACAGCTGCACTGTGTAGGAAGGATGAAGTTTGCCGATGGAGTTTGACTCCTACTGAAGAGAGCTGAACCCAGTGGAATCGACTTCACAGAGGGAAATCTTAAAGTAAGATTAATTGCAAACACGGGATGGTCCAGTTTAGGAAAAATCAGAAGTCAACATTTGTGTGGTGCTCTCCCAGTTTTCACTGTGTTAAAATGAATTGCACTCAACAAGAGTACAGCATTATGTGATTTAGTAAATGATCCCTTCCCTCTTAGGAGCATAAGTGATGATTTTTGTGGTTAGTGGTGATGAGCAGTTAGCGGAAGAAAGGTGACTCTTGCTCCAAGCTTCCTTCCACTCATGCCTGGTTTTTGGTCCAAGTCTAGGTCTATGTGAAGTTCAAAGAAACCCTTCTAGGGCCATGTCTTTTGAACTCCAGTTGAGCAGCTTTCGCAAGAGCTACTACCGGGCCGATTTGCTCAGTAGCATTTTCTCTTTTTCTAGCTTAAAAAAAAAAAAAAAAAAAAAAAAGAAGCCAGGACTGAATCTGATAAAAAGTTTTGGAAAATAGAAATATGCATGAGTTCTTCCATAGATTACCATGGAGTTTCGTGACAAGCATCTTAGATGTTGTTCCACCTTGGCGCTCAAAGGAAGGTACTGCTTCCATGGTTTTTTAAAAAGCAGGAAAATAAGTAGAGGAAGATGAAAAATAGTACACTGATCACGTAAAATGTTGCTCTGATCAAATGAGGAAAACCACCTCCTCCTAGCATCCCAAATGAGGCCAAAGGTCTTAAAGGAAGGGGGCTAGGGTCCAGGGAATTCTCAAAACCACAAGAAAACAGGACGATAAGTTAGATGACTCCTGCCCGAGGTGCACACTTCCCAGAATAGCGTTTTATAAGCTCTCTGTTAGTGGTGCCAAACAGATTTTATTGGTAGGCCAGATGGTGTGTACGTGACCGAGAACAAGGCACAGTTCCTGCCTTCAAAATGTTTATAGTCTAGTGGGGAAGACACACAAGCTAACGAGGCAATTTTTAAGTTAACGTTGAAAAGTGCTGTGATAACAGGAATTAGCAGGGACTCTTGGAGACACCCAGGTGGTGAGGCTTAGGGGAGGTCTTTAAGGAAGTGATATCTGTTTTGAGACTAGAAAGAGGAGTATGAACAAGGAGGTGTGAAGAGGGGCTGGGGAAGAGATTTTGAAGAGGGACAGTTTTGTAGACAGAAGTCTAGAAGCAAGAGACTGTGGCCTGTTCTTTTATTTTATGAAAGTTTAGGAGAGGGAGTTAGCGATAGGGGAAGGGAGAAATCAGGCTGGAGATGGAGACAGAGGCCAGATCAGAAAGTGCCTTGTAAAGCCGTTTTAGAGTTTGGAATTAGTCCTAATGGCAGTAGGGAAGATGGAATGTGAAGGAAAGCTGGCAAAGTAGCCTGTGTGGAGAGGAGAATAAGCGGAGATGGCCTGAGACATGCAAGACACAAAGCTTGTATTAAACAACTCGGGGAGAAAGCAAGCCGGACTGGAAAAGACAGTTGAGGCTCTGCTGGTCTCCCGATGTGCCTACAGTTCGTGTCCCTCTGGGTGTTTCTCAGCTGAGATCCTCTATTAGGTATAGTTGTGGAGCTTGTCAAAACCCAACCCAACCATGCCCTCGTAAACATCTGCTAAGATAAGCCAAACAACATTAAGAGAATCTTTACAAATATGTGAAGAATTTGATCACATGCGCGCGCGCGTGTGCCCACGAGCTTTAAGCTGCAGAGGAAGGTGGGTAAGAGCATAAGCGATGGTGATTGTTTCTCCCACCTCAGTGCTGCCTTACCCAGTACCTTCCAACTCACACCCTTTGGCATACCCCAAAGATGAGTTATCTAATTGCTGCCATGTGAAACTCAACAGGGACTTTCAATTCAAGTACTTTCATGTGTTCTTCCTGTGCCATTTTCCATGGGAGTAGAGGGTCTAAGATTAGGACATACCTGACCATTTTCTCTTTGATTCAAGAGGCAAAACAGAGCCCAGCCCATGCCATAGCTACAGCCATAGCCAACCTCAGTGCCAATAAGACCGAAATGATAGCGTGAAAGACACGCACGCACTTCAAAGCGACAAGTCCAAAGTTAGGAATAGCAGGGGAGCATTGCCATGATTCTTATCCAACCATCCGAAAAAAAGATGCTTTGGAATTTCAACTGAAAGTGACAATTGGGAAGTAAAATGTACTTTTGTTTACCGTATATTCTAGGAAGCAGGAACAGAAAAGAGTGTTTTCCCCCTGCCCGAACCACAAGATTTCTTTCTGGCCTCCCAAGTCAAATTTGAAGACCTTATAAAAGATTTGAGAAAACTGAAGAGGCAACTAGAAGGTAACAGGCACACTGTTCTGTTATTATGATAATAGATAGGATTTTTTAAAATGATTTAAGAGGATGATTTCTGTATGGCTTGGGGAATGGAATGGTGAGAGTTCAGTTATGGTGCACTACCTCAGGACACTTTCCATCTCTGTGCACAATTTGGAGGCAGTGTATTTACACATCTTTCTCTTTCATTAGTGTTAATTAGTGTTTATTTTATATATATATATATATATATATATATATATCTTGTTATATCTACATTTTCCAGCATGGAATAGATATAATTTTAATAAAAATAATAACAACCCTTTTTTTGAATTCTTACTGTGTTCTCATACAATTCTTCTAATGACCCGAATAAGCAGGAACTACACTAACTCCATTTTATAGATGAGAAAAATGAGACTTCGAGAAGCTGTATTCGCACAGCCAGTGAGAGGCAGATTGGGTCTGATTAGAAAATCTCATGCATTGCATTTTCTAAGCTAGTTAACTATGTGCTGCCTTATCTTTCTGTCTCTCACTCTTGCTCTTGCTCTCCCTGTGGCGCGCGCGCGCACACACACACACACACACACACACACACACGTGCCTATATATTTCGTTTATGTATATGAGTCTAATAATGATGGTAAGACCCGTAGTAAACAGTCTGTTTTAGTTTAATTTACATTTTTAATTATCCAAAGCAAAATGCTGAAAGCCCTTTTTGGCTTTTTTAAAAGGTGAAAATATGTCTCTCGGGCAGGAATTTTCCTTTGGCATTTCTAGAGCCTTGTGTTTTCACTGTGGAGACATCTCCTTGTCCAAGAATATAAATACTTGCCTTGGAGCTTGTATAACTCCAATTGAAGAGCTCTGTGGAGGATTTAGGGAGCGTGTTAATGTGGAAATGGAGCCCAGCACGCCAAAAGCAGAGCTTGAGGAAATGAAGAGCTTGCACCAGGAATATTTTTACACTAAGACATAAAATAAACATTTTAAAAATGTTTATTGTGAAAGAGTGCTCAGAAATCTAAGTCTTAGAGGACAGCTTGGAAATGGAAGTAAAGTGGGAAAGATCTGCTCCCGGTGGCAGGGAGAGCCATTTATTTTTACTTTGGGCATAGAACTTGCTTAAATAAGGATAGTGGTTACAAGTGAATATTTTTACCTTGTAAATTATTTTTAAAGGAACATGCGGGTTTTTTTTTCCCCTCCTGTCGATGTGGTCGAGAGTGTGAATTTCAATGAATGCTTCGTTCAGGAATGTGATACGTGACCTCGTGATCATTCTTTTCCGTCTCCTCAAAAAGGGGCGGTTTGATCCTCGACTGAGTTGCGGGGCTTGAGTTTTATTCTAAGAAAGCGGAGTAGCATCACGTAGCAGTTTTTTTCTACCTCTCTCCAGTGGCAGAATTAGGGCCAGGCCAGTCCTCAGGGTGGCTTTTGCAGTAGCAGAGAAGACCTGTGCTTGTCCAGTCCCTGGCCGCCATCCCTGCATGCCCATCCTCTCTCGTCTTTTGGTCCTTGTGAGACCCTCTCGTATGGTCTTTCGAGCAGAAACCTGATCTACGTTGGATCTTTCCTCTTCGCCTGCCGTCCCTCCACGGCTGCCTTTCTCAGGCATCCTGGCTCAGCCCACTCCCTTTGATATCCCTGTGTGTTTGATGATAAATAACAAAGGGATAAGAAGAGTGAATTCAAAGGACCGTGTAGAGGCAGGGGTGCCCCCAAACCTCTGCAGTGGATGTACCTGATTTTCTCTAGGGAGATCCACGGTGTCATTCCGGATCTCTGAGTACTCCACTGACACTTTCCCCAGTCAATTTTAAGGAAATACAAGACCTTCTGAAGCTGGAGGAGCTGCCTTATGAAGGAAGACTGAACGCTACCTCAGTTATTTTTCTTCTTTGCGTGGGACGTCACCACAAAGACGTGAAGTGTACCACCAAGGCAAAGGAGGAAAGCGGCGCTGTCCCACACACATTGAATATTTAAACAAAAAAATGCCCTGCTAATCTTTAGAGATGCCCGTGTTTTTAATACATGAAAGGTACCTAGTAAATATTTAAAGAAAATACAGAACGTGGGTTCTCTAATGAATTTCTTGTCCTTCCAAATCCCATCTGGCGAGATGGCCAGAGTCGTGGCGGCCCGTTTCATCTCACTTCCCCGTTCAGTCTTCAGCTCCGTTTCCACAAGGCCTGGGTGTGAGCTGAGATGGAATGTTTAATTGAAGTGGACATAATTTTCACACATACAGCAAAGATTTGATGAGGCTTTGAGGTTTATTGTAGCCATTAAAGTGTCGTGGCTGCTGGCAAAACCCCAGAAAATGTCTAAAGCTAAACCAGATGTGATTAGAAAATTTCAAGAAGGCTCAGGCCCTAGTTCTCCAGGCAGGCATAGCCCTTTAAAAGAAAATCATTTGGGGTAGCAAGGACCACACCTTAACAATCAGGTGGGGATTAAACGACGGTTGTTGGCTGTATAGATGTCACTAACAGCGGTAGAGGTTGTCGATGAGCATCTTTCCGAGAGACCAGAACTTCCAACGGCACTTTTATGTAGATAAACATAGCAAGGAATTGAGGATAATTGTATCTGCTACAATGGATCGCGTGAGTATTATCAGGTGCTTTACACAGACCGTCTCTTTAAATCCTTACAATGACCCTGTGAAGCAGATATTGCTGTGCAGCTCTTACAAGAGGCGAAAGCTGAAGTTCATGATGCTCAGGTGACCTGCCAGGTTACCTCACAGATGGTGACCTAGCCTCATTTTGAAACTAGATACGACCGTAAGACATGTACTCACGGCTTGCCCTGTTGCTGGCCCAGAAGTCTCCGTATCGGATCAGAGATCACAACAGAGAGATACCTGTTCAAGGCATAAAGCCTCGTGAGGACACACATGACAGAAAGAGTTAGTGAATGTGTGCGCATGAGCGCAAGGGCGTGCACACACACGTGCCTAGAGCCCATACATGTAGACCCTCGGATCAGATAGGGACTTAGGAAAGAACTTCGTTTGTGTGTGGGGTATGGGGAGTGGGGAGACCTGAGAGAGATGGATTATCAAAGCGAATAGTACTGCACAGGATTAAGAACTCAGGCTTTGGAGTCAGATATGTACTTGCTACTGGTTTGGTGAAAGCAAGCAAGATCTTGTCGAGTAACATAACCGTGAAAAGTACTGTCTCACCTGTAAAATAGGGCAGTTATAACACCAACATCATAGGAGGTAATGAATGCACGGTCCCTTAGTAAGGAAAGCTTCAATGAAGCTGATTAGGCATATATGCCTTTTACTGGAAAACAGACACCTTGTAGAATCAGGCCCATATTGTCGAGGGGCCAGCTGGCTGTGTTTGTGGAGAACCTAATTTCCAGAGCGCTACAAACCAAGCCCTCGGTGCTTAGGAATGTGTTCCATGTCATGTTTACTGTTCTGCATCCCTTAAGCAGACAATAATTTTGATTTCCTTGATGCTTTGATGATATAAGTAATATCTGGGAGCAAATAACAGCGACCGCTGCTCTCTTTCTCATTCTTTGACCTCGTTTGCTAGCCAGAACTTTGAAGGTACTCTCACCAACTCACGTGTGGTAGGCAGAGTAATGGCTCCCAAAGATGTCCAAACCCTGATCCCTGGAATATGTTACCTTACATGGCAAAAAGGGACTTTGCCGACATTGAGATGGGGAGATTATCCTGGACCGTCCAAGTGGGCCTAATCTAATCACACAAATCTTGAAAATGAATCTTTAAAAGCTGACGACTTTCTCTGGGGTCAGCGGGAGATAGTACAGTAGAATGATCAGAGAGATGCAGTGTTGCTGGCTTTGAAGGTGGAGGAAGCGGGCAGTGAACCAAGGAATGTTGGAAGCCTCTAAAACTGGAAAAGGCAAGGAACAGATTCTCCCTAGAGCCTCCAGAAGGGAATGCAGCCCTGTCAACACCTTGATTTCAGCTCAATGAGACCCATGTCAGACTTCTAACATACAGAACTATGAGGTAATAGATCTGTATTGTTTTAAGCCATTTAAGTCTGTGGTAATTTGTCATAATAGCAATAAGAAACAAACACACCACGCAATGCATTCTTTCTGATTGTGCCAGTTATGCACGCGCGTGCACCCCATCACCGAGGCTGTAGGTGTAGGATTTCCCAACTAGTGACACTCACCCGTATTGCATGAAATGTGGATTGGTGCTCTCCAAAAAAGAGTCTGTAGTCTGATAAACCTGGAAATGCTCTATACTAAAAACAAATCACAGGGACACAGTGCATATGAGCTTATTAAAGGCTCTGGGAAGTCCTGTAGTAAAAAACAATGAAACGGTTTAACCCTGTTTAAAGCAGGATTTCTCAAAACATGAAACATTGTCTTTTTTTTCTTGCACTGAATATACTTAGTAGTATGTTGTTGTAGAATATGGATTCTGTAAAATATTGTTTAGGAAGAAGGGATGTTGATATTACTATTGATTTTTAATATCAAGAACGGAGTTGTTGGTTAAATGGTCATTCCTGGGTGACCTTAATAGGAGTAACTGTGATGAATAGGTATGGCCTTTGCCCTATAATAGTTCTCTTCATACTCCCTGGCTGCATTGTCCTAACTGGGTTTGTTATCCATGTGAACAAATGCAGTAGAATAGGTCACATTCTCTCTGATGTCTTGATGCTTGAAAGCCAAAGTGAACTTTAGTGTTACAATTACTCTAGTATCACTGCTCCCAAATCCACATTTGTATAACATGATCCTGTGACTGTATTTCATTATGAAAACTTCTTTCTGGCTTTCCAAGTAGGAAAGCCGAATTTTTTGGTTGGAAATGACAGGAACTCTTCAGATAGGTGTTGAGAAGTCAGCCTATTGTGAAAAGTTTAAAGATTAAAATAAATCGCCCTTAGTAGCTAATGAGACTTATTTAGTATCCCGTATCATTAAGGGTAGGATATTTAATCAGCTAGCTGTGTACTAAATCTTGCCTTGAAAATGATACATTATTGGCCCTGTTACTGCATATATGAATTGGGAAAATGTAATCAGTAGTTAACCCTCAGTGTAAGATAATCAAACTTGTTTGAGAATGTTGGCAGAGATGCAAGTGAGTGTGTGTGTGTGTGTGTGTGTGTTTGTGTGTTTTAAGGTAATTCTGATGATGTTCTTTTCTCTAAATATTTAAGACTATATATTCGAACATGTCCTTTCTTATGTACCATTTAGAAATATTTGGGAATACACTTACACAGTTTGGGAAAGACAAGGAGTCTCTGTTGACTTTTTTGATATCTGTTATCACTCCATAAATGTTTATCTTTCAAATGTTTATCCTGCAATGTTAACTCTTATAAGCCTTCTATAAATGAGATGCTATGTGAAATGCACAGTCCCGGCATTCAATAAATGTTGAACTCTTTATTGTAAGTTTGAATAGTAGTAACATCTCTAACTCGACATTGAAGTACACCCGTCACCTCTTTAGCCATAGTCGGTCCCCACGTCCTTATTTTAGTGGAGTGACCAGATTAGCCCAGAAGGATCCAAATGAACCTCTTTTGTACCTGAATCTAAGTTCTACCTTCAAATCTAAGTTGCAAGATACATACATGAAAGTTACAGTTCAAGAAAGAGAAAGGGGAGGTTTTTTTTGGTAGATTTTTTTAAACTGTAATCAGTACGTCTTCCAGATGAAGCTGGCTGACTGAATTCATTCATTTAGCTCCACTCCTTTCTAAAAGCCCACAGAAAAGTTAACATTTATCTTATTTAGAGGCACACAGTCAATACCAATATAATCAGCTGAAAGAGAAGGAATTAGGGAGGGAGCCGTACACCTACACGTATAAAAACAGGAAATGAGAACATTTATACGTGGTGGTTTCTCATGGCCCTGGGAAGGGACTGGTGTCGTGGCAGTAGTTCAACGATTTGGATATGCATATGAAATCATACAATTAAAACTAGGTTCAGAAACATAAGTTATAGATAAGTTATAGTCAACTCTCAACTGTAGGTTGCTAGATTAGCGAGGTCACGGAACAGTGATAGTCTTTAAAAAATTAATGCGTTAGTTTTCACATGAATCAGTATGAGTCAGCTATGCTATTTACATGTTGGAAAACCTTTCCTATTTGAAACTGCATGATAAGCAGTAGACTACCTACTGTTTCTTCTGCAAGGTGGAAACAGTCCTCTTCTTTAGGTACTTAATGAACAAATTAAGTGTCTGGACAAATACATTGATGCGAAGTATTAGTGAGGTGATGAAGGGTGAGGCGGGTTTGGGACTCTGAGCACCGATGGCATCGGGAAGGGAAGCCGCCTGCAGGAGTGTTGGTATCTCCAGCGATGGAGGGAGGGCAGAGGGCTGGTTAGCAGAACTTGCACTTCATCTTGCCCTTGACCACTTTTTTGTTCAATTTTTGATTTGGGATTACGTGTGGTGTCCTTCCCGCTTCCTATTACTGTAGTTAATCAAGAGTTGACTGTGAGAAGTGAGGAGAAATGCTAATAACTGGTATTGCTGATCTACTAATGAGTATTCAGGTTTGTTCCACTGCGGGGAGGAGGAGGGGTCCTGTCCAGGCTCCACTGCCCAGGTCTTTAATGCAAGTTCACACCACGCCACCGTCCTCTTGTACTGTCTCCCTCACAGCCATGTTGGTGCCTCCCCGGTCCGGATCTGTCACCACTTGGATGAAAGTATGCCCTTCTGCAGATTTAGTCAGTCAGTACTGTTGAGCCCCAAACAGAACGTAAGAAAAGTGATGGCCTATTGATATTACCTCAGGAAGCAAAAGAGACCATATAAAGAAGGCCTGTAGTGACTATTCCTTTGAACTTGCAGTAGACACAATTGGGAAGTACCAAGCAGTGGGGGGAAGGGGCCGTCAGTGGAGCATTCCACCCCCAGTGCATGCTATATGGGGGTGCCCTTAGCATTGTCAGATCTAGTAAATAAAATCCAGGAGGCCCAGTTAAATCTGAATTTCAGACAAAGAAGACTTTTTAAAACTGTGTTTTAAATAATGCACAGGACATGCTTATACGAAAAAAAAATATTCCTTGTTTATGTCAAATTCACACTTAACTTGGTGTCCCATCTCTTATCTGGCATTTCTGTACAGAATTTAAAAGCAATAATAAAACCAACTGAAAGTTAGCTATTTTTTTTAACTTTATTGAAGTATAGTTGATTTACAATGTTGTGTTAATTTCTGCTGTACAACAAATTCATTCAGTTATACATATATTTTTTTTTCATATTCTTTTCCATTGTGGTTTATCACAGGATATTGAATATAGTTCCCTGTGCTATACAGTAGGGCCTTGTTTTTTATCCATCCTATATCTAATAGTCTGCCTCTGCTAATCCCAAACTCCCAACCCTTCCCTTCCCCACTCGCCTCCCCCTTCCCCTTGGCAACCACAAGTCTGTTCTCTATGTCTGTGTGTCTGTTTCTGTTTCATAGATATGTTCATTTGTGTCATATTTTAGATTCCACATGTGAGTGATATCATATGGTATTTGTCTTTCTCTTACTGACTTACTTCGCTTATTATGGTAATCTCTGGGTCCATTCGTGTTGCTACAAATGGCGTTATTTCATTCTTTTTTATGGCTGAGTAACATTCCATTGTATATATGTATATATATACACGCACCACATTTTCTTTATCCGTTCATCTGTCGGTGGACATTTAGGTTTCTTCCGTGTCTTGGCTATTGTAAAGAGCGCTGCTATGAACATAGGGGCGCATGTATCTTTTCAAATTATAGTTTTGTCCAGATATCTGCCCGGGAGTGGGATTGCTGGATCATGTGGCAACTCTATTTTTAGTTTTTTGAGAAACCTCCATATTGTTTTCCATAGTGGCTGCCCCAATTTACATTGGGGGTTCCCTTTTATCCACACTCTCTCTAGCATTTGTTATTTATAGACTTCTTAATGATAGCCACTCTGACCGGTGTGAGGTGGTACCTCACTGTAGTTTTCGTTTTTAGCTCACTTTTTATTACCGTGACGTGCTGGCAGTGTTAATCTCAGTGATCAAGTCCTTTTCCCTGTAAGGGTGGACCGTGGACGCAGGTGCAGTAAACATGTCCAAGGATATGGTGCGTGGCCATTTCCACCATCACTAACGACAGCAGTTACCATTTAATGGGCATTACTAAATACCAGCATATTTGCTTGCATCATTTCTGTTTCTTAAACTACTTTGATGTAAGTCCTACCTGCATTTTAACAGTAAGGAAGTTAAAGCAGCTTTGCTACTGATGACAGAGTGAGATCTGAAGCAGGTTTATCTGATTGCAAAGCTTATACCCTTTTCACTGTACCGTTCTTTCTTTTACTGTTTGTAGGCACTGACAATATGATCGGAGTGGTAAAGCTTGAAGTTTGAATTTAGGCTTTTTCTTATCTCTACTCATAACCACTCAACTCATCTACCTGTTGTAATTTCTATCCTCCTGTCTCCTCCCTGTCAGTCTCTTTTGGTTTCTCAGTCTCTTTCGGTTCCTCTGACACTCTCTCTGTCTGTCTCTTTGGCAGTGAATTACCTAGCCTATGTTTTATCCCTTCACGACCTACAAGATAAGCGGACAAGTCTGATATGGTTAGCCAGATGAATAGCAGGGTGCTACAGGGCCATCCCAAGGCACTGTGTGGTTTGGACTCCATTACTGTCTCTTCCACTTGTGGACATTGCATGGAGTGGGGTTCTGACATAGATGAGAAGGTGAGGGAACTTCCAGGACTTGTCAACTCACGCAGCAAAGCAGACTGTTGCTTCTGTGTTTGAGACCAGCCCTGACTCTGCAGGATAAATGACTTCTGCCACCGAGCATTATCAATGGCTTTCTCTCCATATAAGTATAATATTCTTTAAGAGAAAAAGAGAAAACTAGATCTCATCGTGAGAGTGAGTATTTATGACTCATTTAAGCGTGGTCCATAAGCAATATGACTGTAGTAAGGAGCGAAGAAAGACTGGAAAACTTTTGGAGGATTCTGAGGAAAGATGGCCAACTGAACATTCATTTGGATTGAACACTCACATTGGAATTCAGTTCCTCTTGAAAATGACTAAAATAATAGTATAGGGAGTTCTTTTAAAGCATAAACTCAAGAGCACAGAATGAGAGAGAAAACCATAACCACAAAGTTTCTGAAGCTAAAAAAGTAGATGGACAAGTGGTAAATGAATTAGCCAAACAAGACAGCTGAATTCTAACCCAGGAGTGGAGAAAGGTGAGAAGCAAGCCAATTTTTACCACACTATTCATACACACCACAGATTTATACATAAATCCATATATATATCCATAAACATTCATATATATTCATAAGTAAATCAATGAAATCATTTTTGAAAATTTCCCCAAATGATGGATACAAGTTCCTAATTTTAAAAGGCCCAAAGAGATGTTAGCACACATCCATACCATTGTATGAACATTTCAGAATGCTCAGGATAGAAAGAAAGCTTACACACTTCTAGAAGGGGAGGAGGTAGAGGGTGGGATGTGAGAACAAATTACTCAGAGAATCAGGGAGCAGAATGGCTTCAGACTTTCCAACGGCAATGCTAGAAGCTAGAAATAGAATTCTGATGGAAAATTATCCCCAATCCAGAATCTTATATTCACCAAATTATCTATCCAATATGAGGGCAGAATAAAAATGCTTTTAGACATGTAAATTCTAAAAGAAAAACATATCTCCCATGCATCCATCTTCAGGATGCTACTAGAGAATGTGCATTACCATGAATTAGGAATGCGACGGTGACAGGAAATGGAAAATCCAACAGAGAAGAGAAGTGAAGGGATCCTCCAGGTTAGGCAGAGAGCCCAAGATGCCAGCCAGGCATGGAGAGCAAACATTCCAGGTTAATTAGATCAAAAGAATCATGGTGAAGGTTCTTGAGGAATATACAGTTAACGCGTCTGCTATATCTGAATGTTTTGACAAGATTTACACAGCTGGCAACAAGTTTGGCATTCCTTTAGTAATAAGTACATAGAAAACAGCAAATTAGGGGGAAAAAATCATTCATTCTGAAGGTGAGGGGATTTGCAGGGGCGGTGGGGGGGGACGTTTAGGACAGGCTAATCAAAATTGACATATGTCAGCTGGGGCTGGAGTTGTTTTTGCCAAGTCATAATAATGGCAACACTGAGTACTGGTCTAAGCAAGTCATGGTAGTGCTGTGTTGAGAGGCAGCTCATGTATGGTGGGTGTGCGGAGAGGAAAGAGCGCCATCATTTTCAGAGCATAAGGAGAAAAATCAAAAGGTGCCGATAGAAGCTTGTAGAGACATGCAATTAAGTGCTGGATTCGGCAGGTAAAATTGGTATAATGGTTGCCTCTGGGAAGGAAGAGTTGGGTGAAGTTGTTGGGCTGTTGATTCACAGAATGCATAGAATACATTTATTCTTTTAACTAGGTGCCTGTGTAACTTCGATAAACATACAAAACCCAAACCAAAAAATAACAATAAACCGAAGCATTTGTAAGTGATAGTTGAGTTAAATTTCAACAGCAGAGGCTGATGTGTTGAAAGTAGTGCTGGCCGGGATTTAGGAGATGCAGTTGAAAAATGTAGTTCTGCCTCTTCCTCACCACGTGATCAGCCGTGCAACTTTGACAAAATCACTTAACCTCTGTGAGCCTCCGCTGGAAAAAAGCGGAGCTGATCATGCCAGCCTGCCCAACTCAGTGCAATCGGAAGGGTCAGACAAGCAGACGGATGAGCAAGTACTTGGGAAGGTGTGGGAGGTATTATCTGAACTCATTGAGAAGCCGTGCAGTTTGCAGTTTGCTCAGTTCGCGCTGGTGTGTCCTAGAAGGGAGAGGGGGGAATTGATCCATTAGGACAAGCCTGGCTAATTTATCACTCTTTAGGAAGCTCCAGAAGACGCGACTGGAACGATTATTGACCATGCCTAATTTATTAGCTCTTTCCTCCTTCAAAGCCCATTTGTCTGCGGCAGGAGTTTGCTAAGTCTGAACTCTGGTACAGCCCTGGATACATTAGCCAGAGTCCTGGCCGTGTTGCCATGGTGTTAAAAATATTTAGTTTTGCAAGCAAAGTGTTCAAAATAATAAAAGAAAAACTTTGATATGATTTATTTTTGTAAAATGATTTCAACCAAACAGACCCAGGAACTGGGGTAAGGATTTCAGAAGGGCAGTGGGTGTAAGATGTTGATCAGCGTAGCGACTTTTGATGCAAAGCATTCAATTAAGCGCAGCACCGTGGGTAAAGGTCACACATTTCCCAAATGAAATGCCTTCAAAGACAAGTTGTGCAGAAAGGAGAGAGGATGTGGAAACCGAAACCTGATTCATCCGTTTAATTAATGGAAGAAGTTCGTGTTGTCCTTTGATTGTGACATCTCTAGGTGGGAAGCATGAGTTATGATGTCCTGGTTTCTTCTCCTCAGTTTTCACCCTGTTTCTACCCTTTATTTATAAATCAACACAGTTAATAGAACTTATTATTTTTTTTCTTGGACAAGAAACAAAACATTGAAAGAAAAGCTAGCCTCATGGAAAAGTCTGTGTCACGAGTCCTGAATTCAAATTCTTGCTTCACAAGCTGTGTAACCCTTGGCTGGCTTCATCCCTCCCCACCTCTGTGTCCTTGTATAGGGAGGAGGGTATCCCAGCCTTCCACACTGGTTGCTTGAGAGCGTTAATCAGGATTATATGAAGGAAGTCCCCAGCGTATAAGCAAGATATATAATGCTTATTCCTGGTTCCTTTCATGCCCTCATATCCAATATCCAGTCCACGAGCAAATCCAGTTGACTCTTCCTTCAAAACGTGCCTTGAATCCGTTTAATGCTCTCCGTCTCCACGCCACATTCCTAGTCCAAACTCTACCCCTTTCTCTCACATGGGCCAGAACAACAGACTCCTAACAGGTTTCCCTGCTTCCACACCTGCCCTCCCTTTGATCCAGCCTCCGAACACCAGACGGGTCAGGCCACTTTCTTTTTTCATAGTCGTTGCTCTTGGAATAAAATCCAGCCTCAGAACTTGTATCTGTGCCTTGCAAGTTTCTCCAAGATTCAACCACTTCTACCTCTCTTGTCTCATTTCATGCTGCCCCAATCCCTGCCTGCCCACTAAACTCCAGCCTCACAGGCTTTCTTTGTGTTCGAGCCCAGTAAGCTTGCTTTAGGACCTTTGCAGTAGCTATTTCTTCTGCCTAGAATGCCCTTCCTCTGAATGTACCCATGCGTGGGCCTTCACTGACCACCCAAACTACAGTGGCCACTTTGAATAGTCCCTCTCTGTTATAGCCCCCAATCTCTTATCTTCTATTTCTTTGTAAATAGAAGAGGCCTTTTTGGTGTTTATATCTACTGTGATGATCAGTACCTACCACATAGTTGTTGCTCGGCCAAAAATTGTTGAGTGGGTGAATGAGCAAATGAATGAATGGTAGAAAAGATGCAGCTCACTCAGTTAATTGCTGACCTTGCTGTAAGAGAGGAATTAGATGATTTCTTTAAGGGCAAAGATGTCAAACAATCATAAAAAGGCAGAAGCTTTAGGGAAACATTTTAAAGCTACTCAAAGGGAGAACTGATGAGGTAGTGGGTCCCTCACACACTTCCGACTGGAAGACTCTGTTACGATAAATGGGTAGGATAGGTGCCGTTAGAAAGGGTTTATGCTACATGATTTTGAAAGTACATTCCAACTCGGAGTTTCTAAGATAATGAGTATTACTATGCTATTTCAGTGCATTCTGGTGTTCTCCTTATTCAGTAAGGGTTATTAAGTTCTTCCCTAGACTTCATTAGGACAGCTGAAATTCCCTGGACTTCTGACCATTTATAGGATATAAAAGTCAACTGTAAGATTATATCAGGTTTAGGTCTCAGGTATTCTCTGTCTAAATGGCTCTCAAGGATCTGCTCTCGCATTAATCCATGCCTCAAAAATTCTAGCATTGATACCATCTAGAAGTAAGCTTTATAGAGTAGAACTCTTATCCAATGTGGTTAGTTAATGGAGAAAAGATGGCCCAAATCAGGAATCACAGAAAATGATACTTGCATCCCTTAACCTTTCATTTAAAACAAGCTAAATATAGCATCATTTGTCTATTGATGCAGGGCTGAGACCTCTTCTTGAATTACAGATCTGTTAAATAAAGTTTTGTGGGTCTTCCTACATATGCCACATCTATAACGCGATCACCTGTGATTTCCCTTTCATATTTTTTTCCCTTTCATATTTTTGAAGTGGAGTCATGGCTCTTGAAAATATCACCACCACATCTTTCTAGATATTTATAATGGTTCTCAATCTTTTAAAACTGTCTTGCCCACACCTTTTTAAAAATGAACATTTTCTTTTTGGTATAATTTTAGATTTACAGAAAAGTTGCAAAGATAGTATGGAGAGTTTCCGTATAGCCCTTCTCCACTTTCCCCATTATTAACATCTTAACTTGTTGTGTTAAATTCATCAAAACTAAGAAACTGGCACTGATACATTTCTGTTAACTGAACTCTAGTATTTATTTGAACTTCGTCAGTATTTCCATTAACGTCTTCTTTGTGTTCCAGAATCAAGCCCTGAGTTCCACAGTGCACTGAGGTACTATAACTGCCCAATCTCCACTGGTCTCCCACACCTATATTAAACAGCAATATTTTGGCTTCTTCCACTTTAATCTATAGAAATAATACTTTTTCTCAGTCGCATTTCTACAATTTACCATCAAGTGATTAGATTATGTAATTACAGTAAAGAGAACAACTAGCATAAACAGGTTTGGAAACAATACAGCTATTCTTTATAAGGATTCTACTCAGTGGTGGGGAGAATTGCCCAGAGAAACCAGAGAATAGCCTTCCGGCTGCGATTGTGTGCCGTAGGAATCAGGTAGGAGGAATAGAAAAGAGCACTGATTTGGCAAGTCCATTCATGGAATGTTTTTCATATTTCCCGTTCAAAAAAAAGAAAACAAAATTAATATAATGCCGATACCTTACCTGTGTGTAGAGCTCCATCCTTTGGAGTGGGTAGGGCAGGCCTATATAGTAGAGAGAACAGGTCTCCAAGATAGTAAGTAGTGTGGCCAGGCATGGAACTTGAGTCTTTTGATTGCCAGGCCAGCGCTCAAGCTACGTTATCAACTTAATGGCAGGTCCAAACATTTTCTTTACAGAAATAGATTTGTGGGTGGTTTTGTGAATGTTACAGTATTTTCCTGCCCAAGTAAATTGTGTATCTTGGACCCTGTGGAAGAGTCACAGTGCACAAGTGGATTCTTTTTGTGTCAGACATCCAAATGAGTGAAGTTAGAGGGAGACCTCTTTAGCCCCAGTAAAGGGGATTGGAATTTTTGCCAACGTCCTTATCTTTCCCAGATCTCTGGGGCCTCGGTGTGGCTCTTAGATGGACAGAGGTCGTGGACTCTACTTTTTAGGTAACCATGGAAAAATCAGTGACCCACCCCACCCCACCGACCCAGGAATCAGCAGCCCTGGTTGATGTCCCCTCTGTGCCACTTCATAACCTGACCTCCACCTCCCCTCCCCTGGCCTTCTGTTTCTCCATTCAGAATGAAGCTTTGGGACGGGTGATTTTTAGCTTGCATCGTCTTGTTCCTTACCTTTTACAAAGCGTTTTCATAGGTACTCCGCATTGTTTCTAGAACGTCCCTACACCAGCATACCTTGTTTTACGCTTCTCTTTATTGTGCTTTGCAGATACTGTGCTGTTTGCACAGTGAAGGTTTGCGGGTCATGCAAGTCTGTTGGCGCCATTTTTCCAACGGCATTTGCTTCCTTCATGTCTCTGCGTCACATTTTGGTAGTTCCCACAATACTTCAAACTTTTTCATTATTATTGTATTTTTTGTGGTGATCTGTGATCAGTGATTTTTGATGTTACTAGTGTAACTGTTTGGGGCACTCTGAGCCATGCCCATATAAGACAGGAACTTAATCAGTAAATGTGTGTGTTCTCACTGCGCCAACTAGCTGTTCCCCTTCTCTCTCCCTCTCCTCTGGCTTCCCTACTCCCTGAGACACAGCAATATTGAAATTAGGCCAATTAGTGACCCCACAATATCCTGTGAGTGTTCAGGTGAAAGGAAGAGTCTCTGTAACTCAAAAGCTAGGAATGATTAAGCTTAGTGAGGAAGGCTTGTCGAAAGCCGAGATCGGCCCAAAGCTAGGCCTCTTGCACCAAACAGCCAAGTTATAAATGCAAAGGAAAATTTCTTGAAGGAAATTGAAAGTGCTGCTCCAGTGAACACACAGATGATAAGAATGTGAAACAGCCTTATTGCTGATATGGAGAAAGTTTTAGTGGTCTGGATAGAAGATCAAACCAGCCTCAACATTCCCTTAAACCAAAGCCTAATCCAGAGCAAAGACCTCACTCTTTTCAATTCTGGGAAGTCAGAGAGGTGAGGAGGCTGCTACAGAGGAAAACTTTGAAGCTAGTAGGGGTTGATTCATGAGGAAAGACGTCATTCTATAACATAAAATTGCAAGGTGAGTAGCATGTGCTGATGTACAAGCTGCAGCAAGTTATCCAGAAGACCTAGCTAAGATAATGAACGAATGTGGCTTCACTAAATAACAGATTTTCAGTGTACACAGAACAGCCTTCTATTTGAAGAAGATGCCATCTGGGACTTCCATAGCTAGAGAGAAGTCAATGGGGAAAAAAAAAAAACTTCAGTGGACAAGCTGACTGTCTTGTTAAGGGCTAATACAGTTGATGACTTTAATTTGAAGCCAGTGCTCATTTACCATTCCCCAAATCCTAGGGCCCTTAAGAATTGTGCTAATTCTGCTCTGCTTGTGCTCTGAGTGGAACAACGAAGCCCTGATGATCGCCCATCTGTTTCTAACATGGTTTAATGAATATTTGAAGCCCACTGTTGAGACCTACCCTCAGAAAAAAAGATTTCTTTCAAAATATTACTGTTCATAAACAGTGCACCTGGTCACCCAAGAGCTCTGATGGAGATGTACAGTGAGATTCATGTTGTTTTCATACCTCTAACACGGCATCCATTCTGTAGCCCATGGATCAAGGAGTGATTTCAACTTGCAAGTCTTACCATTTAAGAAATAGATTTCCTAAGGTTATAGCTGCCGTAGATAGTGATTCCTCTGATGGATCTGGGCATAGTCAGTTGAAAACCCTCTGGAAAGGATTCACCATTCTAGATGCCTTAAAGAACATGGTGACTCATGGTCAAAGGACAAAATGTCAACATGAGCAGGAGTTTGGAAGAGTTGATTCCAACCCTCATGGATGACTTTGAGGGTTTCAAAACTTCAGTAGAGGAAGTCACTGCAGATGTGGTGGAAATTCTAGCAGGAGAACTAGAATTAGAAGTGGAGCCTGAAGATGTGACTGAATGGCTACAATCTCATGATAAAACTGAACAGATGAAGAGTTACAGTTTTTTTCTTCTGGATGAGCAAAGAAAATGGTTTCTTGAGATGGAGTCTACTCCCGGTGAAGATGCTGCAAAGACTGTTGAAATGACAACAGAGGATTTACAGTATGACACAAACTTAAGTTTGTGGACAAAGTAGCAGTGTGGTTTCAGAGGATTGACTCCAACTTTGAAAGCAGTTCTACTCTGGGTAAAATGCCGTCAAACAGCACTGCCGGCTGCAGAGAAACCGTTTTAGACATCGTGCTATTCCATACCTAAAAGACTGTAGTATACTGTGTAAACATAACTGACGTTTGCACTGGGAAACCAAAACGTTTTTGTGACTCATTTTATTGTGATACTTGCTTTATTGCAGCGGTCTGGAACCGAACCTGCAATATCTCTGAGGTCTGCCTGTAGATGGTTGGGGTAGGAGACAGGATAGCATGAGGCCAGCAGGTCTGACACCCCTGGTTTCGAATTCTGGCTCAGCCACTTAATATTTGTATGACTTTACCCACCCTCACCTAAATAAAAAGCAGTAATGGCAGGACCAAGCTCATAGAGTTCTTATGAGAATAAAATGAGATAACATGCATGAAACAGGCCGAGGTTCAAGACACTCTTGGCCATTAAAGGCCATTTGTTTTCCATCATGCAGGTTGAGAGGTTGATAGTTTTCACAGACTATTGGGTGCAGAGATAAAAGACAATTATGTCCGACTCAGTGTCGACAACCAGGCACTGTTAGACCAGTCATTTTCCCTGTGCCATAACTTACAGAAAGAGGAAAACCCAAGGAAAAGCTATCATGGCTAATATGCTAAACCAGCTAATTTTACTGTGTTTTTAAACTTTTTCTTGACTATTTTGATGGCCTTTAAAAACATCATCAAATCTCCGGGTATCCAAAAAAAAAAAATTCTTCAAAATGTGAGAAGGACCTTGTTTGACCTTTTCAATCAGTTCATTTGTTCAGCAAATATTTATTCAAAGCACTGAGTTAGCTGCTGATTTTAAATAAACTCACTGAAATATCAAGTCTTCTGTAAACACATTTTAAGAACAAGTGTTACCCTCATTTTCTAGGGGAGAAATTTATTCCTACTTACTCTTTGGATTTCTCTTCTGCCCAGGAGCAGGAATCTGTCCCTAAGAACAGTGATTAAACTTTCCCACTATCTGATAGGGGTGAGAAGTGAGCAGAATTTGGTGTTCCAGATTCACAAAAACATTTGCAAAGCCCTTCCTGATTGTGATATTGTAAAAAGAATCAACAGATATTTGCTACCTTCTGTTCAAGGCATTATACCTTGGAATCACAAATACCTCATTTGTTGCTTCAATCCAGGAAATACTTCCCACTAATCCCCTACCCCTACCCACAAAATTGAGTGTTTTAAGCTGGGGGTGAGGTTTTTATAATTATATAAGTTTCAGGCATACAGCATTATAATTCAATATCTGTGTACACTACACAGTGATTACCATCACAAATCTAGTTACCATCCATCACCATATTGTTGATCCCCTTCATTTGTCTCCCCTACTCCCAACCTCCTTCCCCTTTGGTAACCAGTAATCTAATCTCTGTATTATGAATTTGTTTTTATTTGATTTTGTTTGTTCATTTGTTTTGTTTTTTTTGAAGATTCCATGTATGAGTGAGATCATATGGTCTTTGTCTCTCCCTGACTTTTTTTCACTTAGTGTGATACCCTCAAGGTCCATCCATGTTGTCTCAAATGGCAGAATTTCATTCTTTTTTATGGCTGAGTAGTATTCCATTTTGTGTGTGTGTGTGTGTGTCTCTTACATCTTCTTTATCCATTCATTCATTGATGGACACTTAGGCTGCTCTCATATCTCAGCTGTTGTAAATAATGCTGCAGTGAACATAGGGGTACATTTATCTTTTTTAATTAATGTTTTTGTGTTCTTCAGATAAACACCCAGAAGTGGAATACGTTGGCCATATGGTATTTCTATTCTTAATTTTTTGATTCTCCATACAGAGTCTCCAAACCATTTTCCACAGTGCCTACACCAGTTTACAGTCCCACCAACAGTGTACAAAGTTCTCTTATCTCCACATCCTCTCCAACATTTGTTATTTCTTATTTTTTCCAAAATAGCCATTTTAACAGGTGTAAAGTGTATCTCATTGTGGTTTTGATTTGTATTTCCCTAGTAATTAGTGATGTTGAACATCTTTTCATGTGCCTGTTGTCTATCTGCATCTCTTTTTTGGAAAAATGTCTCTTCAGAATCTCTGCCCATTTTTAATTAAGTTGTTTGTTTTCTTGTTGTTAAGTAGTATGAGTTCTCTGTATATTTTGGCTATTAATCCCTTATCAGATATTTGATTTGCAAATATCTTCTCCCATTTAGTAGGTTGCCTTTTCATTTTGATGATCATTTCCTTTGCTGTACAAAGCCTTTAGTTTGATGTAATCCCATTTGTTTATTTTTATTTTTGTCCCCCTTGGCTTTGGAGTCAGATCTACAAAACATAACTAAGACCAGTGTCAGTGAGGTTACCACCTATGTTTTCTTCTAGGTATTTTATGGTTTCAGGTCTTAACATTCAAGTCTTCAGTTTTGTTTGAATTAATTTTTGTACATGGTGTAAGAGACAAGTTTCATTCTTTTGCATGTGGCTGTTCTGTTTCCCAACACCATTTATTGAAGAGACCATCCTTTCTCTATTGTGTGTTATTTGTTTCTTTGTTGTAAATTAACTGTCCACACATGTGTATTTATTTCTGGGCTCTCAATTCTGTTACATTGATCTATGTAGCTGTTTTTCTGCCAATACCATACTGTTTTGATTACTGTAGCTTTGTACTATAGTTTGAAATCAGGAAGCATGTCACCTCCAACTTTGTTCTTCTTTCTCAAGATTGTTTTGGCTCTCAGGGTTTTTGTAGTTATATGCAAATTTTAGAATTTTTTGTTCTAGTTCTGTGAAAAGCGCCCTTGGTATTTTAATAGGGATTGCATTGAATATGTAGATTGCCTTGGGTAGTATTGTCATTTTAACAATATTCTTCCCAACTATGAACACAGTATATCTTTCCGTCTGTTTGTATTGTCTTCAGTTTCTTTCATTGGTACCTTATAGTTTTTCGAATACTGGTCTTTTACCTCCTTAGGTAGGTTTATTCCTAGGTATTTTATTCTTTTTGATGTGATTGTAAATGAGATTATTTCCTTAATTTCTCTTTCCCATAGTTGGTGTTAGTGTATAGAAATGCAACAGATTTCTCTATTTTAATTATTTTTGTATCCTGCAACTTTACCAAATTCATTGATGAGCTCTAGTAGTTTTCTGGTGGTGTCTTTAGAATTTTCCATGTAGAGTATTGTGTCATCTACAAACAGTGACAGTTTCACCTCTTCCTTTCCAATTTTGATTGCTTTTATTTCTTTTTCTTGTCTGATTGCTGTGGGTTGGACTTCCAGTACGATGCTGGGTAAAAGTGGTGAGAGTGGGTATCCTTGTCTTGTTCCTGATCTTAGAGGAAATGCTTTCAGCTTTTCACCTCTGAGTAGGATGTTACCTGTGGATCTGTCATATATGGGCTTTATTATGTTAAGGTACATTTTCTCTATACCCACTTTGTTGAGAGTTTTTATCATGAATGGATATTAAATGTTGTCAAATGCTTTTTCTGCATCTGTTGCGATGATGATACGGTTTTTATCCTTCAGTTTGTTCATGTTGATGTATCATGTTGATTCAATTGCAAATGTTGAACCATCTTGTATCCCTGGAATAAATTCCACTTGATCACAGTGTATGATCCTTTTAACGTATTGTATTCAGTTTGATGAATTTTGTTGAGGATTTTTGCATCTGTGTTCATCAAGGATATTGACCTGTAATTTTCTCTTTTTTTGTGTGGTGTCCTTGTCTGGTTTTGGTATCAGGGTAATGCTGGTTTCATAAAATGTGTTTGGAGGGTTTCCCTCCTCTTTGATTTTTTGGAAGAGTTTGAGAAGGATGGCCATTAAATCTTATTTGAATGTTTTGTTGAATTCACCTGTGAAGCTGTGTTGTCTTGGGCTTTTGTTTGTTGGGAGATTTTTGATTACTGTTTCAATCTCTTTACTAGAAAACAGTCTGTTCAGATTTTCTGTTTCTTCATGATTCAGTCTTAGAAGATTGTATGTTTTTAGGTTTTATCCATTTCTTCTATCTTGTCCAGTTTGTTGGTGTCATCTCTTATGATCCTTTGTATTTCGTGGTATCAGTTTTAGCTTTTCCTCTTTCATTTCTGATTTTATTGATTTGGGCCCTCTCTCTTTTTTCCTTGATAAATCTGGCTAAAGTTGTTTTTTTTTTTTTTGCGGTATGCGGGCCTCTCACTGTTGTGGCCTCTCCTGTTGCGAAGCACAGGCTCTGGATGCGCAGGCTCAGCAGCCATGGCTCATGGGCCCAGCCGCTCCGCGGCATGTAGGATCTTCCTGGACCAGGGCACAAACCCATGTCCCCTGCCTCGGCAGGTGGACGCTCAACCACTG
The DNA here is from genome assembly GCF_003676395.1 of Aethalodelphis obliquidens. Taxonomy (NCBI): domain Eukaryota; kingdom Metazoa; phylum Chordata; class Mammalia; order Artiodactyla; family Delphinidae; genus Aethalodelphis; species Aethalodelphis obliquidens. The sequence goes on from NW_020837995.1 coordinate 2,429,189, forward strand.
CACCACCAGGGAAGCCCTGGCTAAAGTTTTATCAATTTTGTTTACCTTTCCAAAGAACCAGCTCTTAGTTTCATTCATTATTTTTATTGTGCATTTACTCTCTTCCTTCCTTCGATTAATTTTGAGCTTCATTTGTTCTTCTTTTTCTAGTCCTTTTAGGTTTAAGGTTAGACTGTTTATCTGGGAGTTTTCTTGTTCCTTGAAGTAGGCCTGTTTTGTTACGAACTTCCTCCATAGAACCTCTTTTGCTGCATCTCATAGGTTTTGGTATGTCATATTTCTGTTTGCATTTTTCTCTAGGTATTTTTAAATTTCTCCTTTGATTTCTTCAGTGACCCATTGTTCAGTAGCATGTCGTGTAATCTTCACTTTTTTGTAGCTTCTCCCATTTTTTTTTCTTGTGACTGATTTCTGGTTTCATGCTATTGTAGTCAAAAGAGATGCTTGATGTGATTTCAGTGTTCCTGAGACTTGTTCATTGCAACTTGTTCTGTGACCTAACATGTGATCTGTCCTGGGGAATGTTCCATGTACACTTGAGAAGAATGTGTATTCTGCTGCTTTGGGGCGGAATGTTTTGTATGTGTCTATCAAGTTTATCTGACCTAATGTGTCATTTAAGGTCAATGTTTCCTTACTGATTTTCTCTCTGGGTGATCTCTCCATTGATGTAAGTGGTGTGTTAAAGTCCCCTACTGTTATTGTATTATTGTCAGTTTCTCCCTTTACATCTGTTAATTGTTGCTCTGTATATTTAGATGCTCCTATGTTGGGTGCATAAATATTTACAAATGTTGCAGTCTCTTGTTCGATTGACCCATTGATTATTATGTAATACGCTTCTTTGTCTTTTATTGGTTTTTGTTTTAAAGTCTTTTAATTTCTGATATGAATGTAGCTACTCCAGCTTTCTTTTCATTTCTATTTGCATGAAATATCTCTTTCCATCCCTTCACTTTAGGTCTGTGTGTGTACTTTCTTCTGAAGTGAGGCTCACATAGGCTGCGTATGAATGGGTCTTGATTTTTAATTCATTCAGCCACTCTTTTTATTATGATTGGTAAATTTAGTCCATTTACATTTAAAGTAATTATTGATACTTTTACAATACAATACAGTAAGTACAGTTATACTTTTGACATTTTGTTATTTGTTTTCTGGTTTTTGTAGTTCCTCTATCTTCCTTTCTTCTTCTCTTTCTCTTTTCCCTTGTGTTTTGATGTTTCTCCTTAGTGTTATGTTTAGACTTCTTTCTCATTTTCTTTTGTGTATTTACTGTAAGTTTTTTTCCTGTGGTAATAGTGCGGTTCACCTAGAACATCCAAGTAGTAGCCTGTCTTAAGTTGGTAGCAGCTTAAATTTGGACACTTGTTAAAGCTTTAACTTTTTACTCTCCCCCACACACACATTTTATACTTTTGATGACGCATTTTATGCCTCTTTATGCATCCCTTAACTAATTTTTGTAATTTTAGTTAATTTTACTACTTTTGTCTTTTAACCTTCATGCTTGCTTTGTAAGTGTCTTTTAACCTTCATCCATTGCTTTGTCTTACAGCTCACTGATTGGTTCTTCTGCCTCACCCAGTCTGTTATTGAACTCCTCTAGTGTATTTTTCAATTCAGCTAAAACTTCTGTTTGGATAATATTTTTTATCTCTTTGTTGACGTTCTCACTGTGTTCATACATTCTTCTCCTGAGTTCCATAAGCCTTTTTATTACTTTGGACTCTTTATTGGGTAGATTGCTTGTCTCTGTTTCATTTAGGTTTTTTTCTGAGGTTTTATCTTAATCTTTTGATTGAAACATATTCCTTTGTCTCCTCATTTTGCCTAATACTCTGTATTTGTGTCTTTGTACGGGGTGTATCATCTGTCTCTCCCAGTCTTGAAGGAGTAGCCTTATTTAGGAGATGTCCTGTGGAGCTCAGGAGCACAATCCCACCCAGCCACCATAGCTTGGCACTCAAGGGGTATCCCTTATGTGGGCTTCATGTACCCTTCTGTTGTGGTCAGACTGTGGCTGCCGTGGGGCACTGGTGGACAGGGTTATCACCCAGCCAGCTGCGAGGCCCGTCTGAGGCCTCAGCAGGGTGCGCCCACTGGTGCTAACAGATTAGAGGGAGAATTCCAAAATGGTACCCACCAGCACTGGCGTTAGCATCGTCACCTGAGTTCACACAAATGGCTTCTGCCAGTGTCTCAGTCCCAGGGGAGCCTTGAAACTGGTTCCTGTCTCTCTGGCAGACACTTTAAGATTAGTAAGTGCGTTACCTTCACCTGTGGTCCGCTGTTAATAAGTCTGGTGTGTTTGCACTGATTTTCAGGTCCAGTGAGTCTTCATGCAGCTCCTTTAACAGTAGGTTTCCTCATTCCATGCAGTCCTGTCGTTTTTTGGACTGTACCCCATTGGTTTTCAAAGCCAGGTGTTTGGGGGCTTGTCTCTCCTGTGCAGGATCTAGAGGTTGGAATGCCTGACATGGAGCTTGAATGCCTCACTCCTCAGGTAAAAGATACTATCTTGATACTGTCCTTTTATCCTTCGTTGTGGAGGCTGTGTTCATCCAATTTTCATGTCCTTTTCCGAGGGAATTCTCCCACATACAGATGTAGATTTGTTACATCCATGGGAGGAGGTGAGTTCAAGATCTTCCCTCACGGCCATCTTGAACCCTCTCCCTGGGTCTAGGTTTTTAAACTGATGTGTACTTTTAATGTATTATCTTTCTTCTTTAAAGCTGTTATAAAAGTGTGAGTCATAATCAGTGACATGTTCAAGTCAGTGACATGGAGTAAAAAGGTATTTAATCTAATAGGAGGAATTAAATGATTATTCACTTTGCTCAGAGTCTTATCACAGGTACCTGACTCATCTTGAAGAGAGGGTTAAGATCCTGCGGCTCCCCAGGCCAGCAGGAGATAGCTCAGGTGGGCCTCCCTTGCCTTTAAATTTTATCACTCAGGCTCATTAACATCAGGGCTGAAGATGTAGGGGAGTTTAATAGACATTTTAGAACCTGTTTTACTTTGCCTCTCCCAGGAGATACTATGTATTTGTCACCCTTCAGCTGTCTTGTTCTTCCCAGCATCAGCTGTACCCAGAATTTCCCCTTTCCTCTGAGAGTCCCCCATCCTTCCCCACTTAATACACACTCATGTCACATGTAACCATATAGTAGCCTCCTGTGTCAGACCTCACCAACTCACCTTCTCTAACCTGACAGGCCCTAGGATGCAGACGACCAGGGCTGCTGGACCAGTAACTTTCCCTGTACCATAACTCAACAGAGAGGTAGGATCAATGACAGGTTTATAGGAGAGCAGGGCTTTAAATAGCTGAGGTCAGTGTCTGGAGGCTTCCCGTTAATACTACTAACAGCATCCCGCCAGCGAGACGATTGGCCACTTTGTTACCCGCTCTAAACTCTTTCTGATTTTCAACTTTAATTTCAAACACATCCTAAGAAATCTCGACTCCCAGCAAATTGACAATGCAGCCCTCTTTATATGAAGCCTTGTTTATAGGCCCGACAGATTTACAAGTGTCTGCGGAGTTTTAAAAGACGATTGCTTAACCGGCATTAAGTGAAACACATAGGACTGTGTAAATATTTTAGCTGGAATAGGGGATTTTTTTTTTAAACGTCTGAGCCAGATATTGCATTAAATCTGAAGACAGTGGCAAACTGATTAGCAGAAGTTGCCAGCTTCATGCTTTGCCAATGATCCCCGTAGCCAAGATTAGATACCAGAATCCATCCACCAGTTGAGGTTGTATGTTTTAAAATAACTTTCCATCCCTTTCTCCCTTCTCCTTATGCCTTTCCATCTTTTCTCTTTTATTTCTTCAAGATTTATTTAGAGGTAAACACTTTGCAGAGTAGAAAATTACAGTTAGTGTGATTAACTGGTGAAGGCTGAGACGGGAATGTGGGCCTGGAGGTCAGAGAGGCTGCAGAAGGCTCACAGCTGTCCTGATTGAGCAACGTGGAGACAGGTTCCTCTTTGCTAATGGGCTTATTTATCACCGTCACTGGTCTCTTCGTAGCCAGCTGTTGCACTGCTGGGAGGAAACAGTCCTAAGATCGCCACCGCTAGCACCGCTACCTCTTTCACATACCGATCTCCTTGAATTGCTGTTGCCTTCAAAGATTTATATGTGTGAGTGAATTCGTCACTTAACTTTAATGAAAATTGCACGAAATCAGCATTTTGGCTCCAGAGGAAGTATCTTTTATTTAAGCATTTCTATGGAAAAGCATGTTCCTGATTCGGGCACCGGGTAAGATGGATGGCTGTATCTCAGGTGTCACTGCTGTGAGAAGGAGGCATCCTACCCAACAGGGCCTGGCTCTGCCTTTGCTGATCCCATCAGCAACCTCTTACTTTTCATCCACTGATTTTCACTTAAAGATACTCCTTAAAGCAATACTCACTTGATTGCCCCAAAACGTAAGTTCCGTCTATTCTCCACAAATTGCTTAAATTGTAATCAGGTGTCCATATCATTACGTGATAGTCTTTTTTTTTTCTTTTTTTTTTAAATTTATGTGATATTCTTGATCTACAGGTCCGAGCATCTTAAATTTATGTGTTCATAATTACATAAATGTATGTTTCTCCAAAAACATGAGTGTTGGAGGCAAATTTTAATTTTGCTTGTAGACACCCCCAAAATTCAGATTGCTCCACTGGCATTGACAATAGTATAATTGACATTCAGAATAAACGTGTTACATAGGACCTTTCAAAACTGCTGTCAGGGACAGGCCTCAAACCTAGTCTTATGCTGTGGTTAATTCTATATTATTTCGTATTAATTTCTGTATGTCACCAGTTATCTTCACCTTTGAGTAAATTACCTCAATGCATGGATGGTCATCTCACTGTTTTCCATCCTAGAGTATAATCACTTCAAATGCAAGGACCATAGTCCTTATATTACAGTGGCAGGCACAATTCTAGCTCCTATGTAGCCAGCCACCTCTGCGGCGTGGTAGAGGAGGTACAATTTTATTTTCAAAAATCTCTCTCCTTCATCTTTCCCATTTTGGTACAATCCATGTTGTACCAAAAGCAGCTTGGCCACTACGTATCAAGGACTTAAAAAAAATTTTTTTTAAATTTTTACCCTTAATTCCACTTGTAAAATCTATCCTAAAGAAGTCATCTTAAACTCAGAATAAGTTTTTATGGGCACAGATGTTACTTAAAGCCTGAATAATTCACTATAAGAATAAGGTAGAAAGGACTTTGGTATTCAGCTGCAAGGGAACTGTTACATGAATTAAGGCATATCCACTTGATGAAATTTTATATGGCTGTTAAACACAGTGCTTGTGAATTTTGTGAAATAATATGAGAAAGTGTGCCTGATATGTTTAATAGAAAGAATAAAGATACATAAATTTCTCTATCAAATAAAAGTATATAAAAATAACATATAAAAGCAACCTCCATAAAATTATGGAAGTTTGGGGCGGGTGTGGTGATGCAGAGGCTGAGACACTAAAAAGAAAGGTACCAAAGTATTAAATGGTGGCTGTTCTGGTCATGGTACCATGAATGATATTTTTCCTATTACTTTTTTTGTAAGTGTGTTTTGCGTTTCTTTATGTGTATCACCTTCATAATACTTCAGAGAAGTTAATTGCTGCTCTCCTCCCCAGGATGAGTTCCCTTCCCTTTCAGATGCTCAGCAACTTCATGTTTGCTGCCTGCCCAAGGCTTCCCACTAGACCGTCTACTTAGAGATCAGAACCTTGCTGATCCTGACTTTTTCTTCCATTGTAACGCAATTTCCCTGTCTCTTGTTTGAAATCTACCCTCTCAAATTTTTGTTTGATAACGTTTGCTTTCTCAGCTAATATATATATATGCATTTCTAAAGAGATCTTCTGGAGGTAGCATCTTTAGTTCAAGGGAAGGCTTCTAATGGTGGCGATTTTCATGGGGACCACGGGAAGGGTTGTTTTCAAAGAAATGGATGGATCACTTAACACTCTATAACAAAGCACACCCAATCCATCTATATTTAGGCCTAGTCATGGGTAGGTGATTAATGAATATTTTTCATGCTAATGTCTCACAGGCCAAGGCAGCATCTATGACCACATAATCATCACAGTGGAAATTCTGACTCAGCTGCGATGTTTGATAGGAGGGACCTTTGAATAGTGCTTGAGACAATTCCGTGCAAAGGCTGTAGTCAGTGGCCCAGCTTTGCAAGTCTTTCCAAAAGTCCTAAAGCGTGTTGGCATGTCCTCACTTGGCCTTGTCACTTCTGCTTAAATTTTTTCATGGAGAATACTCATGATCATGGGACATTAAGGTAAATTTGATCTTGGACAGCCTCCCTCTGTGAAGTGAATCAGCATCATGGGATTCCCCTGGACCCAAGCTTCCTGGTGGGTTTATTTTTACACAACATTTCTCTGGGGAAAGGGGCACCCACTCTTGATCAGAGAAGCGCTAGCGACTATCTTCGTGGATGGAAGGATCTTCCCCGTTTTGCATTTTTTTTGTTTCTCTAGCTTAACTTCATAAACCAGTGGCTATAGAATGTGTCTTCACTTACCTCACCTCTCTCCTATTTAGTTTCCTCCCTCCACCCCCGACTCCCTGAAACTGCTTCTGAGACGACCAGTGACCTCCCTGTTGCTAGAATCAGTGGTCCCTTCTCTGTCTTCAGCTTGACCTTTCAACAGTATTGCGCAGAGCTGACTGCTTTTCCTTGCAGTAATGGTTTCCTCTCGGATCTTGTGACTCCACACTCCTGATTTTCTACTTTCCTGCTCATTCTTGCTGCCAAAATTTCAGCCTCTGTACACTGGTGCCTAATCGAATCTCAGAGACAGGGTTTTGGGTGAAGTAGAAAAGAATACCTTTATTGCTTTGCCAGGCAAAGGGGGACAGAGCGGGCTCATGCCCCGAAAAACTGTATGTCCCAACCGGGGAGGATTTGATGAGTTTTATAGTAAAGGTTCTGGAGTGGAGTTGCTAATAAGATTAGGGTATGTACAGGGCCTGCCCTCCTCTAATCTGGTCTCAGGTAATCTTCTTGATGAGCTTCTTTGGTTCCTTTAATGTAGCCTCAGGTGGTCTTTCTCTGGTAGGAGGAGTGCTGACATCTTAAAGAGTTTGAAGACATTGTTATGTGCATCCCTTGAGGGACCAGGACCTTGCCCCAAGGCTGCACTATTGTTTCTTGGCTGCCCCTCCCTTGTCTCTGCATCCTTTCCCTTCCCTGCTTAGCACCTGTTCAAATCTGCCCTTCCGAACTCAGGGAAGGTCATGGAGGCTGGACGGAGACAGAAAGGCTTCCATGCCCAGGAACCCTACAGGGTCCTGCTCAGTTTCACTCTCTGTCCTTTGCTGACCTCTCCTCCACTGCTTGCATGCAACCTCTTCTCTTCTTTCCCTAGCAATTCATCTACTTCCATGACTTTAAATACCAGTGTTATGCCTGTGATCTCCTGGAGTGTATTCCTATCCCAGCCATGCAGCCTGGACTGCAGGCTTTTATATATAATGTGGGTGTCTAATTGACATCTCCAACTTAACATGTCCTAAATCCACACTCTTGATTTTCCGCCTCAGACTTACTTTGGCTCCCTCCGTTACTCTGGTCAAGTCTCCAGTCAGATGTCTTCACAGTGTCTTCCTGACCACTTTATATAAAATTACAAGCCTCCTACTTGTACGGCATTTTCTGTCCTTTCTCTAATCAAGGTGGTTCCAGTTCCTTTTAATCCAGTTCCTTTGTATCAGGACACTAGAGATCCAGGAAAGAGAAGATCTGTGTCTCTGAGGTCCAGTCATCCTATTACCATTTAGCTTATCCCAAATGACCCATGCATATCTGTAATGCTTTACTTTTCCTCCTCATATTTCTTCTTTCTGAAACTACTTCCCTCTTCCTTCATTATGCTGGGCTGGTTGGCTGACTCCTCCTTGACCTTTGCAATTCAACTCATAAGTTATCTCTTTTGGAGAACCTTCCCTGGGCCCCACCTCCCGATTCCAATCTGAATTGGAAGCTCCTACCTGGTGTCCCATGACACTATCCTATATTACAGTTTGTTGATTTCCCTGTCTCTCTGTGCTATTAGACTCTTATGAACATTTTGAAAGGAGAGGTGACCGATAGGTGTGGTTAAATATTTGTCCCCAGTGTTTACCAGTTGCACAATGCAGATACTCAATATTTTGAATGTATGACTATACATGAATGTATAACCCGTAAAGATGCATCGTAGGGCTAGAAGCCACCCTGTCTCCTGTGACCTAAGAGCAGCTTACTCCAAAATCCCATCTCTGTGGAAAAACAAAGATGTCCATAGGATTTGAAGGGAAGGGGATTGGAGGGATGCCTTCTTGTGAGGTGTCTTTGTTCTGCACTAGGTCCAAACTTTGTGTAAAATTCAGCCCCTCCTCATTACTCACAGGCCACACTCACTCACAGCAGCAAGCTGTGGGGCTCAGTGGGGCTCTACTGAAGCTGCGGGAATGACCCAGAAGCCAGACTTCTCCAATTCAGTTGTAGTCTCATCCTACCCATAAATGTCTGTATCCATCTCTCCTTCTGAGAGAGATCCAAACTCCTCTTCCTCTGTTACGAAAGACAACATCTCATTTCCCTGAAGCCCTCATCTGGAGCTCTTGGGATGTTTGGCTCCAAGAATTTATCAAAGATTTTTGTTTCCAATAATGACTATCCCCTTTCCAAGAATTCTGAATCGAGGTTTTGAATTTTTTTAAAAAACATGTATCTCATATCTGAATGAATGTGAATGAAAATGACATGGTATTCGGTCCACATGTGTCTTCCCCAGCCCCTGCCTCTATCCATCTAGGTGCATTTTACATATAAAGATGGATTTTTGTGTGTCTGTGTATGTATATACTAGAGACAGATTTTATCAAGGCACTAATATCTGTACTGCCTGCATGTAAGTGTATTCATTTGGTAGTTTGCTTAGTAGTTTGTTCATTTACTTAGCAAATATTCATTGAGTATCTTGTATGGGCTAGACATCATAGTAGATGCCAGGGAAGTTACAGTAAGCAAAGTACACTGCTTCTGCCTAATGAGGGAGACATTCAGGTAATCGTGAAGATTATCGTATAGTTACGAAGGCGAAGTATGCCATGCTATGAGACTATAGTGGGGGAGACCTCATGCGTATAGAGTGGAGGGTCAAAAAGCAGTCCCAATGAAGTGACCTTTGAGCTGAGATGAAAATGATGACTAACCACTAACTAGGCCCTGGTTACCCAGGGCGTGGAGGAAAATATCACTGGCTAAAAAATGCCTTGATGATGGGAAGAAATTGATGATGTTTGAGGATCTGAGAGAGGGCCACTGGAGCAGAGTGTGGCAGGGGAAGGGAGTGAGTGTAGGGAAGGGCTAGTCTCTAAGAGCAGTGGAAGCCCCTGGTGGGTTTAAGCAGGGGAGTGGCATAATCAGAGGTGTGTGTGTTATAAAGATGACTTGGACTCCAGTGTGGAGGACAGATCAGGAGGAGGCAAGGGTGGATGTGGGAAGAACAGCTAAGAAGGTGTCTCAGCAGTCTGGTGAGAGTGATGGACTCAAGAGCTCTTTTGGAGGTGAAACTATGGGCTACACATGTACACTTAGGAGTTATAGTCCTAGAGGTGGTGACTGAAATGTTTACCTGGAAATTGTCTAGTGAGAGGACAAAGCATGAGAAGAGAAGAAATATTCAAGAACTTGAAAATTTAATGGCAGAGTGTAGAAGGATGAGGCTGCAAAGGAGACAGAGCAGTCAGAGGTAGGAGAAAAGCCAGGGATGCGGGACCCAGAGCCAGGGGACAGACTGTTTCAGGAAGGGAAAGTGCTTAACAGAGTGGAATCCTGCTGGGCAGTGAACTAAAATGAGATTTTTTTTTTCTTTAAAAAAGGACAGTGACAATAGGGTAGATTCATTGGTGACATGAGGGTGTTTTTTCCGTGTCAGAATTGGGGTGAAGTAAATTTCAATGGGTCCAGGATTAAGTAGTGAATGAGAAACGGAAAAAGTGAGTATGGGCAATTTCTTAAAGATGGTTTGGCTGTGAGATAGATTACACTATTTATAGCATAGTGATTTGATGTTTACTAAACACATAAATATTAGGAAAGTCAACTTGTTCAAAGAATTTGTGGGGTTCTGATTGTTTCGTTGTTCTTGGAAACGAAACGGGAAGAATAAAGCCGTGTACAGTATGTTATCTAGCTAGGCTTAGCACTGTTTGAATGTTTTAAACGGATAAAGAATATTTTGGGTAGCATTTTACTGCTCAGTATACAAAGTGCTTTTTCATGTACCTCTCATTTAGTCCTCATGAAATTTTATACATCAAGAAACTAAGAGTCAGAGAGGTATTAAATAACTTTCCAAGCCGTAAAGAGTATGGAAAACTAAGAATAAATAAATGTATCTTTAGATTAAGAGTAGTTCACAGAGAAAATTTTTCTAATGTATTAATTTTCGATCTATACATGTATATATTATATACTATATATATAGCTGTCTTCCACAATTAAAAACATACCAAAGCTCTTGTTTTAATTGATTAAAAGTTAACAAATTCTTTCAGTGCCTTGCTTGTATTTCTCTTAAGTCCAATTATTTGTTTACTAGGTCTTCCATTTTGATAACATTTATTGGTACCTTCTGAAAACTAATATATTTGATTTCTGAAGTACAGGTGTATTCCAAACTCATTTTCCACTTCACATTATGGTTTAATAAATACTATAACTGTTATAACGAAGTCATAACTGCACCTAAGATTTGAGAAATGATTCTACCTTATAGAAGAAGCACAGATAGGACATTCTTAACTTACCTGCTCATATAGTTCCAGTTTAAGGCTCAGAGTTTTGAATTAGCTTTTTTTAACAGCTTTATTGAGATAAAAGCACATTCCATATAATTCACCCTTTTAAGGTGTACAATTCAGTGATTTTTGTTATATTCACAGGTCTGTGCAACCATCACTACACTCGATTTTAGAAAATTTTCATTACCCAGAAAGAAGCCTCATACCGCTTTACCCCCTAATCTCTCTACCCCTCTTTCCCCCAGTCCTGGGCAACCCCATACTCTACCTTTTATCTTATAGATTTACCTATTCTGCGCATGTTGTACAAATTTAGTCATACAGTGTGTGGTCCCCTGTGACTGGTTTCTTTCACTTAGCATAATGTTCTAATTGACTTTTGAGGCATAGACACAGTGCATGTACAGATACAAAGTAGCACTGGTGTGTGTAAGTCCATCTATGCCTCTGCATTATTCTGAGGTAACATTCTAACCCAGGTACCATGCATCTAAGGTCTATATCTTTACTCCTAATACCCAGTTGCCCATTCAAGGTTTTTGACTACCTTGGATACTACAGATCTTTGCCTTTGGATGCATAGAGTCACTAGGAGGAATAATTTGGACATGGCAGTTATATCAACGGAATCCCCAAACAAAGGATGATGAGAGAAGACACCTTTGATTCCATACAGGTTGTCCACACAAGGGTCATTAATGCACGGTTGTCTGATTTGAGCCCAGAAATTTGGGCTTTGGGGGTCTGTTTAGCAGAAAATGAATCTAGCAGTTGGTTCCCTTTGAAATCTAATCCATACAGGATTCTTTTTTAGGGTAGATTTTCTGTTTGCCCTGCACCCCACCCCAGCCCCAGAATTTCCTATAACACCACTCACGACCCCACCATGCTAAGCCATAAATGCCCCCCCATATCCAGCATCAGAACCCAAGAACATGAAATAGACACTTTCCATTTCCAGTTTTTGTCATTTGTTTTTGACTTAAATTGGGTTGAAATCTTCCTTTTTGTAGCCTTAAAAAAAATGAGCTTACAGAATATAGCCACAAAGTAGCATTCTCATTTGTGCCAAACCTTTAACAAGCAAATTTTTTTAATTCCTAATATTTTACTGATTTTATGTATGAATTTTCCCCCTCCGTAGAAGTCCCCGAATTGCAACCAGATCAACGCCTTTTTATTTCTATTTTAATACATTGGATTTAATGTAATCCCCTAACCATTCAGTTCCAGGCCAGTACCATGAAAAAACATTGTGTAGGTTCCTCATGCTAATACTGCTATTTTGATTTCTGAATTTGTTTTAAAATTTATTTTGTTAAACGTATGTTTTGGTCCAGAAAACTTAAAGCTCCGTGTGTGTGTGTGTGTTGCTTGATGTGAAAAGCACTAGGAAGAACACTACACTGTCCTGCTGTTACTAAAGACAGGCCTTGAAATACAGTATGAAAGGATATAATTCACATGTTTGCGTGCAGTTCAAATTACGAAAAACAATAATTACTATGTGCCATTCCCATTAAGAAATTTTGTTGGTGACCCATTCACTACAATGTCTGAGGGCATAGGTTTTAGTCTTTTTTCTTTTTTCACTGATGTATCCCCAGTACCGAGTACAGTTTGTGGCACACAGTTGGCACGCAATAGCTATTTGGTGAATTGATATATTTATTGAATGAATTTCTTTAGAATGAACTCCTAGCGTTCTATGCCCTTTATAATCTAACCCCGATTTGTATCTCTCACATAAACCCCATTGATGTTAACTCAAACATTTGCTTTAGTTTGTGTTAACCTCTTAGTTCTTTTTTTAAAATCACGTTCTTTTTATTGAACTGTAGTTGATGTACAATATTATATAAGTTTCAGGTGTACAACATAGTGATTCACAATCTTTAAAGGTTATATTTCATTTATTATAAAATATTGGCTATATCCCCTATGTTGTACTATATATATATATATTCTTGCAGCTTATTTATTTTATTTTATTTTTTTTCATTTTAACATCTTTATTGGAGTATAATTGCTTTACAATGGTATGTTAGTTTCAGCTTCACAACAAAATGAATCAGTTATACATATACACATGTTCCCATATCTCTTCCCGCTTGCGTCTCCCTCCCTCCCACCCTCCCTAGCTTATTTATTTTATACATAGTAGTTTGTACCTCTAAATCCCCTACCCCTATATTGCTCCTCCCCTCTTCCCTCTCCCCACTGGTAACCACTAGCTTGTTCTCCATATCTGTGAGTCTGTTTCTTTTTTTTGTTATATTCACTAGGTGGTTTTATATTTTTAGATTCCACATATAAATGATATCATATAGTATTTGTCTTTCTCTGTCTGACTTAATTCACTTAACATAATACCCTGCAAATGGCAAAATTTCAAAACTTTATTCTTTTTATGGCTGTGTAGAATTCCATTGTATATATACTACATCTTCTTCATCCATCTGTCTGTTGATGGACACTTAGGTTGCTTTCATATCTTGACAGTTGTAAATAATGCTGCTATGAACATTGTGGTGCATGTATCTTTTAGAATAAGTGTTCTTGTTTTTTTCGGATAAATACCCAGGGGTGGAATTGTTGGGTCATATGGTAGTTCTATTTTTAGTTTTTTGAGGAACCTCCATATTGTTTTCCATAGTGGCTGCACCAATTTACATTCCCACCAACAGTATGAGGGTTCCCTTTTTTCTACATCTTCACCAACATTTGTTATTTATGGTCTTTTTGATGATTGCCATTCTGACAAGTGTGAGGGAATATCTCATTGTGGTTTTAATTTGCACTTCTCTGATGCTTAACAATGTTGAGCATCTTTTCATATGCCTGTTGGCCATCTGTATTTCTTCTTTGGAAGAATGTCTATTCAGGTCTTCTGCCCATTTTTTAAATTGAGTTCTTTGGTTTTGTGATGTTGTTGTATGAGCTGTTTATGTATTTTAGATATTAACCCTTTATCAGTCATATCACTGGCAAATATTTTTCTCCCATTCAGTAGGTTGTCTTTTTGTTTTGTCAGTGGTTTCCCTTGCTGTGCAAAACCTTTTAATTAGGTCCCATTTGTTTATTTTTGCTTTTAATATCTTTGCTTTAGGAGACAGATCCAAAAAAATATTACTACAATTTATGTCAAGGAATGTTTCGCCTATGTTTTCTTCTAGGAGTTTTATGGTTTCCAGTCTTACATTTAGGTCTTTAATCCATTTTGAGTTTATTTTTGTATATGGTGTTAGAGAATGTTCTAATTTCATTCTTTTATATGTAGCTGTCCAGTTTTCCCAGCACCACTTATTGAAGAGACTGTCCTTTCTCCGTTGTATACTCTTGCCTCCTTTATCAAAGATAAGTTGACCATATGTGCGTGGGTTTATCTCTGGGCTTTCTGTCCTGTTCCATTGATCTATATTTCTGTTTTTGTGCCAGTACCATACTGTCTTGATTACTGTAGCTTTGTAGTATAGTCTGAGAGCGTGATTCGTCCAGCTCTGTTCTTCTTTCTCTAGGTTGTTTTGGCTCTTTGGGGTCTTTTCTCTTTCCATACAAATTTTAAAGTTATTGTTCTAGTTCTATGGACAGTGCCCTTTTTTTAGGGATTACATGAGTCTGTAGATTGCCTTGGGTAGTGTGATTGTTTTAACATTAATTCTTCTAGTTCATGAACACAGTATATCTTTGTATCTGTTGTGTTGTCTTCAATTTCTTCATCAGTGTCTTATAGTTTTCTTGGTACAGGTCTTTTACCTCCTTAGGTAGGTTTATTCCTAGGTATTTTATTCTTTTCCATGTGATTGTAAATGGAATTGTTTCCTTAATTTCTCTTTCTGAGAGTTTACTGTTAGCATGTAGAAATTCAGTAGATTTCTGTGTATCAAATTTGTATCTTGAAACTTTACCAAATTCATTGATGAGCTCTGGTAGTTTTCTGGTGGTATCTTTAGGATTTTCTGTGTAGAGTATCATGTCATCTGCAAACAGTGACAGCTTTACTTCTTCCTCTCCAATTTTGATTCCTTTTATTTCCTTTTCTTGTCCAATAGCTGTGGCGAGGACTTCCAATAATATATTGAGTAAAAGTGTTGAGAGTGGGCATCCTTGTCTTGTTTCTGATCTTGGAGGAAGTACTTTCAGCTTTTCACCATTGAGTATGATTTTAGCTGTAGGCTTGTCAGTATATGGCCTTTATTATGTTGAAGTATGTTCCCTCTATATCCACTTTCTGGAGAGTTCTTTCTATCATAAATGGGTGTTGAATTTTGTCAAAAGCTTTTTCTGCATCTGTTGAAATAATGATATAGTTTTTATTCTTAAATTTGTTAATGTGGTGTATCATATTGATCAGTTTGCAGATAGTGAAAAATCCTTGCCCTGAGATAAATCCCACTTGATCATGGTGAATGATCCTTTCGATGTATTGTTGGATTCAGTTTGCTAATATTTTGTTGAGGATTTTTGCATCTATGTTTTTCAGTGATACTGGCCTGTAATTTTTTTGTGTGTGTTATATCTTTGTCTGGTTTTGATATCTGAGTGATGCTGACCTTGTAGAATGAGTTTGGAAATATTCCTTCCTCTGCATTTTTTTTTTTGGTGGGGGGTAATAGAGAAGGATAGATATTAGCTCTTCTCTAAATGTTTGGTAGAATTCATGCATGAAGCTATTTGGTCCTGGACTTCCGTTTGCTGGGAATTTTTTTTTTTAAGGTTTATTTTATTTTATTTTATTTTGCGGTACACGGGCCTCTCACTGTCGTGGCCTCTCCCGTTGCGGAGCACAGGCCCCAGACGCGCAGGCTCAGCGGCCATGGCTCACAGGCCCAGCCGCTCTGCGGCATGTGGAATCTTCCCGGACCGGGGCACGAACCCGTGTCCCCCGCGTCGGCAGGCGGACTCAATCACTGCGCCACCAGGGAAGCCCAAGGGAGTTATTTTTTATTATTGACTGACTTTCATTACTGGTAATTGGTCTGTTCATATTTTCTGTTTCTTCCTGGTTCAGTCTTGGGAGATTGTACATTTCTAGAAATTTGTCCATTTTTTCTAGGTTGTCCATTTTATTGACATATAGTTGTTCATAGCCTCTCAGTTCTTTATGTTGCTTCAGCAATCGTCTGTGGTGGTCCTTTGAGCATGGCGCTCAGGGAAAGGACAGTTCTTGTAAAACTGAAGAACAGGTAGAACTGGCACAGAACCATGGAGGGGTTGGGTAGGAATTAGGTCAACAGAGGAGAAAAGAGAGAATCCCAGAGTTAAAAAGCAGAGCCTAGATACATCTTTCCTTTTCTCTAAAAATGTATTCTGACTTCATTACTAAGCCCATAGGTCCTTCAACTCGTACAGCAAGAGACATGCGCCATATATTCCTAAAAATGTGCATACACATTTGAGCTGTTAAAATGGTTAAACATGTATTACATTTTGATGAACTGTATCTGGGCCCTGCCTCTGTATCCTTATAACCTACCCATGCTTTTTCAGTTACTCAATAACTTTATTCCTTGTTCTTAAAGGTCAAAAACCAAAAATACAGACAACCACTTATGACCTAACCAGTCTAGTATCTGAAATCTTAAAACATTCAAAACTATATCTTTCTCTAAAATGCTTCACAAGCAGTTAAGCTATTTTTTAAATTTTTTCATTGAGGTATAGTTGATGTACAATGTTATATAAGTTTCAGGCGTACAATATAGTGACCCACAATTTTAAAGATTATACTCCATTTATAGTTATTATAAAGTATTGGCTATATTTTATATGCTGTATTTTAAATGCTTCACAAGCTCTTAGCCTTTAAATGAGAATACTCTCAATTTAGTGTCAATTATTTTATTATTCATCTCTCACAATGATCACCTATTAGTAACTAACTTCAGGAATTAATATGTACTTTAATTCTGTCAAATTTAATAGAAAAAGGAGAGAGAAAAAGAACCTGGGTGACTTTGGCTTTTAACATTGGAACTCCTGGCACAGCCTGTGTCTGAGGCAACCTTGGTGGTCTAGCAATATTGCATAAGCATCTTCTGGTTGGACAATTAATGACATTGGGAATTTGTCAGGGACCTCTTTCCTTTATGCACTGCCAGTCTCCAGTGTCATTGTTAATTAGTCTTCAGGTCTCCTGTTTGTCTGCTAGAATGCATCCTGGATAAGCCAAGTTAGTAAGTTGGAGCGGGCAAGCTGCTTGGCCATTGAATGTGCGACTGTGCTCAGTCAGTCAGAGGGCAGCCCTCTGCTTTGATCGTGTGGAGAAGATTAATTGTAACAGGCCACATGGGAGGCTGTGCCCGTTGGGGTGCAGAGAGGGCCTCGGGCACAGCAGGGGAGCTGCTCTCCTTTGCGCTGGTTTCAGTGTTTCTTATTTCAAAACCATGAAGCTCGGAGGCCCAGGACACTTGCTTCACATTTTGCTTCATCTTTCTCCAGGAGTTTCTTCCTTGAATTCTCAGAGTGGGTGGTGGAACCGTCAGCAAGGGAACAAAAAACATCATCTCTTTGTTCCAAACAGAAGATTTGCACTGGGGCATATTTTTTTAAATAAGAGTGTAGAATTTGTAGCACGTAATCCCTAGCCATGACTCTCTTGCTGTTCTGGCTATGACACGTTTCAACCAAAGGCATAAAAGTGACAAATAATAAATACGAGGCCACCTGCTAGTGCCAGGCATTTTGCAAACCACTTTACGTGCATTATCTCACAATGCATGTATCTTGCCTATGAGGAAGGGGGTCCCCATTTTGCAGATGAGAAAAGCTGCAGCCCACCTGCACTCAGGTAGGGCTCGATCCAAGCACGAGCCCTTTGCCACACCACTACCTGGCCTCATAAAATCTGGGCAGTCTGATGGACCCCATGGGCTCTGGCAGCACAGATGAGACAAAGGGAGAGCTGCAGTGATCAACCCTTTTAATTCAGGCAGAGGTGGAGGCTTCGCTTGTGTATTTAGGAAAAGAAGCTCTGCCTTGGGCTCTGCGTTTGCTAGGGAGAAGTAACCTTGAAGAAATTACTGTCAGGGCTTCAAGGATGTCCTCTTACCAAAATGCAGGCCTAACCATATATTATTTGTGTTCGTGAAAAATAGTTCTCTATAAACGGAATTGTTGGAATTTGAATGTAGTAGAGGGCTAAAGAATTTAAAGGCCTCTCCCAATTTATATTGTGAGAATAAATATGGCTTCCTATGTTCTCAGAATCATGGCTGGATATCATCAGAAAAGCTTATGTGGTCATGAAAGTTCATTGAAAACGGTAGATTCTTGAAAGCAGGCCTCTTCCAAAGTGTGTCTGACCAGTCTCCTGCTTCTAGGCCTGCTGTCATAACTGCTCAGTCAGGAGAATGACCTTCTTGTGCCTTACAGCATGAAGTGGTGGATGTTTATGGGGTGGGGAGGGTCTTTAAAATACACTGAGCCCTTTCACATCAGCTTGGGACAGTCACAGGGTTTGTGAATGAAGAGACTAGGACCCCTTGATGTACCTTCCTGGGAAGGAGGGAAAAGAGTAAAGAGACAAGGAGGTCATACTGCACCCCTGGAGAGCCCGCTCGGAGTCTGGGTCAACATTGCTAATTTTTTTTCCACCTTCCTCTGCACAAGAAGCTAGTTAAGGTGAGGAGATCTGTTGCTTTGGCCAGGTGTGCATGGAGGTCTCTGGAGAAGTTTGGAGATGTGTAAATGAATCCTGCATAATGGCTTTGCAGGGATTAATAGAAATACACAACTAAATATAATTAAAGGTAAAACATAAATGCTCTCTGGAAGGTAGATGTTTGAAAGATGCAAAATCTTTGGATTGGAAAGGTTTTATGGTGGTGGCAGCAGCTCAGAGAAACTTTTTTAGGATGAACAGGACTTTGTCAAATGCGGTAGAAGGTATGTTTGGGATGAGGGCAGGATGGGCAGAGAACCACATGAATGAAGGCATGGAACTGGGAACACTGGTTTATATAAGTTGGAAACATTGCATAATTTTGATTTCATTGGTCAAATATATGGGGAAATAGAACTGAAAGGTAGAATGGTACCATCATGGAAAAGGCCTTAAATCTCAGGCTTGGGAGTTTGAATTCAGTTGAATGAGCAACGAGAACCCATTAAGAGTTTCATCTTTTTTGTGTACCTTTCCCGCTTTGTTTTCAGTGGATGATCTTGCCTTGTAATTCGCAGAGACCAGGGAAAACAAGTTTCAAAGTTAACTTTTCATCTCCTCTCCCTTAAAACAAAAGGAAAGAACAGAACAAAAAAAACCAATACACTCACCTCTCCCCCATCTCAGTAAATGGCACTCCTAGCCACATCTTGTTCATCCTTCCTCTCCCGCAACTTTACATCGACTGCATCAGCAATTTGTTCTACCTCCGAAATAGATTCCAGCTCTATATACCCCGTCCCTCTCCTCTCTGTCCTTGATATCACTCTAGCCCAAAGCCATTATTTTGAGAACAGAATAGTGGTGGGAAGGGAGGTACTTATCATTTGGCCACAGGCCCATCTACTAGGAAAGAGGTAAAGGGAAATCTGATAATAGCAGAAAATTATTAAGTAGTCATTGTAGAGAGGACAAATACACTGAAAAATAAAGGTAAGAACGTAGCGGGGGAGAAAGGAGTGTTTTGAAATGATGGTTTTGGCTGGTTTTAAGGAATTTGTTCCAGGTAAGATAGATCATTTTAAAAAAAGAAATGAGTCTTTGTGTCCCAATGGACAGGGTTTCCTAGATAGCACCGATATGGTTATCAGAATAGTTAATCGCAGATATTCAAAATAAGGTCTATTAAAAACTTCTGGAAAATAACATTGTCGATAGGAAGAGCCTAAACTTAGGCCCTTGTGTCCTGTGATCAGCCTCGTGATCTCAGGTGGGAATCCCCGGAGCTGATTCTGGGAATGTAGCTGATGCTGAACTTGACAGAGTTCCATCACGTCATGCTTTCGTCTTCAGCACAATCTGGTAGTCTCCCAGGGATGCCTAGTATTTCCACAATCTAGTTGGCAATATTGTAAGAGAAAGGGTCAGGCAGCTAATTCCGAGGGACCCTTGAGTGACCTCTTTTGCCTTTTTTGTGCTTCAGTGCTGACATGCTTGTGGATTGCCTTACATAGTAAACATTCTGGGGTGCTAGTTTTGGAAACACCAAGTTCTTGTATACAAATTTCCCAACATAAATAAAGGAATCCTTTCTAACTGTCTTCTTCCAAAATGCCTTACCTCTGTGCTTCTGTAAATTCCTCCAAGCATATATCTTTCTCTATTTTTGGAAGCAGGTGGCATGACTTCCGGGCGAAAATCTAATGCTTTAATATATTCTCTTGAATAAGGACATGTCAGTAATTTCTGGCCATGATCAACAGACAAAAGTGATCATGACTCAGCTCTAGCTTTGGAGAAATGAAGCCTTTTTTTACCCAGTGCATTTCTGCCACTGGCACAAACATACAGAAACCTTGAGAAAATGCCTCTTGCCTGGGTTAACTGCTTTTTATGACGGTTTATTGTGGCCTCCATGTCACCAAGTCAGACTATCTAATTTGAGGGGGATTGATTATCAAAAAAAGCAACCTCTTGTAAATTCCAGATATCCTGTCTGAAGTAAATTACGTATAAAATGTTTCACACGTGTTAATGGGAAGGGGAGGTGAACGGGAGTGAAGAGAGATTCGGTCCTCCCTAACCTGGGGTTAGTTCTCATGCTGGGATGTGGGTGTCACCTTGAGGAATCGCCAGTTTGGTGAGAATTTCTGCAAAATCTATTTTAAGCTCCACTTTTCGAGTTTGTATCTGAAGAGGGTCTGGGCCTTTAATTCCCTAGAACTAGTCCTTGAGTAGTTCTTGGCTCTATTTTGGAGAGACCAAAAGCAGAGTACTTCACCTGTCCCAAGTCAGAGGTTTTGCCGTGTCTCTAAAAAAAAAACAAAACTTGAAGGTGATGCATTTCCCTGTTCCTGAAGAAAGGTGTAAAGTGAGCTAATTATTTGTTTGTTTCTGCTCTTTCCCCTGTAATTTGGATAAACGATGATGCATAAGGATTTTGCACTGTTAATACCCACGTGTAGAGCATAGAGCACAAGTTCAGCAAGCCCGTGTTCTCGAGGAAGTCTAACTGCCACCTTCTCTTCACAGCAAGTGAGAAACAGATGGCAGTGGTGTGTAAGGAGTCACCAAAGGAGTATCTGCAGCCGTTCAAGGACAGACTCAAAGAGTTCTTCCAGAAAGGTAGGAGGCGTGACGTCCTGAAACGTCCTTCCTTTCTCCTTCTTTCTCTGACACCCACTGCCCCGTGCATCCCGCCTGAGCACTGGCGGACGATTCCATGAGACCGTCTTCCCATGGTGGAGCCGTACTCAACTTAGATGGAGTTGTCCTGTAACCTTTATATCACCTTTTCAATCTGCTGTGAGATTTTAAATCCTTTAACATCACTCCTGTGTCTGTGAACTTTGCGAGAGAAGCCTTTCTCTCTTTGTCTCTGCACGGATCCCAAGAGGATCCTCAGTCCCTGTTAACTGACAGACGACGTCCATGCAAGGCTTATTATGCAGTTGTGCAGGCGGATGGTGATTATCTTTCTGGTTTTACGAGTGTAGCAATTTGGAAACTTGTGTTGTATTTTCCATTCTTTTCAGGAAGGAAAATTGGGGCCAGGTGAATGTCACACATCCAATCACTTGGCAACCGTCAGCCCTCTGGGGTTAGCGGATGGAAGCGATACGCATGAGACCCAGTACTGACTTAAAAATCTTACCGAGTTATATTCCTTCCTCCATGGTTTTGGCAGGACTAGGGAACTTTTGTTGAGCCCTGGTAGCGAACGTGAAAGTTTAACGCCTTTTGGATATTTCCTATTCTGGTTTCTCAAATTCAGCCTAGATGTAAAACAAAAATAAGTGTGGGGCACAGTTTCCCATTATAAAATAAATAGGTCATGGGGAACGTGACTTACAGGATGGTGACTGTAGTTAATAACACTGTATTGTATATTTGAAAGTTGCTAAGAGAGTAGATCTTAAAAGTTCTCATTACAAGAAAAAAATGTGTAAGTCTGCATGCTGACAGATGTTAACTAGACTTACTGTGACGGTCATTTCACCATATATACGTATAAGGAATCATTATGTTGTCCACCTGAAACTAATCTAATGCTGCATGTCAATACTATCTCAATAAAGAAAAAAAAAGTGTGGGGTAGTTAGAGGGGTCTTTTGTCTTTGCTAGAAAGCCAGAGGAAATGCATGTAGGAACCTTTAGGGGTATATCAGCATGCTGTTTCTGTTTATTACTAAGCTACATGATACCACACCATCAACAAAAGACCATTAAGCAGGGTAAAGTATGGCCAAACCACCTTGGAAATTGGCAGGGAAATTCTCAGTCCATGAGTCAGAGAAACTTCATTCCAGCTGGTCTCTTGGTGCAGAGTTCATTGCTCCCTCCTCCTGGATGAGGTCTCATTTGTGTTGAAGCAGAAGTCAGAATTCTCTCTTGGCCATAGCTGGACCTTATATATGAAGGAAGTAGTGCCATAATGCCATCAGGCCAAGTATCATTTTGAGAGCAGATAGTAATACCAACACTTACGGGTTATGTGGCTAAAATTAGGTTTTATATGTGATTTATTAAAGTAGATGCATTGCTTTATGATTATTTTATGTAAATATAACCTAAATGGCCTAAAGAAGTGCACGAAATATTTCCCTTTGCTGACCCCCAATTAATAATTTCTACTTTTGATATATGTATAGGGAACTTGAAATGAGGCTCATGTGTATTTCAATTCCATTCCTTTCTTTTTCCCATTTCTATTTGTTTAAATTAAAATTTTTTAAAATTTTTATTGAAGTCTAGTTGATTTACAATATTGTGTTAGTTTCAGTGAATATAAAACACAGTGAATATATATATCCCTTTTCAGATTCTTTTCCCTTATAGTCTATTACAAAAGATTGAGTATAGTTCCCTGTGCTATACAGTAGGTCCTTGTTGTTTATCTATTTTGTTATATGTTAAACCCAAACTGCTAATTTATCCCTCTCCCCATCCGCTTTTCTCCTTTGGTAATCGTAAGTTTGTTTTCTATGTCTGTGAGTCTCTTTCTGTTTTGTAAATAAGTTCGTTTGTATCATTTTTTTAGATTCCACATATAAGCAATATATGATATTTGTCTTTGGCTTACTTCACTTAGTATGATAATCTCTAGGTCCATCCATGTTACTGCAAGTGGCATTATTTCATTCTTCTTTATGGCTCAGTAATATTCCATTCCACTGTATATATGTACCACATCTTCTTTATCCATTCATCTGTCAGTGGACATTTAGGTTGCTTCCATATCTCGGCTATCCATTTCTATATTTAATTGCTATTATTCTATATCTAGAAAATTCTGCAATGATTATGTCTGGGTATTATTGGCTCATATACGGTAATGGCCTTAGGATCCTTTCTCTTCAAATTAGTTAACATTTTAAAACACTTATGTTGTGAATTTTTTTCTTTTTGTTGGAAGAAGGTAAATACGAAGAGATTTAGAACACTGAAAATCTTTGATGCCTTGGAAAAGGAATTTGCAAATCACTCTTGGAAGTTCTGTTTTAGCTTCTTCTCTACCAGGTTTCTTAAGAAAGTGTGATCCGTTCTGAGGGAGGGAATCGAGTTGAGGCAAACTGGACCTTGAGTCAGAAACGCAAGGATGTGTCCACAATAAGCTGTTCTAAGAAAGCCCTAGAGCAGTGGTTCTCAACCCTGGCTGCATACTAGGATCACCTTGGGGAGATTTTAAAACTTTCAACACCCGGGCCAAATTCCAAACCTACCACTAGCATCTCTAGGGGTGGGACCAGGTATCAGCATTTCTTTTTTTCACTCCTCACGTAACCCCAGCGTGCAGCCCAGGTTGAGAACCACTATTGTCAAGCTTAGTTCACCTCTTAATGGGTATTCAAAGGTATTTCATCAGAGCCCGCTATGTGTCAGGCACTGTGACAGACGCTGGCGATCCTAAGATGAGCCACAGACCCCTCGTCCCTCTCTCAAGGACCGTCTTACTGGGGAAAGGTCTGTAATTGAATAAAGGAGCCACCTCTCCGTTAACCAACAGAGGGAAGGGAAGATGGGAAGGACATAGGAATAGCCTCAAATTATGGTTAAAACAAAGTCAGCCAAAATGAGACACAACAAGAATTTGGAGGAAAATTACTATTCTAAAATGAATTTTAAAATATAAAAATAAATCTTAAACATTGCCAGTGTCATGTGGTGAAAAGAGCCACTGTTGAAATACCTGTGTTACTGTTGACTCATTAGTTAACTGAAAGAACAGTCTAGAATTGTGCCACCCAGTGTGTCAGGCACTGGCCACATGCAGCTGCTGAGCAGTTGAAACGTGGCTAATCCAGACGGAGAGGTGCTGCACAGATCAAACACACACCAGATTTTGAAGACAATACCATGAAACATGCAAAATATTTTATTTCTGCTTTTTTTATATTGGTTACATGGTAAAATAGTATTTTTAATATATTGGGTTAAATAAGTAAAATATAATATTAATCTTAATTGACCTGTTTCTTTTCATTTTTAAGCACGGCCACGAGAACATCTAAAATTATATCTGTGGCTTGCATTGTAGCTCTATCGGACAGGGCTGTCTAGAAGTAAGATCCCTTGGCCTTTCCCATCACATTCCTTCACTTTCCTCTCCACGTTATCGCTTTACCTTCTCAGCTTAAATCCTGGGTTATTGGGACCCAGTATCACACGCTAGCCCCTCCCCACTTTTGCTCTGGGTCTGGCCGTTGTTTGGCTCTCAGGTAGGGGCGCTTACCTGAAGCAGGTGGCGGCAGGCTACTTCATCAGGCTACGCCTCTGTGGTTCAGGAGGCGGTGCCTTGCTACACTGCAGTATATACAAATGAAATAGCTCTTGGCTATAGAACTCTGTAGAGTTCCAAGTAGTAGTCCCTTATTTTTATGGAGATGGTTCACGGATTCATAGAAAATGTGAGATTTCTCATCTATAAATGTGCATTACCCACTCTGGATAATCAAGTTTTTATGGCAGTTATCGTGAGTGTAGGTGTCATCTGATATGCCACTCATAAGAAACACCATTATTCCAAGTACTACTTAGAAACAGAAATTGCTGCCGATTAAACCATGACACGTCATAGACGACACGAGGGACCGCAGTGTCAGAGATGCTAAACGATGAAAATTCCATCCATTTCGAAATTGACGTAAGATGGTACTGTAATTAGGCATATAGGAGCAGAGAGGAGGGATGACTAACACTTCCAGGTAAGTCAGGGAAGATTTTGAGCAAAGGAGATGTTTTTGTTCAGATCTGAAAAAAACAAAGATGACAGTGATGTCAGTGACAAGCAGTGACAATGACTGCGAACATTTGGTGGTTGCTTCTATATACCAGGCACCTTGGGGAACAGATCATTTTACTTTGTCTTCATGACAACTCTCTGAAGTAAACACTATTATCACCCTGTTGTCCAGATGAGGAAATTTAAGATTAGAAATTCTCAGCAGACAAGTTATAAAGGGCATTCCAGGCAGAGGAAAACACTGCAAAGCTCAGGATGAAAGACATGACGTGTTTGGGGAATGGCAAGAGACTTGGTGTAGCTATATCACAGGGCGTATGGAAAGAGCACAAGACCCAAAAGGAGAGGAGGGTCACAATGTGACTTGCTAAAGAATCTGAACTTTGTCTTACAGGCCACCGAGAGCCTTTGAAAAATAGTATGTATGGGAGCGACATGCTCACGTTCGATTTGTTTGTTGTGATGTTGGTGTGTTGGGATCGTTTTGCTTTTTGTTGTTGTTAAGGAATACATTATAGGGAATTCCCTGGAGGTCCAGTGGTTAGGAAGGACTCCACACTGTCACTGCCAACGGCGCAGGTTCGATCCCTGGTCGGGGACCTAAGATCCCGCAAGCCGTGCAGCACAGCCAAAAATAAAACAAAATAAATAAATAAAAATACATTTAAAAAAAGAAATGCATTATAACTAAGACAATATAAAGAAGAGTTGGGACAGTAGAAGACTGGAATCCAGTCCGTCAAGCTCTCCTACAGCAGTCCAGGCAAACGATGGTAGGAACTCGAGCAAAAGCAATCACAGTAAAAATAAGAAAGGAAGGGACCTATCGGTAAAGTTTTTTGGAGTTACAGGACTAGATGACTTTTGAGAAGTAAAAAAAACAGCGGAGAAGAGGATAACTCTCCTTTTCCTCGCTCAAATAACTGGCTGGACACCGATGTGGAGGACCCATTTGGGATGGAATACAATGACGTAAACTTTGGGCACGTTGATTGGACATACATTTGAGACACACGGGTAGAATATTGGGCTCGTAGGAGAGTGCTGGGTGAGACTTTATAGAGGATAGCAGTTTAAGTCATAGGAGTGAATGAGATACCCCAAAGAAGGGGTAGAGAATGAGAAGTTGTGGAGTATCTGAGCACAGGGTATAATATAATAATCATAAACGAGAAAAGATACTTCCGTACTTCCGTAGTATTTAGCAGGAAAGCCAGTTTTCAATTAGGGGCCCATCACTCGGAAAGTCTTAAGCAATTGCCTTCTTTACGCCTGAGAAGTCCTACACGTGCGTTGTGACTCAGTTGGTTCATGGTTAGGCTGATTTTCATATGAGCTGCAGTTCAGTTCTTCTAACCATCATGATGATTTAATGTTCTTATGTAAATCATATCCTGTTGCCACACTCAAGCGGAGATGACGTGCCTGTCCTTCTGTCTTTTATCATCCTTCCCTTCTCCAGAGGCCCTTAAGTAGTGTTATTGAACAAAACTTGTTCTTAACTAATTTCACTTTCCTCGCAGAATCGAAAGTAATTTTAACGGCACCCCTTTTCAGCGTTGCAGCCTCCATGGCATCTGAGCCCTTTCCCTGACGTGGTTTTCTTTTCCACAGTAGTCTCTTATTGATTCCAGTTTACAGCTCCGTTCAGAGTGACCTTGTGCAGGCATTATTTGAGCTCATGTTTTTCCACCCTCAGATCAAACATGGTCATAATGATACGGCCTTCAAAAATGTGATGCTCGCATTAAAAGTCCCCATAAACGTGGCAGGGATCCTGTAATTGAGAGAAGGCGCAGAACAACTGATTAGATCCCAGGTATAGATCTTTAGGGTGGTCTTTTCATGCTGTTAAATTGGTCATTTGTATTTATAGCTTTGGCAGGGAGGGCTGGAACCTAACCTGGTTCCAATACCAACACTGTCCCACACTTGGCCTTATCTCATTCTCCATTAGTTTTACTTAGCATCCGTGAGTGGACCCAAATCAAAGTAAATCTGAATAAGCCATGTTAGTCCTCATTTCTCTTCTGAGGTTCTTTGACCGGCTGAGATTAAAGATATTCTTAACATCAAGAAACTGTTTTCTAGTAAAAAGTGAGTAGATAGATTTACCGAGCTTAAAAAAAACAATAACTCTGATTTCGCCCGTTGAATGCAAAAAGAATTATCTATGTAGCTGCATACCTCGTGATAGCTGGGACTATGTCAGTCTGGTCCTATGCATTTTCTTGTCTTAACATAATATAGGCTTAGCCTGGCCCATAATCGGTGTTAATAATTTTTTTTTTAATTAATGAACAAACAACCTGAGTCTTGTAGAGTGCCTGCAGGCTTCCCCCACCCCCACCCCGCCACATGGGTTTCCTGTGTAAATCCTTTTTAGTATTGGTAAATTGTGCCGCAATGTGGTAAGATGCATCTTTGGTCTACAGTGCATGCCTGTGGTCAGGTCTCCTGGATATCAAAGCATCTTTCTACGTTGCAGATATACATAAATCCATTCTTCATAAATACTTAGCTCAGAGTAGATTGATAAAGGCTGTAATTGAACCTCTATAAACTGTAGAATAAGAGCAGGTTATTAGGTAATCACTTCAACCCCCAGAATGTAGAAAGAAAACCATCTGAGTCACCATATTCACGCCTTAAGATGACAGAGATCAGGACAGGTCATTGATCTGGACAGCGTGACCTGTGAAAGGAAATACTTCTTACATTCTTTACAGAACTTGTGGAAGGAAGAACTGTGGCTGGGGGAACACACACTCTACATGGGCCAAAATGAGTTCTTATATACATCACTACTCAAAAAAGTACCAGCAGGGATGGCTCCAAATAACATCAGATGGCCGAGAGTTAAGATAATCTGTTGTGATTTCCAGGTCACTGAAGTAACAGGGCAGTAATCCTTGGAAGGTGGAGAAAGCCATCTTATCAGAGGCTTAGTAAGTAGACTCTTATCTGAAAGGATTTAGTTTGAATCAGTTTTTCTTTCCCACAAATTTCTGTCAAGAGCACATATTGGCCCCCCCCCATCAGTTTCTCTATCTTCTCCTCTCCCACTCACTTCCCCTCCTTCCCTCCTCCCTCCCTCCCCCCTCTGTCCCTTTCCTCTCCCTTTCTCTCCTCTCCCTCCCCCTCTCCCTCTCTGCTTCTCCCCCCTTTTCGCCTCCTCCTTTCCTCTCTTCTCCTTTCTACTCAACCCCCTTTAAGTCTTTTTTTTTTTACATCTTTATTGGAGTATAATTGCTTTACAGTGGTGTGTTAGTTTCTGCTTTATAACAAAGTGAATCAGCTATACATATACATATATCCCCATATCTCCTCCCTCCCACCCTCCCTATCGCACCCCTCTAGGTGGTCACAAAGCACCGATCTACTCAATTTTTCTTTTTGGCCAAGCATCCAATAAGTTGTCTTTTCAGTAACTTTTGTTCTCTTTTTCTTTCTCTCCAATGAAAAGTTTTGCAAAAAGAAGAAAAATGTCTAAATTCTTTTTACTGATATAAATACCTGAAAAAGATTGTCTGCCCCCCGAAAAAGAAAGAAAACTACAGACCAGTCTCACTATAGTTTTAAAATTCTAAATAAAACAGCACATTTTAAGATCAAATGAAGTTTATTCTCAGAATGTAAAGATGATATGATATAGCGAATTCTGTTAATATAATTCATCACTATTAACATCTCTAACAAGAAAACTCAGATGATTATCTCTTTAGATGCTAAAAAGTGCACGCAACAAAATTCAACTTCCATTCTTCATTTAAAAGCTCAATAACATGTTAACTAGCACATACTTCCTTAAAATAATAAAAATAAATCTCATAGCCCCAAATTTGCAACTCTTTTCATAGACAAAAGCTCAATCTATGTTCTATATAAGACCTTCTAGACATTAAGAAAAAAGACCAACATCCCATAAAAAAGACAAATAATATGAACAGTGACAGAAGCTGCTTTTTAAACATATGAAAAGATAACACTCTCAAAATGGGAGAAATGCAAAATGAATTGCATTGAAATTCCATTTTTTCACATCCAAGATTGGCAAAATTACAAAAGTTTGATAACAGACTATTGGCAGTATGGTAGCATAGACTTCACTCTTCTACATTGCCTGTGAAAGTGTAAATTGTTACAGTCTGCGTGGAGGTCAATTTAGCAGTATCTAAGTTACAAATGCACATACCTTTATGACTTGGCAGTCCTACTTCTCAAAGCCTACCCTCAGATACGCTCACACATGAAAAATGATTTATGTACCATGTTACATATTGTGACGTTGTTTGTAACAGTGGAAGATTGAAGACAACCTAAGTGACCGTCAATGATGGAATTATCAAATTAGGGTATGTCTACATGATGGAATGCTAAGCATCTGTTTAAAAAAAAAATGAGCAAAGTATATACTGACATGGAAGACTCTAACATATTTTAAGTGGGAAAAAGCGAGAGTGACATATTACTATTTAACTAAAAGAAGGAGGGGAAAATGGATACTACTTAACAAAAATCTCTCATGACAAATACAAAACTGACGTAGGGCTGATATTCAGCTGGTTCTTACCATAACAGCCGGGCACATTGTCTGTTCTGTTCCGTTGTTCAGTCTGTTGGTAAATATTTAGAATATTACTCCTGAAAATAATCAAAGAGATTCATTGCTGTCGTGGGTAGAAAATGGATGGATGGGGTTCAAAGATACTATGTAGACTTTTTATAAATCTTGATATTTAATCACCGTGTTCCTCTTCAAAATAAATAATTTTTTTTAAACAAACAGCTGTATGGTACTTTGCAATTAAATTTTTTCTCTCAAGACTGCTTCCCCTTTTAGGGTTTTCCATTGTGGTCCCTAAGCGCACTGAACCTAGCCCTCTCTGTTCAATTTCCAAAGACCTGGAAATTAAATGCTCCCACTCACAGCCTGTTTCCCTCCTTTGGGTGCTGGACTGGTTGACTTAGAAGGACATCTGAGGGCCTCTTGTATTTTCCTGCTCTCGTGAATGGAGAGCCCGATCTATGAGCTAGTACCTTGCTTTCTTTCCTTGCGGTCCTCCGCCTCAGCACCCCTCCACAGCAGACACACACACACAGTCCCTCAAAGTCTTTCTCCTGCCCTTACATTGCCTCCTCTCATCTTGCCCATGGTTCTGTCCCTCTTCTGTGATGCCTGTAACTGAAGTGTCCACGAAGAAACCTCTGTGCTCTAATATGGGGGGTGTTGTATCTGTTCCTCATCTTTTGTTCCCTGCGCCATAATGTATTCTCCATTTCATTTGGGTCCTCTTCCTTCTTCAGTACATAGATGTCTTAGGTGTTTTGATGGACCCTTTCCTAAACATACAGGATGAGAGAGTAAGAATCTATATCTCAGATTACCCTGGCACAGACCATCTTCTAAACCTAACACCAGAGTAGGACGAGTTCTCAGGCATTTCTATCTCAAGACCATTATCAGGGTATGACCTCTCCTGTGGGTATTTGGAAAGAAATGCTTCGTCTCCTATTTTTAAGCAATGTCTCTGAGCTACATGCAGGTAAAAGAGAGATGGTGGTGGTTGGATTTGGACGAAAGTGTGGGTTAAGTGTTATTAACTCTTACTTCTATGGGTCTTCTCTAGAGCAGCAGATATTTAGGAACACACACACGTGTACGTGTGCACACATGACAACAACAGCTCTAAGCTTATGAGACCAAGATGCTTTAGTGGGACAGGAACCGTACCTTAAAATTCTTACAACCTTGAGTAGGGCCTTTAATTAAGTATTACAGCATCGCTAGGGCCCATCTCATGATGGTATTGTTGGTGTTGATGTGATCCCTTCATTTTCCTTTCATTGCGGCAGAATCCAAGATCCTTTGAGATTATAGAGCCACAGTTAGAATAACCCTTTGCTGATGAGAAGCGGCCCCACGTAGAAGTAGGGGATGGAGCCAAGTGAGCCAGGCTCTTTCTGTGTTGAGACCAACTTGTCCACTTGTGAATTCTCTTTCCATATTTCATTGGCTTTAGAAAAACTTAAAGTAGACTAAGTTGTATCCCCCGGCAGCAGGGTTTAGTAAACTTCTGGGGTTTCGTTTATGATACTGAGCCATAATCACACTCTTTAATCTTCCTAGCATGGCTACATGTACCCTTTTTGGTTAAACCTGTTTGCTTTTTGTGTTTTAAGTGTTCTGAATGTAGCAGAAAGAGCATTGTGCTTGAAGGTAGAAGACCTAGGTTTGAACACTAGCTGCACCACATCTCTGTGTGATTTGGGGCAAGTTTTTAAATTCCTCTTAGCCTTCTTCTTTCTTGTCTGTAAAATGGGAATAATAATATCTACTGTATAGCATCACTATGAAGATTAAATGAGACAGCGTGCATGTGAAACCACCACAGGAACTATAAAGCATCGATAAATATAGTGTGTTATTTTTACAGTGTGATTATTATCCCGCCACCACCCTCTGTGAGAAACCCCAATTGGTTGAAACTACTCTCCCTTGGGTTTTCAGTTCAGACAGGCAGTTGGAAGGATTCTTCTTTTGGTTTGATGGTTTTCTTCGGGAGTATGCGTGTGTTCCTTTCTTTTTATTTTTTGTGTATCTATTGTAGGATTTTGATTTGGGGTTACTATGGGGTTCATATATGTTGACCTATAACTATATCTGCTTGTTTTAAACTGGGAGTCATTTAAGTTCAAACACATTCTGAAAGATCTACTTTTACTCCCCTACCCCACATTTTGTGGTTTTGGTGTCATATTTTACATCTTCGTGTTTATCCCCTAATTGTTTGTTGTAGTTACAGTTGCTTTCACAGTTTTTTTGTCTTTTAATCTTTGTGCTGGCTTATTTAAGTGGTTGATCCTCAGTCCTTACTATATATTTGCCTTTCCTAGTGGGATTTTCCCTTTCCTATAGATTCTTACTTCTTTTCCACTTAGAGAAGACCCTTCAACATTTCTTTTAGGGTAGGTTTAGTATTTGTTTTAAATTTTTATTGGCGTATAGCTGATTTACAGTGTTATGTTAGTTTCAGGTGCACAGCAAAGTGAATCAGTTATACATATACATATATTCACTCT
Organism: Aethalodelphis obliquidens; assembly: GCF_003676395.1. Taxonomy (NCBI): domain Eukaryota; kingdom Metazoa; phylum Chordata; class Mammalia; order Artiodactyla; family Delphinidae; genus Aethalodelphis; species Aethalodelphis obliquidens. The sequence continues at coordinate 2,461,465 of NW_020837995.1, forward strand.
TTTTTTAGATTCTTTTCCCATACAGGCTATTACAGAGTATTGAGTAGAGTTCCCTGTGCTATATAATAGGTTCTTATTAGTTATCTATTTTATATATAGTAATGTGTATATGTCAATCCCAATCTCCCAATTTATCCCTGCCCGGCCACTTTGTTTTCTGCATCTGTGACTCTGCTTCTGTTTTGTAAATAAATTCAGTTGTACCCTTTTTTTGGATTCCATATATAAGTGATATCATATATTTGTTTTTCTGTGTCTGACTTACTTCACTCAGTGTGACAATCCCTAGGTCCATCCATGTTGCTGCAAATGGCATGATTTTGTTCTTTTTATGGCTGAGTAGTATTCCATTGTGTATATGTACCACATCTTCTTTATCTATTCCTCTGTTGATGGACATTTAGGTTGCTTCCATGTCCTGGCTATTGTAAATAGTGCTGCAGTGAACATGGGGTAGGTTTAGTATTGATGAACTCCTTTAGTTTTTCCTTGATGAGAAGGTTTTATCTCTCCTTGTATTCTGAATGATAGTCTTGCTGGGTAGAATATCCTAGGTTGCAGGTTTTCCCTTTCAGCACTTTTAACATATCATGCCACTCAGAAATTAGCTGATAGGGCTTCCCTGGTGGCGCAGTGGTTGAGAATCCGCCTGCCGATGCAGGCGATATGGGTTCGAGCTCTGGTCTGGGAAGATCCCACATGCCGCGGAGCAGCTAAGCCCATGCACTGCAACTACTGAGCCTATGCTCTAGAGCCTGTGAGCCATAACTACTGAAGCCCATGTGCCTAGAGCCCGTGCCCCACAGCAAGAGAAGCCACCACAATGAGAAGCCCGTGCACCGCAACGAAGAGTAGTCCCCGCTCGCCGCAACTAGAGAAAGCCCACGCACAGCAACAAAGACCCAACATAGCCAAAAATGAATAAAAGAAAGAAAGGAAGGAAGGAAGGAAGGAAGGAAGGAAGGAAGGAAGGAAGAAAGGAAGGAAGAAAAGAAAGAAAGAAAGAAAGAAATTAGCTGATAGCTTTACGGGGCTTCCTTTGTGTATGACTTTTTGTTTTTCTCTTGCTGCCTTTAGAATTCTCTCTTTAACTTTTGCCATTTTAATTATGATATGTCTTGGTGTGGATCTATTTAGGTTCATCTTGTTTGGGACCCTCTGTGCTTCCTGTACCTAGGTGTCTGTTTCCTTCTTTGGTTTTGGGAAGTTTTCAACCATAATTTTATCCAATACTTTTTCGCTCTCTTTCTCTCTCTGGCCACCTTCTGGAACCCCTGTAATGCGAATGTTGGTATGCTTAACGTAATCCCAGAGATCTCTTAAACTGTTTTCTTTTTTTTTTATTTGTTTTTCCTTCTGCTGTTCTGATTGGGCGATTTTCTTTATTCTATCTTCCAGATCACTTGTGCATTCTTCCGTATCACTTTGTCTGCTATTCATTCTTTCTGGTGTGTTTTTCAATTCACCTATTGAATTCTTCACTTCTGATCAGGCCTTTTTATATTTCCTAGCTCCTTGTTAAAATTTTCACATTGTACATCTGTTCTTTCCATAATTCAGCCAACAGTTTTACTACCAATGCTTTGAATTCTTTTTCTGGTAAATTGTTTATTTCTGTTTCATTATTTTTTTTCAGGTTTTTTTTTTTTCTTGCTCTTTCAATTGAGAGCAGTTCCTCTGCCTTTTCATTTTACTTAACTTTCTCTATGAATTTAGGTGAAACAGTTACGTGTGGCAGTCTTGAAGATGTGTTCTTATGTGGGAGCATCCCTATACCGACTGCATGTGCATGGACACAAGCCACATCTTTCCTCAAGGTGTGCTGGTAGCTATCACCTTGGTAGGGAATGGGGCTGGAGATGGAGGGGCTAGAGCTGGAGCAGGGTGTGAGGCAGGACTTCTCTTCTGCTCAGTGGCCATCACTTCCCTATCAGGGACAGGGTCTGATCCCAAGTTGCTGGAGCAGAAGCCCCAGGGTTCAGGCCCAAGCTGTCTCTGTTCCTTTTAAGTGTGTGTTTTCCCCTCTCCCTGCACCGAGTCCCTTGCCCCAGAGAGGAGCAGTGCTGAAGCAAGTGGAGCCCGTGCAGGCTCTCAGCTCATGTCAGCCGCAGACAGAGGTCCGAGCTGTCTCTGATGCTGTGCCTCTGTAGGCGCCCTGAATTGTTTCCTTCACTCCACTCAGATGCAGCCTGGGGTGCAAGTCGCCTTTGTCACTCATAGCCAATCACTGCCCTTAGTCTCTGCCACCCTATTGTGAAGCCATACTGCGGGCAGGCTGGGGCCCACAGTGGACTCTCAGTGTGTACTGTCAGAGGGTGAGCTGTGATGGAGCGTCTGCCATCAGGGATCTGAGCTGCTTCTGACGCACTGCTTGAGTTAGCACCAACAGTAGCTGCCGCCACCCCACCCTGGCTCCGCCTGGGAACCAGGTCGCCTCCACGCCCCACAGTCAAGTCTTCCCCGTTGTGACTGCCCCAGATTCAGCGCCAAGCTGCTGTTATCCCAGCAGTCCTCCAGTAAGCCAAACGGACTCATCTCCCTTGGACTCATCCTAGGACTGGGGCATCCAGTCTGTGGCTTGACCCACTCACTTCCCAGGGTGGGTGTCCACCTGTGAAATCTCCCTTTTTCCCCTGTGTCCCCTTCCAAGGGTACAGGTTCCAACCCAATCACTTTTCTTCCCTTCCTACCTGGCTACATGTGTCTCTTTCTTTCAGCCTTGGCTGTGCAGGAGTCCTTCTCCCAGTTTTCAGTTAGTTTTCAATGAGAATTGTTTCACATGTAGGTGTATTTTTGATGTGTACATGGCGGGAGGTGAATTCCATGTCCTTTTACTCCACCATCTTGATCGGTCTTCAGAATGCTTCTTGACTTCAACAGTTAAATCATAGTGCTTCATTTAATCTTTGCAGCAATCCTTTGATACTGATTTTATTGATATTATCCCTAACTTTCCAGATAAGGAAACTGAGTCTGAGAATTTCATAACTTACTCAAGGTCAGCGTGATCTTAATCCCCATGTTGGTACTATGCCATCCTAATAACTTGGAAAATCACTTCTTTTTTCTGTGTCCCGAGACCTTGGTGGCTATCTAGAAATAAGCATTTTCTCTTACCATCTAAATGAGAAAAACGTGAGCGTAGCAAACTTGTCCACCATAGCTTAACAGCAGCAACTCCGATTCCTGGAGTCCTAATAGAGACCCCATTCCACCTCCCCAGCAGTAACAACAGAAGTTTCATTTGTACTCTTGAAAGAATTGCGGTGACAAGTAGTTCAGTATTTTATGGAATCAGTATTGAGCTCTGCATTCGTGCATAATAGTTGTTTTCATGGTAAATTGCTTTGTGTAATTGTCAGCTCAGCCAGCACTTCCTCTTTGGATTCTTGACAACTGTCATTGAGGTTTTCATCAGTGATTGATGGCAACTGCTATCAGATGACTTCTCTTTGAATTACTCAGTTACTGTCTTCATGCTGGAAGAACCTAACACCTATACTGCCTTCTGGGAGTTACTGTGCAGAATACATATTATATAATATGTGGTTTTGCAGGTAATCACAACTCTGGAAAGGTCTCTTCATTCTTTCAAATAGTACAGGTCTGTTTCTTCGGCTGAGTTCATTTTGCTTTAGAAGAATTGTGGCAGCAGTAGTAGGAACCCAGGACTGCATGAGATAATGCAGGCGGAGAACTTAGCACAGAGCCTGGCACTATTTATGTCAGCTACCGCTACATTCTCAGGCATTTTATCTCAATTTTATCAAATGGTTCGGAGGACTGAGCTCAGGAAATCAATCACGGAAGTGTTACTTCCCAATGGTGAGAATAGAGGCGGTTCCAAATTCAAACAACAAATAATAAATAATTACAGCAAAATGTCTTATGTATCAGAAGGAAAATCATGTTCATCTTGTCCTCTTCTCTAAAAGTAAGTCAAAAGCATTGACTATGAGCAGGATTTCCCTAGGACCTGAAGCTTTTTTTGTTGTTGTTATAATTTGTAGATCATTATGTACGTAATCAGAGGAAGAATCAGGTAAGTAGAGTTAGCAGAAGTTAAAAGGTACCAGATATGCATGAGCTTTTCTACAGGATTGTATTCTTTTACTATTAAAATATTTCATTTTAAAGTATAATTGTAATGTCTAGAGTTACACCTTAACAATAAAAAGTATTTACATAGTTACATTAAAGATGACATGCCTTACGGATCTAACTTCCTGGCTACCCAAATCAACAATATTACCACCTAGTGGCCACTGAGTTGAACTGCAAGCACATGATCCTTGGGACTCACAAAGAGTCTGAAGAAAGATGAGACTTTGAAAGTTTGCAGGCTGAAGCTAGAAAATGTGATCATTTAATTCCTTAATCCTTTTATTAATCTTTTGAATTGAGAAGAGCTATATCTACCTTTCTCCACCAGTTTTTATATTCAAGTTTTGATTGAGTTCTACTAGCTTTCTTCTGAAAATAAAAAATGCATATCTGAGTAGATCATAACTGTTTTCAACAGAGATAAACAATGGTTTTTCCACTATAGGAAATATGCAGTGTCAGTTTATGTCCTTTAATAAAATTATCAAAAGCTAAGTGCTGGGCTTCCCTGGTGGTGCACTGGTTGAGAGTCTGCCTGCAGGGGACACGGGTTCGTGCCCCGGTCCGGGAGGATCCCACATGCTGCGGAGCGGCTGGGCCCATGAGCCGTGGCCACTGAGCCTGCGTGTCCGGAGCCTGTGCTCTGCAACGGGAGAGGCCACGGCAGTGAGAGGCCCGAGTACCAAATAAAAACAAAAAAACAAACAAACAAAAAAAGCTAAGTGCTTAGCTTCTTGAAGTGCTGGTCCGTGATAGCACAGCCTCACTCCATCTCACCAGGATCTTTTTTATTTACCACTTCCCCTCTCTCCCTCTCTCCTTATCATCTACCAACTTGCTGACATTCACATTATTCATTGAAATGAACAAACCATCTGCCTACTGAGCTCATCGCCCCATCCCAGTTCCTTGCTGAAATAAATGAAATGTGGGATGAGTAATTGTAATGTAATAATTCTAAGGGAGTGTAATATATTCAAGTAGGTTGAATGCAGGAATCCACTAAAAATCTTATTTGAAATTGCTGTTCTTTCCTTAATATTGTCCCTTTGGTTTCATGATTCAAGGATTAAGCCTAATTGCTAACATAATATATGTGCATGATCATCTGCTTTCTTAAACTTAAGCTTCCTCTGGCATTGGTTTCCAGTCTGTAGTCATGGCTGTGGCATTAACGGTAATTGGTCTGAGCTTCGTGTGGTGAAATAGGTTCCAACATGTTGACAGCAATTAATGGAGCTAGTTGGCCCTGGGTAAGATTCAAGGGATGGGTTTTGCATCTCTTTCAGATTGTTTTCTTGTTGTTTCTGTGGTAGTCTCCCAGGAGACTGTAGTGAAAAGGGGGCTGGCTTTAGAATTACACAAACCTGAGTTCAGATCCCTTCCCTGTCTGTCCTTGGGAAACTTATTTCATCCAAATGAGGTTGAGTTCCCTCATCTCAAAGATAGAGGTAATAACACCAATACCATAAGGTTACTGTAATGATCAAATCAGCTAACATATGTCAGCTACCTAGTACAATATCTAACACAGTAATATGCATAAATATTTGCTCTCTGCCTTCCCATAATCGTCCCCTTATGTTCCCTTGCGTTTTGCTGTGACTTACACGTCTTAAGCAGAGTCAGATTCAGTTCCATCTAAGATTCTTTGTTGATAATGGACTCCCTTTTTGTTTTGTTTTGTTTTTTTTTTTTTTTGCCCTACTAGTGCAGATATAGTAGGTGTTCAAATTGTTCATTCAATGATAAGGTCTTCCTATGTTCTAGGCACTGTGCTACGTGCTATTGATTCAATGATGAGCAAGATAAGCACAGTCTTTGCTTCTGGAATTTATATCTGCAAGTAGAGATTATAGCCTGTTGGCATTAGGAATCCACACGGTATATTCTGGTTATCTGTTACCATATAACCAACCACCTCAAAACTTAGTAGCCTCAAATGCCAGTTTATTACTGCCTGTCACAGTTCTGTGGGTTGACTAGACTCAACGGGGTGGTTCTTGCACTGAGTTTCCCATGAGGTTGGAGTCAGAAGGTGGCTAGATTTGGAATCACCTGATGACTTCTTCACACACATGTGTGGATCCTGGGCTGGGATGGGTAACACAGGTGGAGGATAGCTGGACATCTCCTAGTCCATTGCAATCTCTCCACATGGCCTGGGCCTCCACACAGCATGGTAGTCTTAGGGTGGTTAGATTTCCTACATAGTGGCTGGCTCTTTCCAGAGCAAATTGTTCCCCCTCAAAAAACCCCAGAAACTACTAATCCTCTTAAAGGTTAGGGATAAGACATCATGTCACTTTTGGTCCAAGAAGTCCCAAGCCAGGCCATTTTCAAGAGAGTGAAGCGATAGACCCCACCTCTCAATGGAGAGCAGTGCTTATGTATTGGGAAGGAAAGAATTGATGGTGGCCATCCTGGAGGCAAGTGACCAGAGAGTGTAGTTGACTGTTCCTCAGTTTCATGTCCTTTGATATCTAGACTCTGAAGCAAAAGCCAGTACCTACTAGTTAACTTAGTAGGATTTGCAAAGCTGACCATTAGTGCTTGCCGTAGGAACAGGGATCAATATTGCCTTTAGGGGTCAGACAGATGGCAAAATAGAAATGTGTTTGCTCTGGTCCTTTTAATTCTTCAGGACAGATGATCTTTCCAGGGAATGAGATTTCATCACTCTCCTCAACCTCCCTCTGAGGAAATGTCCTTATTTCTCTGTGTCACTACGAGGGAAGAAATAAACAGCCTCAAAAAGAGTAGCCTCACAAACCCACCTTACCAAGTGATTCACATGTTCATGCACCTATTTTAGCACATAAGAACCACCACTATCTGGGTATATTTCCTGGGACTCAATATCAGTTCCCATTTGCTGCAGTTTCTACTCCGCTTCTCTTGCGATATTCTCCTTGGAATTGGAGCCCTAACGCATCAGTCCCCTGAGAACCCAACACCTCGTGCTCTTGTTGCGGTAAAGACTTTCCTCCCTCCTTTTCCCAGGGACAAATGGCCTATAACCTACTCTCCTAGGCCCTTTCCTACAACGTTATAATCTTTTTTAAAAAAATATCGTTCGGTGCACTAAAATAAAAACCACGAAAGTTGACTTCCCCAGCACAGACAGGAGAGAGGAAGAAAGTTGAAGCTGCCACATTCTTACTGTCAGTATAAATGCTGCTTGATTTAAGGTCTGGATTTAACTATTTTATACCTTTTAAAGAATAACTTATCAGAAAATTGACAAAATTGGGAAGTTGGGTGTTTCCTTTCCTGTACTCTTGCCTTCAGTAAAATTGTCCGCTCTAAAAGCCCAGTGATAGGTTCTCTATGCGTTTCTCTAGTGGGTTATGTTTTGCTCTCTGGTCCCTCAGTGGCCAGGTTAGCAATGCTCCTTCTGACAGAAGATCAAGCAGTCGTCCACTACCAGAAAAGCATCTGCTGGAATATTTTAATCTAATATGAATCCATAGAGTTGAGCTTTTTGCCTAAGAGGGTTAAGAATCTTTTAAAGACAGACCTATGAAGACTTTCCTTAGCTACAGCAGGTAGTTGTGGTCACGTGGGATCAGGATTTGTCCTTTGTACTCATATGAGTTCTTTCTGTGCTTGTCAGGGCTGTCGTCGTGAACCATCTTAACTATGAACTACTGAATAACAGAGAAAGTACATGTGACCAATTGCAGTCTGCATAGATGTGCTTAAAAATGCTTTCTGATGGAGATGGGATGGAATATATAGGTTTAAAAGCCACTTCTAAATCACATTGAAAATATTTTTTTCGATTGCTACCAGTTTTCTGTTCCTGAAAATATAGATGAGAAACCAAAATCTGAAATTTATGTTCAAGTTTATGAGTTTTGACTACGCGTTCCAGGTGGATTGATTTGCAACAGCACCTGTCTTAATTTAAAATAATGACATTGTTCCCCTGGATTGATACACCCTCTTCTCCAGGGACACGCTATGGATACTGCGAGATTAGAATACCGTGTGTGTGTGTGTGTGTGTGTGTGTGTGTGTGTGTGTGTGTGTGTG
>NW_020837995.1:2469616-2471799 GCF_003676395.1 Aethalodelphis obliquidens
TGTGTGTGTGTGTGTGTGTGTGTGTGTGTGTGTGTGTGTGTGTGTGTATGTATTTCTCATAAATAGTAAATGGACAACATCCAAGAGGCATCTAAGGAGGACCAAGCTAAACAAGTTGCCTAGATTGTTTCCCACAAACTGTGATAATCCAAACTCCACCAAGATCAATGAGCTGTCGGGAAACAGGAAACAAACATTCCAAGCAGAAACATCTCAAGTAATAGCCAAAGGGATAAAGAAAACCACTGGCTGGATAAACTGTGATAAATGGTGGTGTTTTGTTTTTAAATTTTGTTCCTATGTGTAAGTGCCTCTTTGAGCAACAGTTTCTGTGTAATGCAAGCCCTTTGTACTGTGTGACACTCCTGTCTATGTGTATCTTCCAAAGACTGGGGAGGGTGGAGTGAGGAGTCATCATTTCTTCTTTAAACAACTATTTCTCACACTGTTTAGAACTTAACCAGTTGTGTGCATTCTCTTTCCAGTACTCCAGTTGTACAAATTACTGTCCACTTATTGCTCTGTATGCGTGGGACACGCAAACCCACTGGCACAACTGCCCCTCGTGTTTGTACCGTTTTTATACATCCCACCTCCTAGTCATCCCAAGGATTGCTCTGCTCCCCACGTCTGCCTCTCCCCGCAAGCAGCCATCTTTGCCTTGGTGCTGAATGAGGTAACCAAGCCTCCGGAATTCCTGTAACTTGCTGCATGTCAAATCCCACATGATCTGAAATGCCTTTCACATGGCTACTATAACTTTTGAAGCAAAATGATTTTAGTCATTTGCACGTAATTATCTGCAGAAATTGGAGGCTTCCACCATGCTGTTAACTCCTTAGTAGATTTTTTAAGGTGATGGTACCAAATATTCCCACCCTTCTACTGGTGATCTGGGAAGAAGAGAGCTACTGCCAGCTAGATTTTCAAATAGTCTCACTGTTCCTCTTGAGCATATGCTAATCCTAAAAATGACCTGGTCCTCTGCCCTCTCAGGAAGAGACGTATCTCCTCTTCTAGCTGTTCTCTACCCCTTTCCCCACAGCCACAGCTGCTCCAGTGTAGAGTCTGAGCCCCAGGGACTCTCACCAAGGGCTGGGCCGCAGCGGTGACAAGCAGAAGGCCGAGGAGATGGGTGTGTGGTGCGCTAGGCTGGGACCCTAAGTTTCACCCACAGACCTCAGGTTGTCACTCACCCCCACCGCCCATCTACTTTGGATGCCAGGGCTCTGGTCCTCCGCCCTCGGGGGACTGGTCCCTTCTCAGGTTAGTTCAACACTAGTCTGTCAAGTTTCTAAGATGTGTTGCTCTGAATGCTCAGAGGGCAAAATCTGAAATTTGGTTGACTTACCAATGGAGGTCTCCCCCCATCCAAACCTACAGTCCTCCGTGGACCTATGGTAAGTTCCCTATAATTAGGGGCAACATTTTTCATCGCTGCTTCCCACGTCATGGTCATATCGCTGCACGTTAGAATGAAACCTAGGGCTGGGCAGTAAGGAGACAGATTATTTTCTAAGCCCATTCTCATTTTGAGGAGAAATATGTTCTCAAGAGAATCCTCTCAGTCCTGTTTCTGGGACCCTGATAGGCACTAGGCGATACCGATTTCCACAGTCAGCCGAGGGCACAGCTAGAGGTCTGGGTCTCTCGTCTCAAGAGGTCAACCTTCTGATGGAGGCAAAGAGAAAAATGCATAAACCACGCTAGGAGTTGCTCATCACCATTCACCACCATGGTGTTTCCCAGCTTATGGCTCTTCACGTGTGATGTGTCCTGCTCTGGAGTCCAGGGGGCTTTCGGTCCTGGACCTCAAGTAGCTCACAGTCTAGTTCAGGATCTAAGGAGGACACTGAAATGGTGAGCACTTGTCCAGTGTGGCCAATGCGAAGTCCGAAAGGGCCAAGAAGTTCACTGGAACAGACTTATCTTGGCTGCAGAAGCCTTGAAACTTTGCTTGCAGTTGACTCTCTCCAAGTGATTCTTGCATCTGAATATCTCCACATCTCCTGACCCCAGGGAGTGGTGGTGTGGGGGAATAGGATGCAGAAAGAGGAGGTTGGGATTAGCATAAACACACTGCCACATATGAAATAGATAACCAACAAGGACTTAACTGTAGAGCACAGGGAACTCTACTCAATATTTTGTAATAACCTATAAGGGAAAAGAATCTGAAAAAG
>NW_020837995.1:2472199-2484731 GCF_003676395.1 Aethalodelphis obliquidens
ATATTGGATTGGCCAAATTGTTTGGGTTTTTCCGTAACATCTTACAGAATATATATATATATATATATAAAACGGAATATATATATATATATATCTCTTACGGCATATATATATAACATCTTACAGACTATGTATGTGTGTGTGTGTATATATATAGAGAGAGATATAGATATACACACATATATTGGATTGGCCAAATTGTTTGGGTTTTTCCGTAACACCTTACAGAATATATATATATAAAAAACGGAATATATATATCTCTCTCTCTTACAGAATATATATATATGTGTGTGTGTGTGTGTATATATACATATATATAAAACTGAATCGCTTTGCTGTACACCTGAAACTAAAACAACATTGCAAATCGACTATACGTCAATTAAAAAAACATAAGAAAAAAAGAAAGCTGTGGTTCTGACGCTACTCAGGGAAAGCCCGCTGCCCGAACCGGGCTCACTGGCCCCTGGCTTTGATCTGGAGTCGCGTTCCCGTGAGAGTTCTGCCTGCTCCTCCTCTGTCACGTATGACAGGCTCCCCCCAGTTTGGTCCCATTTCAAGGGAAATGAGCTGTTCGTCCAGTCACCATCTCCAGGCTGTGTAAACAAGCAGATGGGCAATTAGTGGCTCTGTCAGGCTTTGACCCGCCGCACCGCTGGCACCAATAGAGAACCATCCCTCATCTCTTGGACGACAGTCATGCGAGCATGAGATAATGGGGACTGCCCGGCTTTCGAGATTTCTTCATGCTGTTTAGATTTCAGTCTTCGTGTCAAAATCCTATTGTTCAAGCACTTTTGGCAACAGCAACTGTTGCCATTCAGCTCATTTGGGGGGAAAAAAAAGAATTTAGATTCTGTTGCCTTGATTTTTTTTTTCTCATTAAACCATTTTTTAATGAGCAGGAAATAGGACCAAGACATAGAGATCTGTAGGTAATATCTTTCCTTAATTAGCCAAATGCTGACAGAGAGGTCACCCAGTTGAGAGCGTTTACTCCTTGCCCCTTGAAGCCGCCATGTGTGTGTGATGCACGCAGACTTGGGGGGCGGGGGGCAGTGCAGGAATGGGCCGGAGCCTCCTGGGCTGCTTGGCCGCCCGTGGCCTTGTCAAACATGCAGTCAGGTCACTTGCAACCCCAGGGCTGCTGTCGTTTGTGTTTACTTGAGCATTTCACTTTGGCCAGTGTGTTTCTTCTTGGGCTTAAAATGCCCAGAGGCTTTGCGGACGGCCTCCCCTGCCCCCACCCCGCCCCACAGTTTACCATTTGTCTCTTCTCGAGGTGCACAGAAATCAGACACCAGTCCCTCGGTACCCAGGCCGTCCTCAGCATAAGCCGATGGCGTTGTATTTCCTTTGTTCTTTCCCCAGACATTGGCATCACCTCCTCAGGTTTTTTTTTTTCCTTTCTTTCCTCTGCTTTTAATTTTCTTTCCCCTCTTACCTCAGTTTTCTCTGCCTTCTTTCATAGCTTTCTGTTTTCTCTCTGCATCCCCCTCCCCCCTTATGTTTTTGGTTTCTGGTAACACGCTCTCCAGATTCTTTCTTATTCAAGAATCCCTGTCTTGGCCGAGGGTCATTTGACCATTCTGGTCTTTTTTTTTCTTTTTTCTCACCACGTTGCCTCTTTCATTCATTCCTTTCCCAACCCTCCACACCACCTCCTAGAACCTTTGAAGTTCTTCAGACTAGGGGTGTCTCTGGGTCATGCCAGATAGATGGGGCAGGAGCACTAGGTGATGCTTTCAAGCGTGACAGCTGTGGAAGTGGTCATCTTTTCCCCGTTTTGCCCTGGGCATCTGCTCGTGGACTAGGAAGTTCTCCGTGACCTATCATGACTATTTTTTTTCTAGTTGTTCAGCATTGATAAGCCACCTATTGTGTGTGAGAGAAAATGATGAATCAGGTATGAATTCCAGCCTCAAGGACCCTGTAGCTTTGACAGAAAATCCCATCGACCTTTCAGCAGCGTCGGGTAGAATTGAGCAACCCACCCTTTAGAAAACTCCTTATTTTTTTAGCTTACGGCCAGCATTCTCTTTTGTCCTCTTTCTACTTCACGAATGCTCCTCAGTTTTCTCTGCTGGTTCCTCATCTTCCTGATCTCTAAACTCCAGAGGGCTTCAGGACTTGGTCCATGGACATCTTCTCTCTCTAGCTCTGCTCACTGGTACCAGCTGATCTCATCAAGCCTTTAAATAACTGTTACCTTTATTCTGACCGCTCCCAAATTTATATCTCTAGCCCACACCCCTCCTCTGGACACCAGATTTGCATGGTTAACTGCTTGTTGACGTCTTCACTTGGCTGCCAGATAAGTGTCTCAAAGTTAGTGTCTAAAACCAAACTTTAATTTCCCACTCCACCCCATCACCCTCACACATCTGCTTTCCCCTAGTAAATGGAACCGTCACTCTTCAAGATGCTCGAGCCAGAAATCATGGACACTTAGACTCTTTTTGATCTCTCACTGAACAGCCAATCCATCAGCGAATCCTGTCCCCTCTTCCTTCAGAATATATCCAGAATCTGACAACTCCCCTCTACTTCTTCTGCTACCGCACTGGTTCAAGCCATCATCCTTTCTCTCCTGGACTGGTGTAACAGTCCTTCCAGCCTCGCCACTCACATCCGTTTAAAATTAATGGAAGGTTGTCACTCAGGGTCCTTATTAAACCCTGTGTCATCTGACTCCAGCCACCTCAGTGTCCTCAATTTTCACCACTCCTTGCCTTGATCTTTCAGCTTTTCCTGGTGATCTTGAGCCTGGCCACTCCTTTGGGCTGCAGGAAGTATACTGGTTCTTCCTCCCATCAGAATGCACTTTCTCCAAATATTCACATGGCTTGCCTCCCTCACTTCTTTTTTTTTTTTTTTAATTAATTTAATTTTTGGCGGCTTTGGGTCTTCGTTGCTACACGCGGGCTTTTCTCTGGTTGCGGCGAGCGGGGGCTACTCTTCGTTGTGGTGCGCGGGCTTCTCGCTGCGGTGGCTTCTCTTGTTGGGAGCACAGGCTCTAGGCACGTGGGCTTCGGTACTTGTGGCACACGGGCTCAGCAGTTGTGGCTTGCAGGCTCTAGAGTGCAGGCTCAGTAGTTGTGGCGCACGGGCTTAGTTGTGGACCAGGCCTCGAACCCGTGTCCCCTGCATTGGCAGGCGGACTCTCAACCACTGCGCCACCAGGGAAGCCCTGCCTTCCTCACTTCTTTCTGGTCCTTGCTCAAATTTTAAAGAGAGCATCCTGATAAAATAACAGCTCTTCAGATTCTGCTCTTCTCTCTTCTCATTTCTCTGCTTTTTGTAGCTTCCTAGAACTTATTTCCATTTGAAAGAGCACGTGTTTCATTATTTTCTGTTTGCTCCCATAAAATGTATGTTTCTTGAGGTCAGGGATTCTGTCCTGCTCACCACTTAACAGTGCCTGTAGGCACCGTATGAATATTTTTGAATGAATGAATGAACAAAAGAGGTGCTTTCAAGGAGATGCATAAAAGGTGCCGTGTAACTCAGAGGTGAGACAAATCAGGAAAGAAGGTGGACGATGAGCTAAGGATTGATGTGTGGAATGTGAATATTCCAAGGGAATTGAATTGACTCCAAGGAGCATATACAGATTACAGTAAATAGATTCATTGTGGCTGGTGCATTCGATACCCAGTGCCCCAGTTGCCCATGAGATCAGGAGGCGAGGCAGTTCTAGCCGTGCCCCTGACCACCCTGCCCTAGGTGCACTTGTCTCGCTTAGATCAGATTTCTCATGAGCCAGTGCTAGACCTGGAGGAAGGTAACAAGGTGAGAGGCTGCTGGTGGAACTGGGAAGTGTTCTTGGTACAGTCATCTGCAGAATCACTTTGGGGAAAGTGTGAGGAAGATACAGAGGAAGTAGATGAAGAGAGGCAGTGAAGATCGCATCACCTGGTGGAGATGGTTTGTAGTCTAGAAACTGAACACTCAAAAATTATGTGCTACAGCCGGATTGACCCGGAGTCTTCCATCTACCAAAGTTCCGCCCGTCACCACCACCTCTGAGTTCCATTCCCCATTGGGCTCTCCTTCCATTGATTCGCTTAGGCACTTGACTTCTCTGGGCCTCTGTCTCTCTACAAAGTGAAAGTATTGGGATCCCAGAGGTCCCGTCTAGCTTCAACATTCTGTATATCTACGAGGAGCAGGAAACAAAGTTGGGAAGTTTTGAAAAGTAGGAGGAGATGGAAACATGTGTGTAGATTGTGAAGAATCTAGAATGCTAAGCCGAAAGGTCTGTGTTTTATTCTCTAAGTGCTAGGGGGCCGTTGAAAGATTTGAGCAGGAGAGTGATGCGATAAGAGCTATAAAAGAAAAAGATGATACCGGCCACATGTACAGTGACCTGGGGGCAGGAGGGACAGTGACTGCAAGTGATGATTTAAGAAGCCGTGCAGCAATTTAAGAGAAGAGTGACAAGAATCTGAATTAGGATGCATTTTATGGGAAAAGATATGAGAAGTTGAATATGGATGACATTACACAGGCCGAGTCTCCAGGATTTCGGTGCTGGTTGAATGTAAGCTCCTTGAAGGCAGAGCAGAGACCCCCTCAGTTGTATTCACTGCTGTAATCCCAGCACTTGGCACGCAGTGGGTACACACTAAATACTTGTCCACGAGTGAATATGAGTCATGAGATGTGGGAGGTTAAGATGACAGTGAGACTCAGAGCTTTAGTGACAGAAAGAACAGAGTACCATTAAAAGAAAGAGTGAGCACTGCAAGATGAACATGGACCGTAAGACCTTGACGTCACTCTGGAACATACTGGGAATATACCTGAATAATGTGTCTAACAGGTGATGGATACTTGAGTCTAGTGCTCTTCGTTGGGAAACAGCCACAGAGCAATGAGTGGTGAAGCTATCATGGAATTGAAAATGGAGAATGAGAGGAGAGGGAGAAGAAAGCAGTGGAGGGAGCTGAGGGAGGGCAGGCAACATACCGTAAGAGATAGGGGGAAAAAAAAGGATAAGACCTGAAGTAGTACATGGCACTAAAGCTAAGGAAGAGAATTCCAAGGAGCTGATATCAGCAGTGTGAGCTACTGTAAAGAGGCTGAAGAGAAAGCTAAACTACACATAAAGAGATTGGAGACTGGGGACCAGAAGTGGCCCTGGGGTGACAGACTTGCCACTGCAGGACTGAAAGCAGCGTGAGGAGGAGTCTGTGTTTAAATCCCATCATTCCTTACTAGTTCCATAGCCATTCTCGTGTATCCTGGTCAACTACATGTTTATCTCAGACCCAAACTTGCCCAGAAGACTCTCTCTCCACTTGAAGAGAGAAATAAATCTCAACACATACTTTTTACAACGTTAAAGCATTTGTCTACTACTGTTGCGTTATTTTCCAGCCTGGGGCAGGGGGGGTTGTGGAGAGGGCAAACCAAGGTGCCGTTTGCTTTCGTTTTGTGAGTGCACTCTTCTGTGAGGGGCTTAGGGGAGGATTAGAAAGGCACGGCGTGTTCTCGAGTGTCGCCCTGCAGCCTGGGCATAAGCTGCACCCTGCATTGTTCATCCTGTCCCCAGAAGGCCCTATCATAGCAGGACCTACACAGTTCTTTTTCTCATGGTGCTTCATCGAAGCTTTTTTTTGTGTTCTTTCTGACGATAGCCATTCTGACAGGTGTGAGGTGGTATCTCATTGTGGTTTTGATTTGCATTTCTCTGATGAATAGTGATATAGAACATCTTCTTGGGTGCCTGTTGGCCATCTGCATTTCCTCTTTGGAAAAACGTCTGTTCGGTTCTTCATCAGTATTTCTGAGGTGGATAAAAGCTTGAGACTTTCTCATTAAGTATACGATAGGGCTTCCCTGGTGGCGCAGTGGTTGAGAGTCCGCCTGCCGATGCAGGGGACACGGGTTCGTGCCCCGGTCTGGGAAGATCCCACATGCCGCAGAGCGGCTGGGCCCGAGGGCCGTGGCCGCTGAGACTGCGCGTCCGGAGCCTGTGCTCCGCAACGGGAGAGGCCACAACAGTGAGAGGCCCGCGTACCGCAAAAAAAATAAATAAAATAAAAATAAATAAATAAATAAATAAATAAAAGTATACAATAAAGAGACCAAGGGAGACATGTGCTCGGATAATGGGTGTGTCATCCTCTTCACCAAACGAGGGAGATAGTTTTATTTTCATTAAGTGCAAAGTTTGTGAGGTATATGTACAGTTTAGGTATAAAAATGTGAAGGACTTGGCTCTGGGGAAAGAGCATCTGGTCATTTTTAATATTGAATCCAAAGGTAAGGGGGAAAGAGTTGTTGAAGTAAAGCTAAGTTAGAGTATGAATTACTGTTGCTATAAATTACAATAAATAGAACCAGTGAAATGGGAGAAGACGTGAACATTACTATACTCCTCAAAAAAAAAAAAAAAAAAAAAACAGGCAGTGAACAGGACAGCTTGTGAAAAGCTTTGTTTTTTCTTCCCATCATTTTGAAAGTTTCACTTTCTTCCTTCCCCCTTTGCACCAGACAGACTTTTACCACTGGGAATCCTCCTTGTCTGTGTCCCAAGGTTATCTGAACACCAAGGTCACACTTAAGAAGGAAAGGTTATCAATTCAAGGGGATTGAAATAGGAGTCCCATGGAATTACCCATAACATCTGTTTGAAAACAAAACCCTTGCAAATCATCACATCATGGAAATCACAGCCCATGATGAGAAAACTGCCAAGTTTATTGAGGTTGCAATTTAGACCACGCAAACAAAATGTGTCTGCGTCTCCAAGTGACTTTGGTTTGGAAATTGGAAGAATAGGGCATTCCATTCGATCAGCCTTCCTCACACAAGCTCTTCAGTACTTTCCCCACTTCCAGTGGCAGAAACCTGGTTGGTGGTCTGAGCCAGGAAGGAAAGTGATATTTCAGTTTGGAAGAGAGAAATAATTCTAAGTTTACTGTTTTAGAGTCATGATTTAGAAAAAATAAACTAAAAGAAGGGATGCCTTTTATTTAAAGTCAGTCAGTTTTCATTTTATCTGAATGATTTGCTTTCCCTTGTGCTTGAGTGTCTGTGATTACATGGTCAGGACCTGACACACATCCCAGGCAGGCTGGATGACATCCGTGCATCCTGCCCTCTCCTCGTGGCCTTTCCAGCGGCCATGGGATTGTAGGAAGAAAGGGACTGGATTCCCTGATGCCACTCTGCTTCCAAATCAGTCCTACATAATTCAAATTCTCAGGCCTGAACAAAGGTAATGCCTTTCCCCTGAGGATACCCAAAAGCCACAATGCCAACCGCATGGCAATTTTGTTTATAGCAAAACTTTGAGTATTTTTGGTATCACAGTGTTAGCATTTTGAAGAGTTTAAATGAGTAAAAGCCTCAGACTTTTCTATGCAGTGACTATGAAACACCTGTCCTGAAATTAACCAAGATGATCAGTGATGACCAGGGGCACCCCCTTTGAATGGTGATTCCGTTTACAGGATCAGTAGAAATAAGAAGATGAAAGAGTGTGTTTTCAGAGAGAGGTGCTACCTGGATTACCTTATCTGCTCATGCTGCTGCCTTTTCTTATTTATTTATTTACTTACTTACTAACTTACTTACGGCTGCATTGGGTCTTCATTGCTGCATGTGGGCTTTCTCTAGTAGTGGCGAGCGGGGGCTACTCTTCGTTGCGGTGCACAGGCTTCTCATTGCGGTGGCTTTTCTTGTTGCAGAGCACAGGCTCTAGGCACACGGGCTTCAGTAGTTGTGGCACACAGGCTCAGTAGTTGTGGCTCGCGGGCTCTAGAGTGCAGGCTCAGTAGTTGTAGCACATGGGCTTAGCTGCTCCGCAGCATGTGGGATCTTCCCGGACCAGGGCTCGAACCCATGGCCCCTGCATTAGCAGGCGGATTCTTAACCACTGCACCACCAGGGAAGTCCTGCTGCCTTTACTTGAAAGTAAAAAAAAAAAAAAAAAAAAGATAAGAAAAAATGGCTGAAAATAATAATGGTGGGAGTGGGAGAGGGCCACGAGGGAAGTGAATTTCAGCCACCTTTGGGGGAGAGGGCGAACCAGCTGAGTAGAGCCCAAGTAATGGCAGTTGGGTTTCTTTGTCTGGGGTAACTAATAATAGTTTTGATTTGGGCCTTTGGCATCAGTGTATGTTTGTTTGTTTGTTTGTTTGTGTGTTTGTTTGTTTTGTAGTTTTCTTCTCCTTGAGGCAGTCTGAAAAAAAGGGCAAGGGAGCAGAGTTAACATAGAATGTGAAACATATCTGTATATGATTAAGGTCTTACTTCTTCAGTTTGCAACTACCAAACCCCAAGGGAGACCAAAAGCCATGTGGGAGGAGGAGACTGATTCAGATGAGTTAGGCAGTTTCATCAGCATGTTGGTCAAAGGTCAGAGATTCCTGAGCTGAACTCGAGATCATGGTTGATGTGGTATAAATATAATTTTTCTACTTTTCCTGAAGGAAAAACAATAGGAACTTAAGAAGAGGAGTTTACCATCCAAGGGCTTAATTTGGTTTTCATCAGAGTATGGCAAAACAGGCATGTTGGAGTCTGGGCTCAACTGACAGAGATACAACTGGGTTGGAAATAAATCTCAGGAGGTTCTGAGAACCAGAAAAACATAGGAAAGGTCAGAGTGGAGATTATAGAGGTCTTTCACTCTCAAAATGCTGCTACAGCGTGCGAAGTATCTGCTTTTTAGTATAAGATCTGGGCTTATGAAGGAACTCAAAATGAGAATGGAGGGCTTCCATGGTGGCGCAGTGGTTGAGAGTCCACCTGCCAATGCAGGGGACACGGGTTCGTGTCCCGGTCCGGGAAGATCCCACATGCCGCGGAGCGGCTGGGCCCGTGAGCCATGGCCGCAACAAAAAACAAACAAAAACAAACAAACAAAAAAAATGAGAATGGAGTAAGAATGTTCATATTTAATTCAATGAAGATGCCCACGTTCCTTTCCTTACTGATTTCAGAGATGGAGCTCGAGTTAGGCCTGTAATATGTTTAAAATCTAAGATTATTCACTAAAAGTTTTTTTTGTTTTTTGTTTGTTTGTTTGTTTTTTTGCGGTACGCGGGCCTCTCACTGTTGTGGCCTCTCCCGTTGCGGAGCACAGGCTCCGGACGCGCAGGCTCAGCGGCCACGGCTCACGGGCCCAGCCGCTCCGCGGCATGTGGGATCTTCCCGGACCGGGGCACGAACCCGTGTCCCCTGCATCGGCAGGCGGACTCTCAACCACTGCGCCACCAGGGAAGCCCATAAAAGTTTTTTTCTTTTTAAACCAGGTGGTTTATCATACTACAGGGAGAAGTATGAAAATACCATTTTCCACTAACTTCCATAAAGAAGGTCCGCAGACCTTCAGAAAAGAGATGCTCAGGTAATTCATCAGCTTTTAGAGAAATAGTCAAACTTGTTAATCCCTTTAACTCAGTTATAATTGTGAAGCAAAGTCCATTACACTTTTGGGTCATTGATGTGGGCGGCAAACCATTCCCTGGGCTGTGGCATCACCTCTTCTATGGGCTGATTTCGGGGCGTATTGGATGACCTGGATCAGAAGGTTCACTTCCTCTGCCCTTGGCCTTTGAGGCTGTTTCGGTGCAGTTGGCTTTCTGTGGGCCTTCTCCCTCATCAATATGGGATATGTCCCACTTCTCCAGATGAGCCCCTCACAAAGCAGCCATTGTTTCAAAAGCCATTCCCGTAACCCAAGCCCTGTCCTCGCCATCCGTTACACTAGCTGAAGACGAAAACTTTTTTTTTCCTCACTATGTCTTTCCTACTTATACCCTAAGAGAAGAATTAGAGAGTAGGATTGTTCTAGGAGGGGTAGCAGCCCTTAGAGGGACGACAAAGATAATGTTCTAGAAGAAAAACAGAGTCGAGGCAAAACAGTATGTCCCTTGCTTTTTCTCCCATTGACTAATCTAAGAGTAATAAGTTGCTTTACCTCCTGCTTTTCTCTCTCTCTCTCTCTCTCTCTCTCTCTCTCTCTCTCTCTCTCTCTCTCTCTCTCACACACACACACACACACACACACACACACACACACACACAGCATACCATATTCAGGAAACTGTGAGTCAGAGATAGAGAAATAGAATCTTCAGCCAATGATTCCATACCTACCATCAAGCCTGGAATTATCGGCACTTTCAAACACAGCGTGAGTCATCATCTCAAAAAGCGCTCCCCTTTGCTTTGAAAATACTCATATTATCATCTCAACAGCCACCCCGTTGAAAGCCCTCTCCACACTGGAGCACAGTGAAGAAAATTTAGGGAAGCCATAGAGGAGCAACAGTTCCTTTACCAATTGCTGTACGTCGAAGAAAAACTGAGGCAGGCATATAGCATTTTATTTTACACACCACAAACAAACAACCCCAGACTTGCAATCCAGAGTTAACAAAAGCATTAAATCCATCGGGTTTTGAGAAGAGGCAATGTTTTTTCATATTTCTCCTCCGCTACCATTATTTACATAACAAATCACTGCGAAATGCAATCATGTCAGATGTTGGAAATAAACTCTTTGGGGTATAGCTATTTTTAAACAACCCATAGTTATAGGGATGTTTTAAAAACATGCAAAAGCTGAGTTTGTGTTTTAAATGGTAAGTGGTCTCATGAACTCAGTATTGTTAGGCTAACCTATGGAACAGAAAAAACTTTTGCAGCAGAGCCCGAAATCCCTCAGGAGTGATGTTGTTTTAAAGAGTTGCAAAGATTCAAGTTGGCCATAAATTGAAGCCCGGTATTTCCAGGCAGGTACGTGGAAATCTCTGGTGCTGGTTTTGTCCACTTTGGAGAGCACTGAACTTCTCTTGCAAATATATTCAAAACATTTCCCCACCAGAAGATTTTATTTACGGACATCAGGAGCAAGCATCCCTTCCCTACCCACCTTCTTCACCCTCCCACCCCAGGGAATCAGAAGTCAGTAAAAAGAATGCTGCATTCTTGGGGATTATTTGCATGAGTGGATTATTTGCGGCACTCTCTGAGAGGTTATATTCATGCCCTCTATTCCACTTGTCCAAGCTTCCCACAAAAGATGTTTCCTCCAGTCTAGCGGGTCCCATGCCTGTCCCCGTGACCCCTGCAACATCCCTCACCCACACCAACACACCCCCACCAGCCACTCTTCCTCTCCAGCCTCATCTAGGCACTTGCTCACGGAGAAATAGAAGCTTCAGCTGGAGCCTGGAGTCCTAGCTGTTTCCCTTTTCCTAGCCCACGTTAACACACACCTCCCAGAACTGCGCTAAGGTCCCACCTCTCCTAGTGAAACTTCCCAAGCTCCTGTGATATTTGTGATGCATTATTAAGAATAAAAAAAAAGTATTAAATTAGTATTAACATTTATTTAACGCTGCCAGCCAGATTTGATGTTACCTATATAGTCTCTTCTAGTTGTCATTAAAAAAACAAAACAAAACAAAAAAAACCTTGAGGAAAGCACTGTTATTATCTCCATTTTACAAATGAGGAAACTGAGCTCAGACAGGCTAGCTTTGTTTGATGTCAAAGGAGGACCCCAATGAGGACGAGTTAAGAATTCAGTGTGGGGTTCTGCTGGCTTGGGCTGGAGGGGTTGAGCAAGAGGTGAGAGAAAATAGAGACGAGGAAGCGTATGGATGGTATCACCCCACTCCTCAGAGAGGCAGGGCTTTCCTTAGACACACCCCTGTGGAAATTAGGTCCCCTCTGTTACTATGAATGCACTTGTCACTCTTTCTGTTCCCCTGTGGCATTTCTTAACTATTTGAGAAATTACTTAGCTAATAAGAGAGGGCAAGTGCCTATTCTGCTCACTTTAGAATCCCCCCTGCTTAGCATGCAGTGGGTACTCAGCAAATACAGGTTAAATTTGTCCACAAAAGGAGAAGAACATTTAAAGGGGTTCCTCCTCAGTTAAATCATAAATGGGGTGAAATGCATCTAGAGATGAAAACAAGATTTAAAAAGGAGAATCAAAAATGCAGTCCCATTCCTGGGCATATATCCAGAGAAAACTCTAATTTGAAAAAATACATGCACCTCAGTGTTTACAGCAGCACTATTTATAATAGCCAAGTCATGGTAGCAACCTAAATGTCCACTGACAGATGAATGGATAAAGAAGATGTGGTATATATATATACAATGGAATATTACTCAGCCATAAAAAAGAATGAAATAATGCCATTTGCAGCAACATGGATGGATATGGAGATTATCATACTAAGTGAAGTAAGTCAGAGAAAGATAAATATCAGATAATATCACTTATCTGTGGAATCTTAAAAAAATGATACAAATGAACTTATTTACAAAACAAAAAGAGACTCCACAGACATAGAAAATAAACTTATGGTTACCAAAGTAGAAAGGGGAAGGAGGATAAATTAGGAGTTTGGGATTAACAGATACAAACTATATATAAAATAGATAAACAACAAGGTCCTACTGTATAGCACAGGGAATTATATTTCAATATCTTGTAATAACTTATAATGGGAAGAATACATATATATAATATATATTCGGCTTTATATAT
>NW_020837995.1:2484831-2602835 GCF_003676395.1 Aethalodelphis obliquidens
GTGTACCAGAAACTAAAACAACATTGTAAATCAACTGTACTTCAATTTAAAAAAGAAAAGGAAACTCAAACTCTTCCTACCACTATCTAACCAAAAGAACAAGGCCAAAAATGTTATCAAGGGGAAAAGAAAAAACAAACAAACTCATGAGAATGGAAGACATTCACTACCCTCTAGAGTGAGTGTATAGCCAGGGTGATTTTTTAAAAATCTGTGTTTATCTAATGGTCAGTGCTTAGTCAGATACAAGGATTATGAGGTTTTCATTACTGTTGTCATTTGTTAGGCAGTCCATTTCTTTAGCCTTCCAGATTTGTTGAAATTTTGGATAACCTATATTGCCTAGAGAATGGTCAGAGTTCCCCTCACTTGTCCAGTTGCTTTTAAAAACAAAGAAAACATTAAAACGGGTTGCAGAGAGAAGTTATCCTTATTTAGTTATTTCTTCTTTTCTGTCAGCATAAGGTCTCAACATAAGTACAGGATTTGGATTCAATACTTCCTAACTTTGCCTCCTGGGAGAAATGTGCCACCCTTCATTTCTATGGGAGTATTTGTCTAAATCCCTTTTTCTTCTCACCATTGAGGTCTCAGACCTTGGAGAGTTGGATCTAGATGTAGAACGTGGTTTTATACGCCAGCAACAGAAGAGTCCTAACTATTTTCATCACTCATGGATCCCAGCCTTTAAGCAGATGAAAGGGTGATTTACATGAATTGGCAGGGGTCTAAGGATCCTTATTGCTTTTTTTGTAAGCCGAGACAATAGGCCCAGTCCATAACGACACCAAATAAGGTGTCTTGGAATATGATTGCATCAATCTGCTTTCAGCTCATGCAATACAGGGAGAAGAAAACCAGTCCCAGGAAACTGGCCTCAAAGAAGGCATGACTTGATTCCTACCCCAGTCTTCCTCAGTAGCCACGTACGGAGTTCTTAATATTCCTGAAAATATAAATTGGAAAGAAGTTTTCATTCTTAGGAAACAATTCCCTACTCCCCTTTCCTGGGGCCTGTGTTATTCACCAGCTAGAAACACTAGCAGCTGGAAGGTAGAAGATGACTCGTCCACTCCTCCTGGTTCTTTGCTTTGAAGAGCCAGAGGTTGACAGAACTTCTGCCTCAGTGTCTTTTTTAACTTAGTGGGAAGAACTGATAGTCTTATCAATTGTTGTATAGTCTTAGACTGGATGTTGCATACCAAGTTTTTGTTCTTGGATATCTGGCTAGTTACATCCATGCTAAGTTAGAGTAAACCTTGAGGAAACAAAGAAGGAGGTTTTCTTCAGTTTGGCTGCTGTCCTCTTTGTGTTCTTACAAATCGTTATTCGGGTTTGTGACCAAGTGGCTAGCCATCACTTATTATAAGAAAGCAATTATGAGCATGCTTGCCATCCACCAGGCCTTTTCTCTAAGGGATGACAAAGCATTTGATGTGTAGCACATGTATAAAGGTGCCGGCAGATAAAGAGGTTTGCCTTAGGTCATCTTCCAAGAAATAGTATGTTTTACCTATTTCCCTCTTCACTGGAAATGCCATAAAGTAGCATAGGGAGGAATTCTGAAATCCTTAAATAAAAGACTTAAATAAAACTATGAAAGTGCTCCTTTATTGTGTCAGTATTCCTAGTAGTCAGAGAACATGCTTTCTCTCCCCAAAATGTCATTAGGTTACTGAAAAAATTGTGGTTTGGTTAGGAGGGAACATGAACTAAGTGGCAGACCCAAATCCCTTCTTTTATCTGAGAATCGTGACACTACTGTAACCACAAATATTTATCTTTCATTCTCAGAGGAGACTGGTAGCCTCTTTGGATCATCCTCTGCAGAATGCAGTCGATCCTATGAGGAACTGTTATCCAGTTTGTTAGATCTTACAGCCAGACGAGACTGTTCACTTTCGCAAAAACCCAGTGTGGAAAGAAAATGCTAACTGATAAAAAGTTAGAGAATTGAAATTCCCTTTGGATGACTTTCAGCGATCAAAATTTACCAAATTAAGAATAAGAACTCCTGACTGTGTTCAGGAAAGCTGTAAAAAGTACAATAGAAAGGGTGCCTATACTAGGTTTTATCATTCTCCATCCTAATTTTTCACTCAGGATTGTCTGAAAATCTATCCATATCAATAAATATGGATTTAATTCTTTTAACTGCTGTGGACTCTTCCAGTGCATGAATGAACCATGTTTTGTCTATCCACACCCCTTTCTCTTTCTGTCATTATTAGTCACATCAGTCTGGAACTCCACTATAAAAAAGAGCCAGGAATCTGTGTATCTCTTCTTCTCCGTTGGGACTTTGGAAGGATAAACAAGATAATAACATGCAATGACTAAGACTCTTCTGTTATGAAGTGGTGCAAATGTTAAAACTAATTCTACTTTCTTATATACTGTGTTTTCCATTTAGAAGGACAAGATTCCTCAAGCATTCTTTTTTTTCTATTTAAATAATGCACCAGTGATCTTCCATATGTGAAAGTGACGGGAATGTAAAATTAGATCATTGTGATTAGCTGGGCCTTAGGGCCATAAACTCAGCCCAAAATAATGCTGCTGAGACCCAAGGACAGTCATTTTGTGGCTTATAAATGATAGTTTAAGCAGTTGAGTGGATGAGGTCCAGAATTCTCCTTGGTCCCTTGATGGACAGTAATGCTGCTTGGACCATAATTTTCCATCTTTCTTCTTGGAAAGACTGACTACAGGCCACTCAGTAAAATGAACCTTGGAAATAAGACTTCTGTCTCACACCATTTACTCACAAAAGAGAGCTTTAAAAATAAACACAAACCCAGAGCCTAATGGAGACATGGCAACAAGCCTGCGGGAAATGCCATCCCTTCAGCCTCTCTTTTCATTCTCTTTTCACTTCTATTTAGCTTTAGGACGGGGCAAATGCATCCGTTGTAGTCAGACATCTGGGTTTTCTGAACTTGTCGATCTAGAAAGTAGTTGAAAGAGATAAGAATGGAATAACTTTGGATATTCCAAAGTGAATGGAATAGCTTTGGATATTAAATTTGAACATTCCACAGTTAATGGATAACTTTGGAAAGAGCTGTGGCACTAAGAAGACTGGGATGGGCATACAGAATAGTATTTCTACAGCTTATTGCTATCTGGAAACTACCTGGAACATTTCAATGAAAGCATTCTGTGTTCATCACCTAGTGTTCTAATATAAGGTCATTCTCTCTTGGTTCCTACACAGAAATTCCAAAGTAAACTCATAGGTTGGCCTGACGTAGAAATGGAACGAAGTATTGAAGTCCATTGTCAAGAATTAGGAAGAATGTCAAGGGGGAGAGCACCCTTGTGCTTCTCACTGCTTCCCTATTTCTCGTGAGTTTGGTCTCTGTCTCCCTGGGATCCTTCGATTGTGGTTTTGCTCTCTTTTTACTAAATCTTTCTTCAGTTTGACCTGATGGCATCAACTCTTCCCATCAGTTTCTGAGCATACCCTCTTGGTCTGTTTCCTTTTTTTTTTTTTTTCTTCTCTTTTAATATCAGGGAAACATTTTTTTCCTAGGGAATTCAGCTTCAATCTTGTTCAACATCTTCACCATTGGCAGTTAGCCTCTCAGGTTGCAGTAAGCAGGGCCCCCGAGGGTCTCCCACTCTCCTTAGAGTGCTTTGTCTCCAGTGCACTGCAAGCCTTTGACATTCTGCCACCTCATTTCTCCTCCCACTATCCTTGTGAAATAAGCAGCCAACAGGCCCTCTTGACATAGGAGGGAAGGGATGCTCTGAGAGACACTCCTTTTCCAGGGACCACACTGCTAAGCTGGTGATAGATTTTGACATCCAGAGGGAGAGTCAGCTCCCTTGGGTCTCTCCTTGAGTTATTGCTGACTACTATTACAAATTTGTTTCCGTCATTCAACTTTTGTTATCCAAACAGACCTTATCCACTAATTCCTTGGCCTTTGCTTATTACCAATGTTTTTTTACCTCTCAAGACTACTTACTCTAAACAACAACTCCCAGGTTGATTTCGCATGTCAGGTCTAATACAATTTGCAAAAAGATTACTGAGTACCTAATCATAACTGTTCATACCTTCTGTATAGGCCCACAGTGTGTTGGATATTGTGCCAGGCAAGGACAAGAGACAGCTCCCTGGCTTACAGATCTGCAGCATAGGCTGGAGGGCCAATGCTGAACAGATTGCCTATACCATAGGGCAATTGCAATGCATAGAATAACAGCAAATTCATTCAGCCCATGTTGAGAGCATACAGTGTGTCAGGTTCTGTGCCAGGCACAGTTTGTATAGTCATGAACAAAATAAAGAAACAATAAACAAGAGACAAAAGAGCAAATAACTAACCCAGTGGATACTACAAATTATGAAATGTTTAGGTTTGATAGGGGGCAGAGTTTTAAGAAGGCTACCTTCAAAGAATGTAAAGGACTGTCTGCAGTGGTGACATGTAAGCCAGGGAAGGATCTAGTCATGGGAAGTGTAGGAGTACAGCTGTCACGAGCAGAAGGAATATCATGGGAGGCAGCCTGGGGTGAGTAAGAGCACGGCATACTGAGAAGCTAAGATGGGCCAGTACAGCTGGAACTAGGGCAAGCTGCCCATGCAGAACCCTGGAGGCC
The DNA here is from genome assembly GCF_003676395.1 of Aethalodelphis obliquidens. NCBI lineage: Eukaryota > Metazoa > Chordata > Mammalia > Artiodactyla > Delphinidae > Aethalodelphis > Aethalodelphis obliquidens. Next base: position 2,489,443 of record NW_020837995.1, read on the forward strand.
ATGAGAAGGGATTTGGATTTTATTCAGTATTCAGTGGGAAGGTTTAGAAGAGTTCGTCAAATGAAAGTGACATGACTCCCTTTGTGTTTTAAAAGATGATTCCGATTGCTCTCTGGAAAATAAATGGAAGGGGCAAGAGTATATATAAGGAGATTACTGAAGTAACTCAGGTGAGAAACAATAGTCCTGTGGTCCAGAGTGGTGGAAGTTGAGATGGAAAGATAGGGATGAATTCAAGATATGTGTTGCAAATAGAAAAGACAGGGATTTGGCAACAACTTCAACCTTGGAGTTGGAGCAGAGGGAGGAGCCAAAAATAATTCCCAGGTTTTGATCATCTTGGTGAACGATGATGTCATTTACCGAGGGGTGGAAGACTGTGAAAGGAACGGGTTTGTGTTCCGGTGGGGCTCATCTGAATTCCCGGACAGCTATTCATGTCATGGTGTCCAGCAGGGCAGGAGAAATGCAAAACTGGTGTTGAGAATGTAGTTTGGAGTTGACAGTATAAACTTGAGATTCATCAGCAGAAGAATGGTAGGTAGCTGTGTGTCTAGCTAATCATGTAAAGATAGAAGAGAGGAGAACCAAGAGACAGTCTTGGGGGCTGAATATATTTAGAGTGCAAGAGGAAGAAGAAGAAGAAAAGCCAACGGAAGGGATGGAGAAAGTGATCAGAGTGGGTGAGATACTGACCGATACTGAACACGAACCTGTTTAGCTTGCCACTGATAAGTACTTTGTCTTTCATGATAATTAAAAAACAAAACAAAACAAAACCACTGTTTCTGAAAATGTGTGGTAACTATAAAGCATTACCTGTGTGTAGCTAATACATCAGTCATGTATGATATTTGGGGCCTAAGGCAACCACGTAAGAATCTGAGCCTCTGCACATCACTGCTGGACTCCAGATCCAAGGTTACTTGCATTTCACGGGGTGAAGAAAATGGGACATGTCCCTTTTCAAATGGTGCTTACATTTATTTAATAATATAATTAATAATAATGTGGCCAACGATTTTATTTTTTAATTCCTGCCTTACTTCTACCCCAACCCTCCTGCAACTATAATATGGTATCTGTTGGTGATGGTGTGTGTTGCCATCCCCAAGCCCTTGTTCTCCAACTGCGTGTGGCTTCCAGCACTTACATGAAATCTTATTTATGCGCAGATGCCATTTTATAGAACTGTAAAAAAGGAAGCACGTGGCTTTTGGCAGGGGCACACAGCGCCAACATGGCCTTCCACTGTTTTTGCAGTAGAATGTCACAGCTCCAGGCTCTGTGCCTTCTCTCTTGTGAGTTCAGGTAAGCCCATTCTGTGACGAATACTTTGCAAATGTGAAAGTTACCGGTAAAGCATTCTGTACCATCTTCATGATCAGACTTCCAGTTGAGGGCTGGAATAGCACCTTTGTTTCAGGGGCTTTGTTTCCATGTAGCTCTTTCAAAATAGGTATGATTTTTTTAAGTCGTTAATTATGATTATTTATGCCCCCACATCATTACTTATGGTAATAATCGTAATGTGTGTGTGTGTGTGTGTGTGTTTTTTAATCTAGTTGCTTCTTTGGCGTTTTATTTGGTTTTAAAATCTAAGAAAAGCATGTATGAAATAGTATATTGTCATAAAGCTATGGGGAAAGAAATGTAAAACTTTGAGTTTTGAAGTGTAAACAGTTGCTCAAACTACAACCCTTGGAGGAGTTTTCTCATTCTGTAGAGGCAGCTCCTTTGGACACACCCTGGAGAAGGCAACCACAGCAGGAAGTATGTACCTCTGAGACAGGGCCAGGAAAGGGGCTCTTGAGTAGGAGAGACAGAGCAGTGCCTTGGGTAGCTGATGATGTCTCGGGATATGAAGGCTTACCCTGCCCAGTGAAACATACTCTGCCCCTCCTCCAATCTCCCCAAAACAACTAGAATACAAGTTGCAGCATAATATCCCAGTCTTGCACCCAGTGGTGAGAATGTTTTTTTTTTTTTTTTTTAATCTAGAACCAACTATTAAGGAAGGGCAGCGAACTTTGCCTTTCAGCAAGTAGAAGAACTTACACCTGAGGAAATACACTGGTAGGCAGAACAGGTCTTCAGAACATGTCTGCTCTGTAATCTCAGAGAATTAGAAGAGGCTATCATTCCATAAAAAGGAATCCAGTAGAGTACATAGAAATGAAAGTTTTGGTTGATGGAATTTTTGAAAATCACTGAATGCACACAGTGGTAGAATAGACATCACTGAAGAGCAATTAGTAAATTGAAAGATCAAATCAAGGACTTTTTCTAGAGTAGAGCATAAACAGAAATATATGGAAAGTATGCAGAAACGTTGAGATATAAAAAATGTTTTTAGAAATTTCATCTATTTAATCTAACATCTATTTAATACAAGTCAAGAGAAGAGAGGAAGAAAGACTCAAACAATGTGAGGTTACTCCCTAGAAATGAAGAAAGACATTGCATTTTTTACTGAAAGAACCCTTCAGAGCAACAAAAGATAAATGCACACATATATACACACCCTTTGCTCTTTATAATCAACTTTGAGAAACAAGGATTTAGAAAAATTCTGAGAGCTAAACAACAAACTTCTCAGCAACACTGGATACAAAAAAACCAATGAAGCCATAAATTCAAATTCTGAAGGAAAATAATTTTAAAGCTAGAATTCTACATTTAGCCAAACCATCCTCAAAGTGAAAGAGACAAGTGAATTCTTTTGAGACACACAGGGCCTCGGAAGTTTACTCTTCATAAATCCACTCTTGAGGCTGCGCTGTTCAATAAAAAAACGAATCCAGGAAGAAGTGGAGTGGCAAAAGGTATAATGAACAAATGTATAAAATTATGGTTAAATATTAACTATAAAAAATGTATTTTTCGTAATCTGGAAGTAAAATTGCAGATAATATCAGCATGGGATGTGGCATAGAATGTGGCCATAAGGTTTTAGCAGGGGGAGAAAGGAAAAGCCAGGCCACTTTTTCATTGTTCAGAGTTAGGGCACAGAGCTGTAAGAAACCCTAGCAGCTCTAGATACTCGTGTTACGGGTGTTGAAATTTTTAGACATATTCACCAATCAAGAAGTTAAAATTAATCCTTAACAGACCAGTAAAGGAAAAATGAAACAAAGACAATCTGGTGAATCAGACAAAAAAAGTTAGGAAGTGGGGAAAAGGAAATAGCTAGGAAGTTTGGTAAATAAAAGTACTAAAATAAATACGACAGAGAGAAATCCACCATAAACATGAATGGGTCAACTTTACCCAGAGGCTGAAAGCTCTAACCAGGGCAGTGTCAAGGAAAAAGAAATGACACGTCTAAATATAAGCGAGGACAAGACAAAACTGCCACTATTTGCGTTACACTGATTATCTTTTAGGAAATCAATGCTGTTTGAACAGTTCCTATCCATTTCCAAAGTAAGAGTCCTGCCCCACACAATTCCAAATGATTAATGAACTAAATCTAAAAAGGCAAAAAATATATAAGAAAATACAAGGCAGCTTTATGACCTTGGGAGTAGCAAAGGCCTTTTTTTTTTTAATGATTTAAAAAGCAAATGACAAGAGGAAAATATTTATTAATTTGACTACTTCAGAATTAAATTTATAAATGAAAGATGGTAAACAAAGTCAAAAGGCAAGCAAACGAATAAGAAAAAGTACTTGCAATATATGTCGTAAGGATTTGTACTGAAACCTGTGTGACTTGCAAAAATTAAAGTTTTAGAATATGAGTTATTGACTGTTAGGAGTGTGACATGGTACTGTCTCTGTGGAGGACTGTTTGACAGTCTCAGCGAAAATTAAAACCTTGCATACCCGATGAGCCGAGCAAGTCTTCTTCTCGCTGTGTCTGACTTAGAAAAATCTTGCCCGTTTGCACAGGGACACTCAGAAGAAAGTTTCGGAAGGATATACTCCAGGCCAGTAACAGCACTTGAGTGTCGGGAGGTAACGAGCATAGGAGGGATGGGGAGTGACTGAGGATGGGGTGCAGGGGGCTCTGGAAGAGGACTTTATCTGCGATGTTTAATATTTTTACAAGGAGAATGCTTATTACCTAAAGCAATTAAAAATTAATTTTTCAAAACCTTTAGAACTGGAAGTTTTCTTTTCAGTTTTGCAGTATTCAGAATTAAAAGCTGTCTAGTCACAGTTAAAAGAAAAAAAGTAGCTGTCTGTTAATACAAGGTTCCAGGTTGAGCCCAGTGTTTATGTAATCACAAATCTCTGTTATGGCACTCACTTGCTACAATGGGGAGAGTTTTTAGATGACGATGAAGTTTACATATGCCCTTCACATTGTGTTGATGGATTTGGGTTGGAAATTGTCTGCGTTTATCTTTAGGCATATCCATTTTAAATGTTTAAATATCTGCAATTTTTTTGTTCAACACCGATGTGGTTGGACTTTTATTATTTAGTCCACCATTTGGAATGGTGAAATCTTTAAAAGTACATCAAAGGCACATTATTCTTTCTACTCCTGTTTCAAGTATGCAGAAAATGGTAGGTTATGCACTTAAATTTTTAACTTCATTATATAAATGGCATTAAACCAACCATAAAATAATTGCCAATGATAACAGCGTTGTTTCGCTGAGCTTTTATTCATGACCATGAGTCATTTTTCCCTCTCCAAATAAGAAGTGGTTCTTTTTTGGTTTTTTGCTTTGTTTTTTAAATTAGCTCCTAAACACCCAACGTTTGACCATATTTTTCTCCAGCTTTTGGAATTCTTTTTTTTCTATCCATCGTTATATTTCTTTAGAAAACTTCTTTAAATTTTTTTAAGGGGAGGAACAAAGCTAGCAAAGAAACAGATGTGTCCCATATAAAATATGCCATAAATCTTGTCCCACAAATTCTTTGCTCTGAACTTTCTGACAGAAACTGTCAAATATCCACTTTAATTCAGGTATAAAATGTTCACTCCGTGTCATGGCGCCAGCCACCATATGCCAGAATAAAGGTAGTGACCAGCCATAAAAACAGCAGCATAAGCACCTTTGAAACGGGACAAGTCATCTTGGGTGAGAACGACCCTTATAAATCCACGGGGAATTAATCTCGGCTTTGCTACTATCCTGCTGCGTATTTACAATGAGCTTCTACTCCCACATAGTAGAAGTAGTAATACTTTTAAAAGGAGAGAGAGAATGAAAGAGCCGTGTGTCTACCTAAAGAGCTCGTGGGAGGGAAGAAAGTGGTGCATGGATCAGAAAGCAATAGCTTTTCCTCCCCCCCTCCGCCGGGCTCTGGAATCCCCTTGAAAAGGGCAGATCCCAGCCTCAGTTGAACATGTGGGGCTCTTCTTCAGCTCGCATTGCCTGGCTTCCCAGCTCATGTGAAACCAATCTCCCCGAAGCACAATCACAAGAAATGACTTCAGCTTCATAAATCATTGTTATCATTCCACAGGAGGAGGTAATGCCATGGTTTTTCTCCAGTAAAACATTTCAAGCCTCTGGTTTCATGATCTCTCTCTCTCTCTCTCTCTTTTTTTTTTTTTCTCTTTCTGAAATCAGCTTCATGCTATGGGCACGCCTAGCTTCAGGCTCCCACCTAAGGGAGACAGTGGCGCTTCTCCAGCTGACCAGATATTTCCCCCTCTCCCGGATGTTCAGGGAGACCTCTTTCCTGTGAGGTGTGTGTGTGTGGCTTGTCATATGCTCAGAGGTTTCTCACTTGCGTCCAAGCATTTACTGACCCTCAGTATTTTTTCCTGTTGAGGATATTTTCTTTATCCTGCATTTTCCAAACACAGAACAGGTATATTAGGTTTAAGCACAGTGGACAGAAATTTTAACTTATTTTGCAGCATTTATGATTTTAATACTTGTGGCCATCTAAAACATTTCTCTACAAAGCCTCAAAAAGAAGAAGACTAAAGGGTAAAGCAATGGATTATTTCCAAGTTGAATCAAAAGAAAAATCTGCTTTAATTATACTTGATAATGTTTTAATAGTGTTTCATAACCAAGCATTTTTCTCCTACAAGATCTCACTTAAGAAATACTGTCAGAAAATTATTTTGAAATGTTATCTTGCATTTCTAGAAAATTATGTTGTTTTGTTTGCATAGGTTCCGTACCTGCTTTGGAATAAAGGCTTAATTTTCAACAATTATTTTCAGTAATTATAAATTATCTATCAAAGTATTCATTTAAAAGTTGACCTATCCTTTGACACATTAAATGAAAAAGCAAGCAACTGAAGTATATATTCAGTATCATCTCAACTATGTAGAAAACCACGAATGAGTACGTGATCATAAATATATACCTACATTAATGGACATGAATCAGAATAGAGGCCATTACACAGAGAAAGACTTACACACTATTTTTGTTTTCTTATTTCTTTTTTTCCTCAAATATACAAATGTTCTACAATGAGGATTTATTACTTTAAAATCTGGGGAAAACATAAAAATGACAGAAAGGAGGGTGACAATTACTGTTGAACAATGACTCCAAAGGAGCCACCTGGAATTCTGTTAACCTCACCATCAGCACCTTCACCTCAGTAGCCTTATAAGCAGTGTGGTCAGTCTTAAAACCTAGCCTCATTTCTTTGTTTCCTTTTACTGACTCTGATGATGACCACCTGAGCTAATGGTCCTTCTGTGTAACTTTTACAGGCGGGACAAATTAAATGTGCTTTCATATGGAAAGATATCTTCTACAGTATCTTCTTAGGGAATCCCAGTTCTCCCACTATTTTCTCTTCTTGGAAATATCTCCCAAGAAACACCATTGCTTACTTTCCCTGCACCTAGATTCTTCGTAACATCACAACTATTGAAGTTATGGTAGTTCTTGGGTACCACTTCTAGTGGGTCAGTTTAAATCCCCAGCTAGAACAAATTCTTGAACCCATGAAAGAAAAGTAGATAAGAAAGTATTTCGATATTCAAAGCAATAGCAGATATCAGGGAAGTGAGCCTTTTTTCAGCTACTGTGGCCCTGTAAATGCGGTTTCCTAGTGCAGTTAGCTTTGCCAAGGTCCTAAAAGAAGACTGGTTTAACAGTAGCAATGGGTGTTCCGTGATGGTTTACTGGACATTCTGGTGGTCCATTCGTATTCATAGCTAAACATCTAAGCACTTATTTTTCTAGAGGGAGAGCTTCTATCATTTAACAAACATCCTTTTTGGTTTTTTGCTATAAAGATGTCAGAGGTTTCATATAAATAAATCTAGACGAAGAGGAAGTTTCTTTTGTAAAGGTATGGGTGCCACGTTATATTTTATCTGATATGTGAGTTTGGCTTTTTTTCCTCTCTTTGTTTTTGTTTAGTTAAGATCCGTCTTAAGCTATTAAGATCTCTGACCATGCATAACAGCTTTTTATCTGAGTTTTATTCTTTAAAATATGATTAAAACCACCCATCATATTGGATATATTTCTGGACAATTCATACAAATATGTAGGATGGTTACTTTATAGAGATGGTAGAATTTCACGTGTGTGTGTGTGTGTGTGTGTGTGTGTGTGTATGTATAAGGTATAAATAAGTGACATTAATGTACAATAGGTGACTATGCATTTAAATATAACTTTCACTCAAATGCTTGTTTTTCAGTTATAACTTCTTATTTCTCTAATTTCCCACTCTGTAGTGATATGACAGTTTTATAGTTTTTAAGTAGGAACCTATGAAGGATAGCAACGTGGAATAGTGGAAACTGGAACAAGGGAACAAGTTCGTTCTTTTTTCCCCCAAACTAGCTGTAGGACCTTAGGCAAGTCACTTATTTTCAGTGTGCTGTGCTGCTGCTTCCAAATAGCATCTATTGTTCCTTTATCTGATTATATAAAGTGATGCAAATTCTTTTAAAAAAATTTAAAAACAAAGGAAAAACAACCTATCAACCAGAGAGGCAGAAATAGCGACTGTAGTATTACCGTCTGATATTTTTTAATAGATATGTTATTTATTTCTGTGATGTACATTTTAATATAATTTTAGTCACAGCATATCTACTGCTTTATATTCTGAATTTTTTCACTTGTAACCACGTCCTAGCTTTTTCTCGTGATATCCTTTGAAAGCATGATTCCGGGTGTTTGGATCTACTACATTTGCTTCAGGTCTTGGGGAGTTTATTGTGGGAATTCAAATGTCACTAAAGAAAGAACAGGATGTTCAGTTATTCAGACAAGTCTCATGGGAGCCCAAGGAAAGTTGAACAAGCGAGCGTCATTTGGACGAAGAATTGCTGTGGTGGTGATAGTAATGATTATAGTAATAATTAACATTTACTGAGCTAGTGTGCCATGTGCAATGGCTGAGTACCCTACAAATGTCTCATTTAATTATTATAACAACTATCTAATATGGGTCCTATTACTACCTCCATTTATAGATTAGAAAACTCATTCTTATCCAAGTTAAATAGTTTGCCCAAGGCCAACAGCTAATAAGTAATAGAACAGTGTGAAGCTATGACTCCACTGTTATCTACAATATAGAACCCACCTGATAGGTTCACTGAAGAGGTTAAATGATGTGTAAATCCCTTGGCACACACTGAATATGCCTCATGAATGTTCATCATCATCATCATCATCCCTGCCACCACTAGTCAGTCATATTAAACTGCTTCCTCAGCAGCTGATCAACCAGTGGATTGACTGTCCTTGGGTCCCATTAGCTGTGGCTGCGGGGCTGAAGAGGTCACAGTCCTGTACACTGTCCTATTAGCATAAAATCCAATATTTATTTATTCATTATCCTCTTGTTTAACTTAGCTCACTTTTAAACTATAGCATGAGAGGTTTACACTAGGTAATTTCTTAGGTTTCTAGTCGCTCCAGGGTCCTTAATTCTAAGGTTTCATCTTATCCAGTGGACAGATGGATAAGTTGAAGTACAAAGAATCAAGTGACGACTCTAAGTACATGGATAGTCACCAAAGGAAGTTATGGGAAACCCAGAGAAGCCAATTGGTGAACGTTTTTCCCCGATTTGCTAATGTGGGCTTAAAGAAAGATTTGTTGAAAACCAAGTATTAAAATGCTATGAAATACACAAACAAATAAATGAGGCCCTTGCTTTTGAGTGCACTACTTTTTTTTTTTTTTACGGTACGCGGGCCTCTCACTGTTGTGGTCTCTCCTGTTGGGGAGCACAGGCTCCGGACGCGCAGACTCAGCGGCCACAGCTCGCGGGCCCAGCCGCTCCGCGGCATGTGGGATCTTCCCGGACCGGGGCACGAACCCACGTCCCCTGCATCGGCAGGCGGAGTCTCAACAACTGCGCCACCAGGGAAGCCCGAGTGCACTACTTTTAAATCAGAGAAGAATGAGCTTGGAGCCTGTTACCACTTTGCTCATGAACCTCCTTACAAGTTCGAACTAGCAGCTCCTTTTGTAGTCATTCTCACCAATGAATGGAGCAAAAAGCCATTGATTTATTCATAGTAAGCTTATAGTCTCAAGTGCTAAGCGTTTTGAATACAAAGTTAAACACAAACACACACATAGTCCATGTAATTATGCACCTTCAGGCTAGTGCTAATAGCAAAATAGGACAGAGTTGTTTGGGAAAGGAGATGTTCTTCCAATATTAGTATACCTGCAGTTTGTCACCAAATACTTATTTAGAGCCTTGAGACTCTGGACCCCATTGTCTTTGAAATCTCACCAGGATTCCTGATGAACCAGAATAGGGGCAGCCTCTTTTCACAAAGCTAGATTCTTTGCAATTCCTAATATTTCCTAAATGATGATTCATTCGGTGGCTGCTTCATGAATGATGAGCCCACGGATGGAGTTCACTCTTCCTCCATGACCCCTAAAAAAAATTCTAAAGCATTGTAGAAGGTCTGAGCCTTCCCGTTGGGATTGAGATGGCAGGGAGAAAAGAAAAGGTAGACACTATAGGAAACAAGATTTATGTATAATTGTTCTCTAAGTAAAAATCATATTTTATATATACGCTTGTTTAGAAGTATCGATGAAAAAGAACTAAGAAAAAACATCTTTACAAAAGACATGTCACGTTAAAAAAAAAAAGACATGTCACTTTTATTAATGCTGATAAGTTAAAGGTATGTATGGGCCTAGAAGATGAGGTAACGTGGAGAATCTCAGGCCCTGTTTGAGAATGCAACCACCTGACTCCTATTAATGTTAATGAGCCTCTCACAGATCATTCTAAAGTTTTACCCCCATCATCTGTTTTGAAGCATCAGGAGTCAGGACCTTTAGAGTGAAATTCCGTCTTGGCACTTACTCTCTGATGTATATATTCTTATGGAAAATGTGCAGTACAGCACAGCCCCAATATACCACCTTGGTGTTTGAGAATTCTGGAGAAAAACCCTACCCCCCTTGGAAAGCAGCAGGGGTCATTGGAAATATATTGGATTATGAGTCAAGAAACCTGGATTCTGCCACTATTAACGTGATCCAGGAGAGTAACTTCATCAACTCAGGTATCCATTTTCTCATCTCTATAAAATTAAGTTGCTGGACTAGGTTATAGCTAGGTTGTATGTGATACTGTCCTATCAACTTTCTCAAATAATTGCATCTGTATCACCTTGAAACCAAAAATAATTGCTTTGTACAGACAGTTGTACAGTCTTTAGAGATTTCACTGAACTACAGAGAAGCAGAGGAAAAAAGGTAGTAAAATATTAGCAGCTAATTAAATGGTTGCCTTTAAAAATAATGAACAGAATTCCTTCTAAAGTCTAAAGTTGAGTGTTGTGTCAATATTGTGAGTGGGTGAAAGGCTTACCTATTGGGGCAAAAGTCTCATCGAAGATGGAGATATATTGAAACAAAAAAGTGTCATAATGTGTTCACAGTGGGTTGACTTGTGAATGGTAGATAAATTTACTTCATTTAGATCCCAAGTGATACTCGTAACCTGATTACTTCCTAGAATTGTGAATGGATAATATGTTTACTTTTGCAATAGTTGCTCTGGAGAAAAAACCAGATGCATGATCTGATGAACACTTAGATTTAGATTGTGGTCCCTTAAACCGTACTCATCACCTACACAAATAATTATTACAGTCATCATAGAATATAAAAGAATAGTATAATTCTTTCCATTACATAACCAGGGAGACTTTTCTCATTCAAATTATTATTCCAGTATGATATTTTATGAGGTATTTGAATATTATCATGCCTGGGTTTAGAAATACTAAAATTTAAATGACTTAAGTTCATAAGTCATCTGTAAGCTTGATTTCATCAAGACTGACCTTTTTCCAACCACTGATGAGAGAATTAAGCCCTGTTGCCCTAAGGGCACCATTGTGTGTAATGAGTTTGTATATCCCTGTGAACTTAGAACGGTAGCACTTATGTGCGTATGAGGGTTGTGTATCCCTGTGAACTTAGAACGGTAACACTTATGGGCGTATGAGGGTTGTATATCCCCATGAACTTAGAACGGTAGTACTTCTGTGCATATGAGGGTTGTGAGTTGGGGAGGAGACTGCGAAAATAGCTGCTCAAATCATTTCCATGTTCTGCAGTTCAAATGAAGAACCTTGGTTGAGAAAGGCCCCAGGTGCCCAAGTTAGGTGATACCACTATTTTGCTTTCCTTTGATGCCCACAAAAATATTTAGATTTAGTTATAAAGGCAACTGAAAATGGCAGATGAAAATGATGAACCCTGGCAAGACTGATTGAACACAAGAGTATCTCAGCTCAAACATAAGCCTGAGGGTTAGACTAGATGACTTTTCACGCTCCTTTTATCTGGGTCCCTTTGATTTTATGACTCTCAAGACCTCTTCAAAGTCTTCTGATCCAATGTCTTTTACTTGGTACTTTCATCAAAAGCTTGAGTTTTCTAGTTCACTTTAGCCTTAGACAGGTGACCTGGTAATCAATTTTTTTTACCCATACATTGGGAACCTTGATACCATGCCTTTGCACAACCTCGCACCAGTTTACACAGAAAATCTCAGAGATGGTCTCTTAGGCACTTCAACTTTACTGTCCAGCTAGACCTTTGCAAATGTAAACTCTGTGACAGACCAAAAATGATCATTCTTCTAGTTTAGTCACAGCCAAAAAAAAAAAAAAAAACTAATAAAATAGGAAGACCAACTAGGAGGATCTCATCCTCTGTGGGCAAGCATACCAAAAGAAAAAAAAAATGGAAAGGTAAGACCGCTTCATAACTTAGTGATTCCATATATTTATATTTTCTCCTCTCTAATAAATGTTAAAAAGCCATCCCCCTTTTCCAGTGTCAGTGGGCTGTTGCCTCCGTGGGTAGAAGCATTCTTCTCCCCTGAGAAGTGCATGACAGGGCAATTTTCTAAGAAATGAAAAGTGGCTGCCACGCTCATTGCATCAGATGGATACCACATGAAGTGGAGTGTGGTCCCTTTGTTTCCTTGTGAGTGTCACCAGCTCGTCTATTTGTAGAGCTGTAATAAAAACAGCTTCTTTACTGTGCGTCCTGTTGGTTTATGCCAACCACGTCAGGTCCATAAACCATGGTATGTTAAAGTGTAATAGACTGTGTAAAGAATACTAGGAAGATACTCCAACCTCTGTCCCTTCCGCTCATTTCACAATTTACTACCTCCCAGGTGGGCATCCATAAATATGACTTAATTATGTTTGGCATAAAACCCCCACTTTCTTTGAAGAGTGACCTCCTTCTGCCACTTTCAGTGCATGAATGCCACCCTCTTGGGGATAAAATGTTGGATATCTCAGTACATCTAGATGATGAACGTTCTTAGTCTATTTTCTGGAAGTGTCATTTTACTTATAAAAACTTTACATTTTTGTAATTACTATATTCAGAAAATTCAGTCTGATATAAATGAAACTCAAGGGTTTATGTTCTCTGTGCCTGTGATATATCAATCTAAATGATGTATCGGTCTGAAACAGGATATATTGTAACAGGATGAAAAACAGTATTTTCTTGCCCTTTGATTCTACTGGACTCTTTCATTTTGCTGCAAAAAGAAAATGGAAGATTAGAAATTGCTGCGCCAGGAAATGGACCCTGGTCCCTTAATGGGGAGATAGTGAGCAGGGAGTGTATTCTGTTAGTTTGGGTCCCTTGCTGTCAGTTTATCCATCTGTCAGATAAGTGGAGTAGCTACTAGGTGTTACTTGAGAGAAACACTATGGAAAAGATTAGGTCACTGCCCTCAAGAAGCACGGAGTTTGGTAGAGTTAAGCAGACTGCCAGCCAATGATTCCAGTACTGTGTCCCACGTTTGTGAACACAGTGCTGTTGGAGCTCCGCAGAAAGAGTGCTCACCACTCCATGGAGGAGAGGGCCGCGTGGAGGGCTTCACATGGGAGGTCATTGTAAAGCTCAGTTTTTGAAGAAAGGAAAGACATTTACAGTGGTAGTGTTTGGGAAGGAGAAAGGCAGGAGGAGGAAGCATTCAAAGCAGAGGAAACAGTTTTCCCAGCACATTTATTGAAGAGACTGTCTTTTCTCCATTGTATGTTCTTGCCTCCTTTGTCATAGATTGATTGACCATAAGTGTGTGGGTTTATTTCTGGGTTCTCAATTTGGTTCCATTGATCTCTGTGTTTGTTTTTGTGCCAGTACCATACTGTGTTTATTACTGTAGCTTTGTAGTATTGTCTGAAGTCAGGGATCATGATTCCTTCAGCTGTGTTCTTCCTTCTCAAGATTATTTTGGCTATTTGGGGTCTTTTGTATTTCCATATGAATTTTAAAATTATTTGTTCTAGTTCTGTGAAAAATGCCCTTGGTATTTTTGATAGGGATTGCATTGACTCTGTAGATTGCCTTGAATAGTATGGTCATTTTAATAATAATCTTTCAGTCCAAGAACATGGTATATCTTTCCCCATCTGTTTGTATCATCTTCAGTTTCTTTCATGAGTGTCTTACAGTTTTCTAAGAACTGATCTTTTACACCTTTGAGTAGGTTTATTCCTAGGTATTTTATTCTTTTTGATGTGATTGTAAATGGGATTGTTTCCTTAATTTCTCTTTCTAATAACTACACGTAAAAGAGTGAAATTAGAACATTTTCTCTCACCATATTAAAAAATAAACTCAAAATGGATTAAAGACCTAAATGTAAGACCAGAAACCATAAAACTCCTAGAGGAAAATGTAGGTAGACTACTCTGACATAAATTGTAGCAATATTTTTTTGGATCTATCCCCCAAAGCAAAGGAAATAAAAGCAAAAATAAACAAATAGGACCTAATTAAACTTAAAAGCTTTTGCATAGCAAAGGAAACCATCAACAAAAAAGAAAAGGCAGCTAACTGAATGGGAGAAAATATTTGCAAGTGATATGACCAATAAGGAGTTAATATCCAAAATATATAAACAGCTCATACAGCTCAACATTAAGAAAACAAACAACCCAATTGAAAAATGGGCAGAAGACCTGAATAGACATTTTTCCACAGAGTACCTGCAGATGGCCAACAGGCACATGAAAAGATGCCCGGCATTGCTAATCATCAGAGAAATGCAAATCAAAACCACAATGAGGGGACTTCCCTGGTGGTCCAGTGGTTAAGACTTCACCTTCCAGTGCAGGGGGTGTGGATTCAATCCCTGGTCAGGGAGCTAAGATCCCACATGGCTCAGGGCAAAAAAACCAAAACATTAAAAAAAACAGAAGCAATACTGTAACAAATTCAATAAAAACTTTAAAAATGGTCCACATCAAAAAAAAAAAAGAAAAGAAAATCTTAAAAAAAAAGAAAAAAAAAAAACAGTGAGATATCACCTCACATGTGTCAGAATGGCTATTGTCAAAAAGGCCACAAATGACAAATGTTGGCGAGGATGTGGAGAAAAGGGAACCCTCCTACACTGTTGGTGGAAATGTAAATTGGTGCAGCCACTGTGGAAAACAGTATGGAGGTTTCTCAAAAAACTACATATAGAACTACCATATGACCCAGCAATTCCACTCCTGGCTATATATCCAGAAAAAATCAAAAACACTAATTTGAAAAGATGCATGCACCCCAGTGTTCACAGCAGCATTATTTATAATTGCCAAGATATGGAAGCAACCTAAGTGTCCATCAACAAATAAATGGATAAAGAAGATGTGGTATGTATATACAATGGAATACTAGTCAGCCATAAAAAATGAATGAAATTTTGCCATGTGCATCAACGTGGATGAACTTGGGAGGGTATTATGCTTAGTGAAGTAAGGCAGACAGAGAAAGACAAATACTCTATGTTATCACTTATATGTGGAATCTAAAAAATACAGCAAACTAATGAATATAACGCAAAAAGGAACAGATTCACAGATACAAACTAGTGGTTACCAATGGGGAGAGGGAAGCGGGGGAGGGGCTTGATAGGGGTAGGGGATTAAGAAGTACAGACTCAGGCTTCCCTGGTGGTGCAGTAGTTGAGAGTCCGATTCAGGGGACGCGGGTTCGTGCCCCGGTCCGGGAAGATCCCACATGCCACGGAGTGGCTGGGCCCGTGAGCCATGGCCGCTGACCCTGCGTGTCCGGAGCCTGTGCTCTGCAACGGGAGAGGCCACAGTAGTGAGAGGCCCGCGTACCACACACACACACACAAAAAAGTACAGACTCTTATGTATAAAATAAGCTACAAGGATGTATGGTACAACACAAGGAATATAGCCAATATTTTATAACAACTATAAAGAGTATAACCTTTAAAAATTGTGAATCACTGTATTGTACACCTGTAACTTACACAATATTGCACATCAAGTATACTTCAATAAAAACTTAAAAAATTTTTAAACAGCAGAGGAAGCAGTATGCCAAACGATAAAGGCACAAGAAAGTAGGAGGAATGCCAGGAATGGCGAGGAGTCCCACATCACAGGAGCATGGGGCACCTAGTGGGAGCAGCAGGAGCCAGGTTGTGGAGGGCTTACTGTACCTTGTGAGTTAAGTGCATCCCAGAAGACGTGGAGGGGAGGAGCCAAGTGAACACACTAAGCAGAGCAGTGGCATAATGCAGTTTGCCTTTTAAACTGGCAATCTGGTAGCAATGCAGAGAACTGGATATATCCTGCAATCAGGGAACCTGCTGCAGGTCACTATATGGAGCCTAGAACTTAAGGAATCTTTGCTCTCAGAAAACTTACCTTGTTAAAACAGACCCCTATCATTATCTTTCCTTTAGCATTGGAGAAGTAACTCAGTTAATCAGATCAAAGATTGCATAACCTGTGATCATTAAGTGTGAAAAGAATTAGGTGAGGGGACTCCCCTGGTGGCGCAGTGGTTAAGAATCCGCCTGCCAACGCAGGGGACACGGGTTCGAGCCCTGGTCCGGGAAGATCCCACATGCCTCGGAGCAGCTAAGGCTGTGCGCCACAACTACTGAGCCTGCACTCTAGAGCCCGTGTGCCACAACTGCTGAGCCCACGTGCCACAACTACTGAAGCCCGGGCGCCTAGAGCCTGTGCTCCGCAACAAGAGAAGCCACCGCAAGGAGAAACCCGCACACCATAACGAAGAGTAGCCCCTGCTCGCAACAACTAGAGAAAGCCCACTTGCAGCAACGAAGACCCAACACAGCCAAAAAAAAAAAGTGAGAATAATCATAAGTACCTTTCCCATCACACCTACCCCCTTAACTCCCAGTATGTGCAGACTTATCAACCAGTTTCTCTCTTTTTCTCCTGAGGAGTAAATAAAACAAAATGAGCTGAAAGAACAAATAAAATAACTTTAGGTCAGATATAGGGAACACCCTCCTGTGAAAAAGCTTTAGGGTAAGGACATCAGCTTTAGGTGAGTAAAATGGGAAAACAGTGAGGTTTTGAGCAGAGGACACCTGATCTGACATGAAAATGATCACAGCTAGAATTATCGTCTACTGAGAATGGTGGTTGACATTCTTAAGCAAGAAAAGAGCATTTTGCTTGAAATTCTGTATTATTCATCCCGAAGTCAGAGAGCTGGAGCGGTGGCTACTAGCATTTGCTTCCAGCCAATCAGTGATAAATAGCAGCCATCCGTGGGTGCCTGGCATGTGTTTGTCACTGTGTTCATCTCTCATGTTCTTTGTGTCCAATAGTTACAGCCACCTTGTAAGATAAATCTTATCATTCCAATTTTATGGGCAAGGCTCAGTGCAGTTAAGTGACTTCCCCAAAGTCGTTCAGTTAATAAGTGGCAGAGCAGAAATTCAACTCGGGTCCACCTGCCGCAAAACGCAAGCTCTGTCCACTCTACTGTACTTGTATTTAACTTGGCCAAAGCAGCCATCCCACTGGAAGCTTGAATCCCCAGCAGCCTCTACATGACAAGGAACCGTCAAAGATCTGACTGCAGTGATTCTGATTCACCCAAGCACTGTGCCCTTTTCATGTAGCCCTCATAACTATGTGGGAGGTAGGTGTTATCATTATTTTCCAGAGGAGGAAACTGAAACACAGGACACTAGCAACTTGTCCGTGACGTTTAAGTGGCAGAGCTGGGCTTAAAACTCGGCCTTTAAGTCTCTTGAGTTCTGATTTGCATTCTTTGGGGCCACAACCATTGAATAGAAAGGACCATTTCTGCTTCACTTGGTAGGCCACAGCACTTAATGAATTTCAGAATTGTTATAGTGGGGCAATTCTATGATAACTAATGAGACAGTGGCCATCAAATGAACCAGGAAACAAAATGCCAAGGCATTAAAGATTTACACAAAAGCAAATGACCTTTATTCAGTAAAGGCTGCATTACGTACAATCCACATAAATATCTCTTAAACACCTTCTAAAGAAGCTGTGTTGCTTTCTCCCTGCAACGCAGAATTGTGAGAAATAAATATTGTTCGTTAACAGAGAAAATTAAAATGTAAGAAAAGCAACACAGTTCTATCAGTGACAGGGAAATTATAGTGTGCTGTGGGTAGGTCACCAAGCAAACTTACCATTCCACTCTCTGCTGGCCCCTCCAGTAAATCACCATCATCACAGTGTATACCTAGACTCGATAAAGAACTTGAGAAAACAGAATTGATGTTAAGCGAAACATCTCATTTTAGTCCTCTGGTTTGTTTTTCTTATTGCCTTAAACTGTGAGACTATCAACATTCTAAGCAGCTCTTTTATTCCCCTGATTTGAAAAATAATTTGTTGCAGACAATGAAACAGCTTCTTGAGAAAGAAAGGAGACAAAAGCAAGGTCGGGGATGCCCGTTATTTCTCCATCTCCCCTAGTGCTGTGTCAGTATCTGACAACACCTCCAAACTTACTCTTCTAGAAGCCTACCCACCCCTCTACCCCACACCTAGCACCAAATCTAAACTGAAAAAGAAGCACGTATATACTCTATCCATGGGATTGTTGCATAGAAAACTAAGGAAACTCCACACATGGACTCAGGGCTACGACTCGTCATATTTGTAGCGTGAGGACGGTTTCCATCTAAGGCCCATCATTGAAAATTACTTATACTGCATCTTATTCTCGCAGGTTTAATTGTCTGTCTTCCCCTAGAATGAACGTTCTACAGGGGCGTTTGTCTGCTTTCTTCACTGGGGATCCCACGCACCTAGAACAGGGTCTGGCACGTGGAATGAAAGAAAAGACCCACCTATGTCGTGATGTCTGTAGCTACTAGAGCTTTCAGAGCCAGATACGGCCAGTAGGAATGGGATCTTTCTCCTACAGACTGTTTGAAACATCTTTCTAAAGTTGGGAACATACGTTTAAAATATCCTAGCTTCTGTGGGACTTCCCTGGTGGTCTAGTGGTTAAGAATCCACCTTCCAATGCCGGGGACATGGGTTCAGTCACTGGTTGGGGAACTAAGATCCTGCATGCCGCGGGGCAACCCCACGCGCTGCAACTACTGAACCCGCACACCACAACTAGAGAGAAGCCCATGCACCGCAATGAAAAGATCCCGCATGCTGCAATGAAGATCCCGCATGCTGCAGCTAAGACCCGATGCAGCTAAATAAATAAATTTTATATATATATATATATATATAAAAAAACAAAAATCCTAGCTTCTCTGAAAAAGGTGGAAGATTGGGTAGCAGTGGCTAGTGCCTTCCCTCCTTTTTTTTTTTTTTAAACATCTTTATTGGGGTATAATTGCTTTACAATGGTGTGTTAGTTTCTGCTTTATAACAAAGTGAATCAGTCATACATAAACATATGTTCCCATATGTCTTCCCTCTTGCGTCTCCCTCCCTCCCACCCTCCCTATCCCACCCCTCCAGGCTGTCACAAAGCACCGAGCCAATATCCCTGTGCCATGCGGCTGCTTCCCACTAGCTATCTACCTTACTACGTTTGTTAGTGTGTATATGTCCATGACTCTCTCTCGCCGTCACAGCTCACCCTTCCCCCTCCCCATAACCTCAAGTCCGTTCTCTAGGAGGTCTGCGTCTTTATTCCTGCCTTACCCCTAGGTTCTTCATGACATTTTTTTTTTTCTTAAATTCCATACATATGTGTTAGCATACGGTATTTGTCTTTTTCTTTCTGACTTACTTCACTCTGTATGACAGACTCCTTCCCATTTCTCTCCCACTCCCTGGTGGCTACCCTGCACTGGGATTGTGTCAGTTCCAGTATTGAAGAGTTAGAGATAGAATTTTGGAATGATAAGATTCTTACACTTGGCCTACAGTTACCTTATTTGTTGGTGATGTTGGAACTTGAGTTTGTGACTCCAGTCTTTAAACATTTTCCTTCTAGGTAATGTCTTTTTTGTTTTACTCAGAGCGTTTTGAGGACTTAAAATGTATAATGACATGGTTGGAAATTTCACACATTGTGGCAGGAGAAATATTTTAGGCTGGTAGAGAGTCAAGGTCACACCAGGGAGGTGACTGCCTTTTCTGTCTGTACATAGGCCCTCGGCTTAGGAAGACTTGAGATCTCTAGGTTCTTCTCCTTTCCTGAAGGCTCTCGTCCCCAAAACCCTCAGAGGTTCTGCAGAATGCATTGCCTCTTAGTGATACCTCCTTTTACGTTCGGATGCTGTTTTTTTCCAAATAACCATATTCATAGAGCTATTGCACAATCTTAATCTCATCTTAATTCAGTTTGGAGAGGGTATTTCTCGTCACTAAATTTATATGCAATGACGGGTTGACCACAGTCTGCTTAGCACAAAGTGGAAGTAGCCAGTTAGAAACACCTGGTGACGGAGAACAACAGCTGTGCTCCGGGAAGATCACTCATGCCTTAAAGGAATTTTCCCCCTTGTTTGGCCATGTGCATAATTAATAATCACTGGATAAGAACAAACCAGTAGCTTGTTTCACATTTGGGGGAACTTGGTAGCCTATGAGAGACGTAAGTCACTTCTCTGTATCTGATTGACTAAGAACCCGACTAATTCACAGAGATTCCTGCTAGGAGGATGGGGGGAATCATAGCACAAAAGATAGCAATGACTATGACTTTACCGAGAAGGATGTTGTTATCCAAGCCAAATCATTTTAATATAAAAAAATTTTTTTGTTGAAATTTACTGGACTTAGAGATAATACTATACAACTTTAGCCTGACATTCTTCTTTAGTCTATGTTCATATTCTGAATAGAAAGTTTTATGTTTAGGAAACTTAGTATCTCTCTGTTTAAGCAACCATTGTCCAATATATACATTTTTAGCTAAAATAATTTATTTAATATGTGGACACTTTTCCGTGTTTAAGGCACAAAAGAAAACGGGCCAGGTGAAGTGGCTGCTCTCTTGAAGTTTCCATTCAATGTCGTATAATAAACAAATGAGTAACCGCCTAGTCTGTCAAGTAGACAGAGGCTATAGGGAAAAGGGTGGGGAGGATACATGGCAAGGGACGGTCTTTAATTTAGCAGGATCAGAGAAGGTGATGTTTGAGCTGAGACCTAATGGAGTGAGGGGCCCAGTCATGCAGAGACTGTGGGCAGGGGGCCCCAGGGAGGAGGAAAGGCAAGTGCAAAGATCCCCAGTGCACGTGCTCAGTGCGCTCCATCAGCCAGCTGGCCAGCCGGACTGGAAAGGAATGAACATGGGAAGGAGGAGGAGATGTCACAGAGGAGCCAGGGGGTAGACTGGCAGGGCCTCGGGGCCACTGTGAAGACTTCAGAGCTTATGTCAAGAGAGCTGGCAAGCTGTTCTGAGCAGGGGAGTAACTTGACAGAATTTACATTTTATCATCAGTGATAAAGGGAATGATGATGAGGTGCCAGTAAGACCTGTCACGTCATTTATTGAGCGTGTCTTAGGTGCTAAGGGCTTTACGTGTATTGTCTCATGTAATCTTTATACCAGCTGTATGATGGTAGTCTCTGTGGATATGCTAAGAGGACAGATGAGGCCGTAACTACACAGTTGATCATGAGTGACTTGCCTAGTCACACGGGTAGCACATGGCAGAGTTAGGCTTAATTAAACAGTGATATTTTAAAATCCTTTAATACCTTTCATGAAGTATCACAACATAGGCCCTAGATACAATTGATTTTCTTTTCCCATTCATTTTGCATCATTGTAGCCATAATGAAAGGCATCTTTTTTTTAATTGAAGTATAGTTGATTTACAATGTTGTGTTATTTTCTCCTCCTCTACAGCAAAGTGATTCAATCATACATATGTATACATTTTTAAAAATATCTTTATTGGAGTATAATTGCTTTACAATGGTGTGTTAGTTTCTGCTTTATAACAAAGTGAATCAGCTATACATATACATATATCCCCATATCTCTTCCCTCTTGCGTCTCCCTCCCACCCTCCCTACCCCACTGCTCTAGGTGGTCACAAAGCACCTAGCTGATCTCCCTGTGCTATGCGGCTGCTTCCCACTAGCTATCTGTTTTACATTTAGTAGTATATATAAGTCCATGCCACTCTCTCACTTCGTCCCAGCTTCCCCTTGCCCTTCCCCGTGTCCTCAAGTCCATTCTCTACGTCTGTGTCTTTATTCCTGTCCTGCCCCTAGGTTCTTCATAACGAGTTTTTTATTTTTTATTTTTTTAGATTCCATATATATGTGTTAGCATACGGTATTTGTTTTTCTCTTTCTGACTTATTTCACTCTGTATGACAGACTCTAGATCCATCCACCTCACTACAAATAACTCAATTTCGTTTCTTTTTATGGCTGAGTACAATTCCGTTGTATATGTGTGCCACATCTTCTTTATCCATTCATCTGTCGATGGACACTTAGGTTGCTTCCATGTCCTGGCTAATGTAAATAGAGCTGCAATGAACATTGTGGTACATGACTCTTTTTGAATTATGGTTTTCTCAGGGTATATGCCAAAGAGTGGGATAGCTGGGTCGTATGGTAGTTCTATTTTTAGTTTTTTTAAGGAACCTCCATACTGTTCTCCATAGTGGCTGTATCAGTTTACCTTCCCAACAGGGTTCCCTTTTCTCCACACCTTCTCCAGCATTCATTGTTCGTAGATATTTGACGATGGCCATTCTGAGTGGTGTGAGGTGATACCTCATTGTACTTTTGATTTGCATTTCTCTAATGGTTTTGATGTTGAGCATCCTTTCATGTGTTTGTTGGCAATCTGTATATCTTCTTTGGAGAAATGTCTATTTAGATCTTCTGCCCATTTTTGGATTGGGTTGTTTGTTTTTTTTTGATATTGAGCTGCATGAGCTGCTTGTAAATTTTGGAGATTAATCCTTTGTCAGTTGCTTCATTTGCGAATATTTTCTCTCATTCTGAGGGTTGTCTTTTCATCTTGTTTATGGTTTCTTTGGTGTGCAAAAGCCTTTAAGTTTCATTAGATCCCATTTGTTTATTTTTGTTTTTATCTCCATTTCTCTAGGAGGTGGATCAAAAAGGATCTTGCTGTGATTTATGTCATACAGTGCTCTGCCTATGTTTTCCTCTAAGAGTTTTATAGTGTCTGGCCTTACGTTTAGGTCTTTAATCCATTTTTAGTTTATTTTTGTGTATGTTGTTAGGGAGTGTTCTAATTTCATTCTTTTACATGTAGCTGTCCAGTTTTCCCAGCACCACTTATGGAAGAGGCTGTCTTTTCTCCATTGTATATGCTTGCCTCCTTGATCAAAAATAAGGTGACCATATGTGTGTGGGTTTATCACTGGGCTTTCTATCCTGTTCCATTGATCTATATTTCTGTTTTTATGCCTCTACCATACTGCCTTGATTACTTTGTAGTAGCTTTGTAGTATAGTCTGAAGTCAGGGAGCCTGATTCCTCCAGGTGTTTTTCTTTATCAAGATTGTTTTGGCTATTCAAGGTCTTTTGTGTTTCCATACAAATTGTGCAATTTTTTGTTCTAGTTCTGTGAAAAATGCCATTGGTAGTTTCATAGGGATTGCACTGAATCTGTAGGTTGCTTTGGGTAGTATAGTCATTTTCACAGTGTTGATTCTTCCAATCCAAGAACACGGTATAGCTCTCCACCTGTTTGTATCATCTTTAATTTCTTTCATCAGTGTCTTATAGTTTACTGCTATATGTTCTGCTGTGTTCAGCTAATTTTGGATCCTGCTACTGTACCAAATTCATTTATTAACTCTACTAGTTTTCTGGTGGCATCTTTAGGGTTATCTATGTATAGTATCATGTCATCTGCAAACAGTGACAGTTTTACTTCTTCTTTTCTGATTTTGATTCTTTTTATTTCTTTTTCTTCTCTGATTGCTGTGGCTAAAACTTCCAAAACTATGTGGAATAATAGTGGTGAGAGTGGGCAACCTTGTCTTGTTCCTGATCTTACTGGAAATGGTTTCAGTTTTCCACCATTGAGAATGATGTTGGCTGTGGGTTTGTCATATATGACCTTTATTATGTTGAGGTAAGTTCCCTCTATGCCTACTTTCTGGAGGGTTTTTTTTTTATCATAAATGGGTGTTGAATTTTGTCGAAAGCTTTTCCTGCATCTTTTGAGATGTGATCATATGGTTTTTACCCTTCAGTTTGTTAATATGGTGTATCACATTGATTGATTTGCATATATTGAAGTATCATTGCATTCCTGGGATAAACCCCACTTGATCATGGTGTACGATACTTTTAATGTGCTGTTGGATTCTTTTTCCTAGCATTTTGTTGAGGATTTTGCATCTATGTTCATCAGTGATATTGGCCTGTAGTTTTCTTTCTTTGTGACATCTTTGTCTGGTTTTGGTATCAGGGTGATGGTGGCCTCGTAGAATGAGTTTGGGAGTGTTCCTCCCTCTGCTATATTTTGGAAGAGTTTGAGAAGGATAGGTGTTAGCTCTTCTCTAAATGTTTGATAGAATTTGCCTGTGAAGCCATCTGGTCCTGGGCTTTTGCTTGTTGGAAGATTTTTAATTGCAGTCTCAATTTCAGTGCTTGTGATTGGTCTGTTTATATTTTCTACTTCTTCCTGGTTCAGTCTCAGAAGGTTGTGCTTTTCTAAGAATTTGTCCATTTCTTCCAGGCTGTCCATTTTATTGGCATATAGCTGCTTGTAGTAACCTCTCATGATCCTTTGTATTTCTGCAGTGTCAGTTGTTACTGCTCCTTTTTCATATCTAATTCTGTTGATTTGAGTCTTCTCCCTTTTTTTCTTGATAAGTCTGGCTAATGGTTTATCAATTTTGTTTATCTTCTCTAAGAACCAACTTTTAATTTTATTGATCATTGCTATTATTTCCTTCATTGCTTTTTCATTTATCTCTGAACTGATCTTTATGATTTCTTTCCTTCTGCTAACTTTGGGGTCTTTTGGCTCTTCTTTCTCTAATTGCTTTAGGTGTAAGGTTAGGTTGTTTATTTGAGATTTTTCTTGTTTCTTGAGGTAGGATTGTATTGCTATAAACTTCCCTCTTAGAACTGCTTTTGCTGCATCCCATAGGTTTTGGGTCATCTTGTTTTCATTGTCTTGTGTTTCTAGGTATTTTTTGATTTCCTCTTTGATTTCTTCAGTGATCTCTTGGTTATTTAGTAATGTACTGTTTAGCCTCCATGTGTTTGTATTTTTTACAGATTTTTTTCCTGTAATTGATATCTAGTCTCATAGCATTGTGGTCAAAAAAAAATTCTTGATACAATTTCAGATTTTTTTAAATTTACCAAGGCTTGATTTGTGACCCAAGATATGATTTATCCTGGAGAATGTTCCATGAGCACTTGAGAAGAAAGTGTATTCTGTTGGTTTTGGATGGAATGTCCTGTAAATATCAATTAAGTCCATCTTGTTTAACACATCATTTAAAGCTTGTGTTTCCTTATTTATTTTCATTTTGGATGATCTGTCCATTGGTGAAAGTGGGGTGTTAAAGTCCCCTACTATGATTGTGTTACTGTCGATTCCCTCGTTTATGGCTGTTAGTATTTGCCTTATGTATTGAGGTGCTCCTATGTTGGGTGCATAAATATTTACAATTGTTATATCTTCTTCTTGGACTGATCCCTTGATCATTATGTAGTGTCCTTCTTTGTCTCTTGTAATAGTCTTTATTTTAAAGTCTTTTTTTTTTTTTTTTTTGCGGTACGCAGGCCTCTCACTGTTTGGCCTCTCCCGTTGTGGAGCGCAGGCTCCGGACGCACAGGCTCAGCGGCCATGGCTCACGGGCCCAGCCGCTCCACGGCATGTGGGATCTTCTCGGACTGGGGCACGAACCTGTGTCCCCTGCATCGGCAGGCAGACTCTCAACCACTGTGCCACCAGGGAAGCCCTAAAGTCTGTTTTATCTGATAGAAGAACTGCTACTCCAGCTTTCTTTTGATTTCCATTTGCATAGAATATCTTTTTCCATCCCCTCAATTTCAGTCTGTATGTGTCCCTAGGTCTGAAGTGGGTCTCTTGTAGACAGCATATATATGGGTCTTGTTTTTATATCCATTCAGCCAGTCTATGTCTTTTGGTTGGAGCATTTAATCCATTTACATTTAAGGTAATTATTGATATCTATGTTCCCGTTACCATTTTCTTAATTGTTTTGGGTTTGTTATTATAGGTCTTTTCCTTCTCTTTTGTTTCCTGCCTAGAGGAGTTCCTTTAGCATTTGTTGTAAAGCTGGTTTGGTGGTGCTGAATTCTCTTAGCTTTTGCTTGTCTGTAAAGGTTTTAATTTCTCCATCAAATCTGAATGAGATCCTTGCTGGGTAGAGTAATCTTGATTGTAGGTTTTCCCCTTTCATCACTTTAAATACATCCTGCCACTCCCTTCTGGCTTGCAGAGTTTCTGCTGAAAGATCATCTGTTAACCTTATGGGGATTCCCATGTATGTTATTTGTTGTTTTTCCTCTTGCTGTTTTTAATATGGTTTCTTTGTATTTAATTTTTGATAATTTGATTAATATGTGTCTTGGCGTGTTTCCTCTTGGATTTATCCTGTATGGGTGGGACTCTCTGCGCTTCCTGGACTTGATTAACTATTTCCTTTCCCATATTAGGGAAGTTTTCAACTGTAATCTCTTCAAATATTTTCTCAGTCCCTTTCTTTTTCTCTTCTTCTTCTGGGACCCTGATAATTCAAATGTTGGTGTGTTTAATGTTGTCCCAGAGGTCTCTGAGACTGTCCTCAATTCTTTTCATTCTTTTTTCTTTATTCTGCTCTGCAGTAGTTATTTCCACTATTTTATCTTCCAGGTCACTTATCCGTTCTTCTGCCTCAGTTATTCTGCTATTGATTCCTTCTAGAGAATTTTTAATTTCATTTATTGTGGTGTTCATCATTGTTTGTTTGCTCTTTCATTCTTCTAGGCCCTTGTTAAACGTTTCTTGTATTTTCTCCATTCTATTTCCAAGATTTTGGATCATCTTTACTATCATTACTGTGAATTCTTTTTCAGGCAGACTGCCTATTTCCTCTTCATTTGTTTGGTCCAGTGGGTTTTTACCTTTCTTCTTCATCTGCCCTGTGTTCTCTGTCCTCTCATTTTGCTTAACTTACTGTGTTTGGGGTCTCCTTTTTGCAGGCTGCAGGTTCATCGTTCCCATTGTTTTTGGTGTCTGCTCCCAGTGGGTAAGGTTGGTTCAGTGGGTTGTGTAGGCTTCCTGGTGGAGGGGACTAGTACCTGTGTTCTGGTGGATGAGTCTGGATCTTGTCTTTCTGGCGGGCAGGGCTGTGTCTGGTGTGGTGTCTGTGACTTCATTATGATTTTAGGCGGGCTCTCTGCTAATGGGTGGGGTTGTGTTCCTGTCTTGCTAGTTTTTTGGCATAGGGTGTCCAGCACTGTAGCTTGCTGGTCGTTGAGTGGAGCTTAGCATTGAGATGGAGATCTCTGGGAGAGTTTTCACTGTTTGATATTACGTGGAGCCAGGAGATATCTGGTGGACCAATGTCCTGAACTCGGCTCTCCCACCTCAGATGGACAGGCCTGACACCCGGCCGGAGCACCAAGACCCTGTAAACCACATGGCTCAGAGGAAAAGGGAGAAAAAAGAAAGGAAGGAAGGGAGGGAGGGAGGAAGGGAGGAAGGAAAAATAAAGTTATTAAAATAAAAAATAATTATTAAACATATTAAAAATTTTTTAAGTAATTAAAAAAAGGAAAGAGGAGAGCAACCAAACCAAAAAACAAATCCACCAATGATAACAAGTGATAAAAACTATACTAAAAAAAAACCAGATAGACAGACCCCTAGGACAAATGGTAAAAGCAAAGCTATACCGACAAAATGACACAAAGAAGCATACACATACATACTCACAAAAGGAGAAAAAGGAAAAAAATATATATATTGTCGCTCCCAATATTCACCACCTCAATTTGGGATGATTCGTTGTCTATTCAGGTATTCCACAGATGCAGGGTACAGCAAGTTGATTGTGGAGATTTAATCCGCTGCTCCTGAGGCTGATGGGAGAGTTTTACCTTTCTCTTTTTTCACACAGCTCCTGGGGTTCATGTTTGGATTTGGCCCCGCCTTTGCGTGTAGGTCGCCTGAGGGCGTCTGTTCTTCGCTCAGACAGGACGGGGTTAAAGTAGCAGCTGATTAGGGGACTCTGGCTCACTCAGGCGGGGGGAAGGGAGGGGTATAGAATGCAGGGCCAGCCTGTGGCGGCAGAGGCCAACACGATGTTGCAACAGCCTGAGGTGCACTGTGTGTTCTCCCGGGGAAGTTGTCCCTGGATCCCGGGACCCTGGCAGTGGCGAGCTGCTCAGGCTCCCGGGAGGGGAGGTGTGGGTGGTGACCTGTGCTCGCACACAGGCTTCTTGGTGGCTGCAGCAGCAGCCTTAGCATTTCATGCCCGTCTCCGGTGTCCACGCTGATAACCGTGGCTTGCGCTCATCTCTGGAGCGCGTTTAGACAGTGCTCTGAATCCCCTCTCCTCGCGCACCCCGAAACAATGGTCTCTTGCCTCTTAGACAAGTCCAGGCTTTTTCCCCTACATTCTTTTTTATTTTTTAATATTCTTTTCCATTACGTTTATCACAGGATATTGAATATAGTTCTGTGTGCTATATAGGAGGACCTTGTTATTTATCCATTATATATATACTAGTTTGCATCTGCTAATCCCAAACTCCCCCTCCATGCCTCCTCCATACCCCTTCCCCCTTGGCAACCACATGTCTGTTCTCTATGTTGGTGAGTCTGTTTCTGTTTCATAGATAAGTTCATTTGTGTCATATTTTAGATTCCACATGTGATATGATATGGTGTTTGTCTTTCTCTTTCTGTCTTACTTCACTTAGTATGATAATCTCTAGGTCCATCCATGTTGCTGCAAATGGCATCATTTCATTCCTTTTTATGGCTGAGTAATATTCCACTGTATATATGTACCATACCTTCTTTATCCATTCATCTGTTGATGGATATTTAGGTTGTTTCCATGTGCTGGCTACTGTGAATAGTGCTGCAGTGAACATTGGGGTTGCATGTATCTTTTTGAATTATAGATTTGTCCAGATATATGCCCAGGAGTGGGATTGCTGGATCATATGGCAACTCTATTTTTAGTTTTTTGAGGAACCTCCATGCTGTTTTTCATAATAGCTGCTCCAACTTACATTCCTACCAACAGTGTAGGAGGGTTCCCTTTTATCCACACCCTCGCTAGCATTTGTTATTTGTATACTTTTTAGTTATGGCCATTCTGACTGGTGTGAGGTAGTTTTAATCTTTGATCTCATTGTAGTTTTTATCTTTTATATGCCTGTTGGCCAGCTGTATGTCTTCTTTGGAGAAATGTCTCAGGTCTTCTGCCCATTTTTCGGTTAGGTTACTTGTTTTTTTGTTGTTGAGTTGTATGAGCTGTTTGTATATTTTGGAAATTAAGCCCTTGTTGATCACATCTTTTGCAAGTATTTTCTCCCATTCTGTAAGTTGTCTTTTCATTTTGTTTATGGTTTCCTTCACTTTGCAAAAGCTTGTAAGTTTGACTTGGTCCCATTTGTTCATTTTTGCTTTTATTTCTATTGCCTTGGGAGACTGACCTAAGAAAACATTGGTACGATTTATGTCAGGGAATGTTTTGCCTATGTTCTCTTCTAGGAGTTTTATGGTATCATGTCTTATATTTAAGTCTTTAAGCCATTTTGAGTTTATGTTTGTTTATAGTGTGAGGGTGTGTTCTAAGTTCATTGATTTGCATGTGGCTGTCCAGCTTGCTGGACCACTTGCTGAAGAGACTTGTTCCCATTGTATATCCTTGTCTCCTTTGTCAAAGACTATTTGACCATAGGTGTGTGGGTTTATTTCTGGACTCTCTATTCTTTTTCATTGATCTATATGTCTGTTTTTGTGCCAATACCATGCTGTTTGGATTACTGTAGCTTCGTAGTATTGTCTGAAGTCTGAGAGGGTTATGCCTCTTGCTTTTTTCTTTTTCCTCAGGATTACTTTGGCAATTTGGGGTCTTTTATGATTCCATAGAAATATTAGGATTATTTATTCTAATTCTGTGAAAAATGTCATGGGTAGTTTGATAGGGGTCACATTAAATCTGTAGATTGCTTTGGGTAGTATGGCCATTTTAATGATATTAATTCTTCCAACCCAAGAGCATGGGGTATCTAAATGAAAGGAATCTTAAGGCTCATAGAGATTATGACTTGATGATTTTTCTAGACATTTTTAAGATGTCTCGTGTAAGAGTTGTATTATCATATATGACAGTATTATCTTTTTTTTATTATTGGAGTATAGTTGCTTTACAATGTTCTGTTAGTTTATACTGTACAGCAAAGTAAATCAGCTATACGTATACATGTATCCCCTTTTTTGGATTTCCTTCCCATATAGGTCACCACAGTGCACTGAGTAGAGTTCCCTGTGCTATACAGTAGGTTCTCATTAGTTACCTTACCTATTTTATACATAGTATCAATAGTGTACATATGTCAATCCCCATCTCCCAATTCATTCCACCCCACCTTCCCCCTTGGTATCCATATCTCTACATCTGTGTCTCTATTTCTGCTTTGCAAATGAGATCACCTATACAACTTTTTTAGATTCCACACATATGCATTAGTATACGATATTTGTTTTTCTCTTTCTGACTTACTTCTGACTTACTTTCTCTCTCTGACTTACTTCACTCTGCATGACAGTCCATCCACGTCTCTACAAATGACCCAATTTCGTTCCCTTTAGTGGCTGAGTACTATTCCATTATATATATGTACCACATATTCTTTATCCATTCCTCTGTTGATGAAATAGCTCATGCAGCTCAATATCAAAAAAGCAAATAGGGGCTTCCCTTGTGGCGCAGTGGTTGACAGTCCGCCTGCTGATGCAGGGGACACGGGTTCACACCCCGGTCTGGGAGGATCCCACGTGCCGCGGAGCGGCTGGGCCCGTGGGCCATAGCCGCTGGGCCTGTGCGTCCAGAGCCTGTGCTCCACAGCGGGAGAGGCCGCAGCAGTGAGAGGCCCGCGTACCGCAAAAAAAAAAAGCAAATAACCCAATCAAAAAATGGGTGGAGGACCTAAATAGACATTTCTCCAAAGAAGACATACAGGTGGCCAACAAACACATGAAAAGAGGCTCAACATCACTAATTATTAGAAAAATGGAAATCAAAACTACAATGAAGTATCACCTCACACTGCTCAGGATGGCCATCATCAAAAAATCTACAAATATTAAATAAAGGGAACCCTCTTGCACTGTTGGTGGGAATGGTAAATTGATACAACCACTATGAAGAACAGTATGGAGGTTCCTTAAAAAAGTAAAAATAGAACTACCATACGACCCAGCAATCCCACTACTGGGCGTATACCCAGAGAAAACCATAATTCAAAAAGACACATGCACCCCAATGTTTATTTTCTGATCAGAGAGAAGAATATGTAAAAGAACCACCCCCAAATGAAACCTCCCGGTTTCCCTGTGGTCCCTACGGAGTGTGGGTTCTTAATCTGTCAATTCAGAATTCTACCTCAGCATCGTTGATTTCCTTAGTAACTTTAAGTATTTTTTCAGTGCATTTAAAAACATTCTCAGAAAAGAGACCATAGGCTTCCCTAGACCATGGGTGTAGAGACAGAGTATGCAAGGATTACAGTGAATTCCTTTGAATCTGAGCAGAACTACTGCAGGTGGTACTGGGTTTATTTTGTGGTAGTGGTTGTTGTGGGGAAAGGGGGAGTGCTGAGCACATGGCAAGGCTCCCAAAGAGACCAGCTATAGCTAGGCTGACCACGTGATCCAATCTGGCCAGGAATGTTACAATTTAAGCCTTGGCCCAGAGTAATTAGTAATATTCCCCCCTTTCAAAACTATCCCAGAGAGAACCATGAATTATATGGTCACCATTAGCTATAGCTGTTATCAAGAAAGCCGTGGTAGTGGATGTAGCGAATTGCGTACAATTGCCAGGACACGTGGTAGGGCCTTCCAACCCCTGAATTCGGATTTATTTTGATAATGAATGGGAATAATCGAAGTTAGAAGATTACACAAAGGACATGCTGGAAGAAAATACAATTTTAACCATAATTATTTCTTTCACAGCCAAAAAAGAGCATACAGTGGAAGAAAGTCACTTAGAGAATGCACAGAAAAGGTAAGCAGCTCTGAACTGGCCCCAGGTCTTTCTTTGCCTAGCCATTCTTTTGTTATTATCAAGAACCGTCAACACCAGCCGTCTCCAGCACTTTTTCATCTTCTCTGAAGGCAAACTCTATACTCATTAAACCATAACTCCCCCGTTCTCTCCTTCCTTCAGCCCCTGGCAACCACCATTCTACTTTCTGTCTCTGTGACTCTGACTGCTCTGAGGTACCTCATGTAAGCAGAATCATACAGAACGTTTCCCTTTTATGATTGGCTCATCTCACTTAGCAAAATGAATGAGTAGCCATTCTTTTGACCCCATCTGCTAAGACTCTGCATCCAGCAGCAATAAGAGTCTAGGGAGAGCTAGAGTGAAAGCTCCAGGAATAGGACTTGGCAATAGTTTTCCTCAAGAAGCAGGGAATCATCCGGAAGTGACTCACCTGCCTCAGGAGTCAGGACACCATTTGCATGTGTTTGCCTCTCCTCCACTGCTCTGCTCCTAGACACTTCACGGACGCTGGGAACAGTGGGGTCCTTCTTAGTGTTACAACTAGATTAAAGCATTATGGAGGATATTGTAAACAAGGGACAAATGGGGAGAAGGGACTTCCCTCTCTATGTGCACAGAAAAGGGGAAGAGACCCCAGAGGTCTTCTATTCCCCCTCCCACCTACCTCAGGCCTCTTCTATGTTCTTCCCTCTCTTCACAGACACCCAAGCGGAACCATCCACCTCACCTGGTAGAGCCCAGTAATCATTGGCTGTGATCCCTCATGGGGGGTCTTTCTTTTTTTCAGTTGGCCAGGTTAGTCAGCTTGGCTCTCCCTCCCTCTTAGAAAGGTGAGGGGGGCATACACGGAGGCTTTCTCATATTCAGGGCTGAGAACTGAGATAAATTTTGCTGGGACCCGTTCTACAAGTACGAGAAAATTAAATAAGAGATAAGGACAGGAAACAGTAGATAAGGGAAAATGAGCTTTACAAATGTGTGAGGAGGGGATTTCATTCAGTGCAGGTGAACAAGTTCTAGAAATGAACGTTTTTCCTCCCGTCTCACCACAATCTCCGAGAGTACTGAAAGCCTGTAGTCAGTGCTCTGTTCTGCCTTGACAGACACTGACATCTTGCCCTGCTTCCCGCTGTAAGTGCCAATAGAATAAATATGCAGAAGGAAGCAAGACGAGGGCAAATCTTGCATCTTTCTAAGGGCAGACATGTTCTTGGTCATGACTATCATCTCTGCATGATAATCTTTGACAACCAAGACAATCACATGATTCTGTTTATAGATTTTTAGGTTGTGTCCCTTTATTGGCCTTATCCCCTATAGAGCTTACATTATCCCTGTAGTAAGCTTCCCTTCGTCGGTGTGTCGAGCTGGTGTGTCTGTGTTATAGACGTATCCCATAGGCATAAAAAGGACCATCAACACATGGGTATCAGGCCAAGCAGAATTTCACTTTCTAAGGTGGATGTCAAATTTCTAATTCTTCTTCAGGATTCTTGCTTCAGAAAAAGGGGGCCCGTGTGAGAGGGGCCGAAGTTGGTGCTGTGCATTAGCTATGCTGAGGGGGGTCATAAATTTCGGTTGTCAGCGTTTTCCGTGACTTTGTGGTGAAGGTAGTCTAGCTTTCATGTCATACATGAAATATGTTAGATCCCATCTTTAACGTAGAAACCACAGTTGTTTGGTTACAGTCTTGAAGGAGGTTGGTGGTCAGTGTTGCAACATTCGAGTGAGATTTAGGAAATTCTTATGTTGTATTCTCAAGAGAAACAATTTACTCTGAGGCTAAGGAATATTTGCTTTTCCTCAGCAGTTTCTAAAGGCATGCATGAGGGGCAATAAGCGGATATGTTCCGCCCTGGCATCTCAACACTGCAAAAGTAAAACCGTTCCCTTTGCCGTGGGCTCTTTGATATAATCATTGGCTGAACTCTCAAAATGTTTAGCTGAATCGAAAAGATAGAAATCAGACAAGGAATTACAGCAGAGAGAAAAGGAGTCAGGGAACAGTTGAGAGTGAAGCAGAAAAGTTTTATAGAACACAACGTATGATGAGAAATAAATCTTTTCAATGTTGAAAGCTATTTTAGTTATCTGCTGAGAAACAGAAATTTCAAACAGCACGATTGCCCCTTTGTCTCTTGGAGAAAATGCTAATATTGTTGTCAAATAACGGCCGTTTTCATGCCCAAATTTCAGACGGTTTTCAATAATCAGTCTTCTGTGAATCAAAATTAAATCTGAAAGGAAGAGAGTTGTGTTTGGAGCGGGACTGGGTGGGTGGGGAGGAACGTAGTCTAGACCTTATCAGATAGTTGTAGGTTCATATTCTAGCTTTTGGCTTTTCCTGGAACAAAGGGAAATCCAATAAGACACACATCCTCAGAGTGACTTTGTTAAAGTTGCAGAGTGCCAAAGCCAGGCCATCCTCTGCAACTCTGTTTGCTTTGGTTCTCCTGAAGAGGTTCACTTAAACACATAGGGGGGAAAAATGCTGAAATTCACTATTTCCTTTAGGTTTCATACTCTTTGAGGGTTAGCAAGCAGGGCCTCCCAGATCCCCCCGGGGAGAGGTGGTGAGGGTACATCGTTCAATTCAGAGTTGGGAAAAGTGTGGCCCACAGGATGATGACATGCTTTTCTCAAGCTCTGTGATAACCCACCAAACAATTCTGTCATTCTCTGAAACCGTACCATCCCTGCAACATCTTGGTCTCACAGTCTACATTCCAAATAACGCTGGAACTGCTGGCGTTGAAGTACAGTGAGCGGAGTTTCTGTGCTCTTCACTATGTCATCCTGGAAAATAGGAAGATAATTTGCTCCTCTGAGAACTAAAAGTGAAGACTTTCTCTTCTCTATTCATTGCACAAGTAAATATGTTTCTGTGTTGAAGGTAAACATAATGAAGAGACAAGAATAATGATGTGCTTTGCTGGGGGTCACACACATTACGTATGACTTAGGTGGCAACGGTGTCTAACGTGGAAACAGACCAAAACATGACTATTTTATTTCTTAAATGCCTGGGTCAGTGAGTATGAACAACAGGGGGTGGGTAGAGCAGAAAAAGCATTTCACGGAGAATCAGGGCACCCAACTCTGCCGATGAATAAGGTCATTCCATCTTTCTGGGTCTCTGTTTTCTCAGCTGTAAGATGGGAACATTGGACAGACTGACAGGTCCATCCCTTCCAGTTCTAAAGGCCCATGACTCCATAAGAAATTCATGGCCTGTTCCTTTAGGTTACAGAACTCTCTGCTTACGAATTTCCATGCTACAATCAATGTAATTTTCATTTTGAATGAAATAAAAAGTATATTCAGCGTTTTGACTGCCACAGAATTAGGAGTCACGCCTGGGCAAAAGTGGACATTGCTACTTTCTGGTTTTGCTCCAAAATATGTGTGTTTGGAATTATAAGAGAAGTCCCTCAAGAAATTACTGCAATTATTGCCTTTCTCCACCTATGCACTTCTAGTCTTTTAATAACTGGGAGCCAAAATTCCCTGACCAGTAGTTTTAATTTGCATTAAAAACAGATTTATTATTTACAGAAGCACAAAGAATTTATGGGACTCAGAGCTGCAGCTCCAGCTTGGATCTCACCTAATCATAGCCATGGAATCAATTAACAGTTCATCTGTGAAATGTGATAAAATCTTATGAGATACATAGTGCCCAATAACTGAGACTGAGTTGAAAGTATGCTCCATAACAGTAATGGGGCTTCAGGGTTTTACAATGGCCATTGAATAGCGTTCCATTAGAAACTCAGTATTCAGGATGGCCACAAAAAAAAAACCAACGCTGTGTCTGAACAGATGATAGAGCATTGAGTAATAAACCTGGCCAGCCATTCCTGCTTTGATTAGTTTCCAACACCCTAGAAAAGGGGCCCGTTTATTTAAGTGTTCCTGCTCATGGCAAATGAGCTTGTGGGGCTTGGAGTGGGTGGGGAGAAGGAATGAGGGCAGAGCTATAAATTGCTGCAAAGCTAGTGCCTCCAAGAAGGGCTGCTTGGGAGGCCTGGGTAGTCATCTGGGAATGAACCTCCAAGGGGTAGGTCAGGAGGTTCTTAGTGATATCTGGGAATCACCCTTGTAAAACCTGGGTTCTTTTCTGACTGGGTTAAAGATCATTTTTTAAGATCAAAAATGGTTTTTCCTCCAATCCTTGCTATATCCTCAATTATATGTATTTTTGTACATTGATGGTTTGTATTCCTGTATCACATCCAGCTTTAAAATGTAGCTTTCTTAAATATCATTTGGTCTACGTCTCTTATTTTACCCTTGAAAAAACTGAGAGCCCAGTGTTGAATGATTGACCCAAGATTATAAAGCCAGCAGATGCCAGAATAAGGATAGAACAGTCTCTTGATTTTCTGTGAAGCCCTCAACAGACTGATGATTCCCCGTGGGCTCTCGAACTGTCCACTGCTGGTGATACAGAACCAACATGTCATTAGCGTTCCATGTAATTCAACATAACACAAAGAGCAGGTAAATGACATGGATTTGAGATGAAGAACAAACCCCAAAAGTTTTACCTACATACACCCTGGAATTATACATGCTGGTTTTATACAGATAAGATGTGCCCAGGAGTATCCCCAATCATGTTACATTTCTTAGATAATTGGCTTGAACACGTAGGTCTTACTGAGGCTTAGGAGAAGCCACAGTGACTCAAGCCTGGGCTTCTGTGCTAAAGAGAAGCGAAGCGTGTGGGAGAAACCCTCCCGATGTCCCCTCTCCTCCCCTAATGGGTATTAGCGTTGACAGCCTCTCACCCTCTACCTCACTGTTTTCTTCTCTACATTTGCAGTTTTGAAACAACAGTAGGATATTTTGGGATGAAGCCAAAGTCTGGTGAGAAGGAGATCACACCCAACTACGTGTTTATGGTGTGGTATGAGTTCTGCAGTGACTTCAAGACGATCTGGAAACGGGAGAGTAAAAACATATCTAAAGAAAGGTAAGGCTCTAATAGATTGATTAACACCCCATTCGGGGGTCTTAGGAAACCTCCCTCTCAAACCTAACAAAGTGTGTGCACCTCACCCGTGTCAGTATCGCCTTTCAGATCAAGTGGATGTCCAGGAAGGATTACTGCCTCAGAGTTCATAGGGAAATTCGGGGGAGGTTTGCTGTCTGCACAAGCAAATACACTCACGTGATCTGATAAGTTACACTTTCTTAACCCCTTCCAATTACTAGCTAGTAAATGAAAGGGGAGCTGTGCTAATTAGCAGCAGATTGCTTTTCTGTGTATTTTCATGTTGGCCCAGGCTAAATGAGGCAGCCTTGCTGCCGCAGACAGTACAGACAAATAAAAGTGAATGCTTTTCCCATTAATATACTGAACTTGCATCAAAGGGAAATCTCTGAGAGTCGGGCCACACTTAACACGGTGTTGAAGCCCCGCTCTGGATTTACAGCGCCACTTCTGACTCCCCGTATCCTGCTGAGGACATCAAACTGCGTGCCGCTCGCTTCATTGCAGCCTCCTGATTTTATTAGTTGGGGGTAGAAGGAAAACCTCGGCCCTGAATATAGGGAGAGTGTGTGTGTGTGTGTGCGCGTTCTCCTTAGAGAGAGACTGAATTGGGCCCTGTTGATCAGAACACAAAAGCATTTCTGCTCGATCAGTGTTTTGATCAGGTTGCCACTGTTCTACAAAGGGTGTCATGGATTTAAACTTCAAACAGGTCTTGCTACTACTCCTGCAGAACAGATGTATGAGAGTGTCATTCAAAGTGGAGTCGGAGACAAATTCTACAAATGAAGGGAAGTGGTTTAATTGCAGCATCTATATCTCACTAAACATTGAGACCTGAAATTCCAAAATTCAGTTATTTTTACTGTTTACTTTGTAATCAGAGAAACGGTATGCACGTAATATATCTACACAGACACACACACACACAGTACACTAATATGTTTTACCTTAAAAAGCTATTTTTAAGGGCTCATAATTTAGAGATTTCTTGACTCAGTCTTACTGAATCTCTAAATATTTTCTCAGGGAACTTTTTCACAAGCCTGCTTTCTTTCTAAGGAAGTCAAAGAGCTTTAAAAATATTTATCAACACATCTTGCCACCATTAACTCTTTTGGAACTTGGATGTTAAACTGAGTATATCCATTATAGGGATAAAATGAAGCAGAGAAAAGTTAAATGACATTGTTAAGAAAATAGATTGTTGATAATAACAGGAAAAAAACAACCCTAAAAATCTTGACATCCCACTCATTGTTCTCACCCTGCAATCTCTTGTTTAGCCCTTGAAGCTAAAATAAACTTCTGTGTTTTGTGAGCCTCAGGGGAAAAGTGACAGAGCCACGTTCCTCTCTCTCTAACCAGGTAGCAGCTGGCCAGTCAGCTCTCCACGTCCACACCCGAAGGCCAGAGAGCCCCTCAGAGGGCCCTGAAGCTCCAGCCTTTGCTAAAGATTTTACACCTGAGATTTTGATCCTAGCCCTTAGTGAATCTGTCCTTGTTGTCAAAGCCCTAAAAATGGTCCCAAAAAACCAAAAGAGACGGTAATGAATTGCTTTTCATTTGAATAATCTTCTATTGAAATCGTGAACTGTATTCCACGTGGAGGAGTTTTTCCCTATCACAGAAGTTAGACCACACTCATTGTGGGCCTGCGGTGGTTCCAACCACCCTTCAGAATGACCTGTTCTCTGATTCCTAGTGATGGGCACTTGCTGTGCTGCTTCCTGGGTATAGCTGGTGAATTGCCTACTTCACACTCTGTAAACCAACACCTTTAAAGGGTCATGACTTCCCAGGACCCTTTTCAGGTCTTCTCATTTAGCAATTTCAGGGGTTTCTTCATTCCAGCCGTGCTTTGTGAGATAGATCACCAAG
This sequence comes from Aethalodelphis obliquidens, assembly GCF_003676395.1. Taxonomy (NCBI): domain Eukaryota; kingdom Metazoa; phylum Chordata; class Mammalia; order Artiodactyla; family Delphinidae; genus Aethalodelphis; species Aethalodelphis obliquidens. The sequence continues at coordinate 2,528,231 of NW_020837995.1, forward strand.
GTTTCCAACCTAAAACAACATCTCTGAAAGTTAACGATGGCTCATAAAGTATTTGTGGAAGCAGCTTGTTTACAAAAATCTTTTTGTTAAGAAATGTTAGCGCATTATATATATTACTGCTCATCCAGTTCAGTAAACTGGTTAATATCCAGGGTTTTCTCGTGAAGTGAGGATTTTTTTTCAGTTGTTCTCTATCTGCTGAGGGTTTTAGCTTTTAAACGATTGGAATCACATATTCGTTGTGGTGACATAAGCGAACTGAATTCTTCTATTACAATCAAATGATAAACAATATGATTGCTTTGTCTTGACCCATATTTAATGATGTTTGATATTGTCATTTTTTATTGTACTTCTCCAGCAAATCCCAACAACACTAAATGTCAGGAGGTAGCGTAAGATACTATGAAGACATCCTCAAAAATTAAATTCATAATCAAATGAAAACCTCATAGCTTGTAATTATTAGGGGAAAAAAACCACTATAGTTTGGGATCCCATCCAAAGGAATTTCAAAGGTATTTGAAGGCCAACTAAACCCCAAAAATCACTGAGAAAAATTAAGGATCAATAATAGTATTTTCAAAGAGACAGATTCACTTCCAAATGAAATGAAAGTTTTGAAAACTACTTTAGGTCACTTGAGGTCAATTTTAAGGGATAGAGAATATTTACTTCTTGTTCTGTTTAGTATGGTTTCCAGGGACGCACATTAGCTTGATGCAAAATCGAAATGGTGCAGCTCCACAGCAGGGTAACAGCTACCCCTCATGAGACCCAGAATGATGTCTGAACACACAGGTGACTGATAAAAACGTCCAGTGTGCTTGTGCCTTGAAAATGAATGATAAACCCCCTATTATTAAGCTGGTATCAGGACACAATTCTGTATTTGAGTAGAATAGACATCGTATTTCACTGGGAATATGGTTTACCTGCAGATTAACTCTCAGTAGAAGAGCAGGCTACTGTATGATGGTATATTAATGGCATGCAACTTTGCTTGTCATGTATGCCAATATTAGGCAAAATAGAAAACTTCTGAGTCTAGGCCCAAATCCAGAGCGCCTCGCTCCCTAGACCTTCAGTCTGTGACCCATTCAGTCCTCATGGTGCCCCTAGTACTAGAACTCATCCTCCAGTGAAGTATACCAGGTCCTTCTCTTACCCCTGCTGAGTACTTACTGGTAGTGCTCAGTAGTGTAAAAAAGACCTCTAGAGAGAGAGTTGAAACCCAGCATTTTTATGCCATTCATTTGCTTTGTGATCTTGGGCCAGTCACTTATTGCCTGGAGGACCCAAATATCGTATCTGTAAAATGTATGTATTGGGATGAAGCAGGAACCAAATGTTCACTAAGATATTTTCTAGCTCAAAATCTCTGTGAATCTAGAAACTACTTTTTTTTTTTTTTTTTAATATTTTGAGAAACTGTTTTATTTCTGAGATAACGCCCCTCACCTTTGCTCTTGAGCTCATAGGGGATGATGCTGAAAGACATTCCAAGCCAAGGTCTGGTGGTGAGTGGGGAAGAGATTTGGCGGCAGGGAGAATTTTCACTGTCCTCTTGGACTTGGTAAATGTCTACAGCTTCCTTGGCGTACACTCCCAGTTCCTCCCCTAAAATACTAAGGTTGGTCTTGAAGACCACTTTTTTTTTTTTTTTTCCTTACGCGGGCCTCTCACTGTTGCGGCCTCTCCCGTTGCGGAGCACAGGCTCTGGACGCGCAGGCTCAGCGGCCATGGCTCATGGGCCCAGCCGCTCCGCGGCACGTGGGATCCTCCCAGACCGGGGCACGAACCCACGTCCCCTGCATCGGCAGGCGGACTCTCAACCACTGCGCCACCAGGGAAGCCTGACCACATTTTTTTAACTGAAAGTATACACACAAAAATATTTTCATCTGCATCTAACATCGCGTTTACTGGTTTATGAAAGTTCATCGAGATTTTTATTCTGAGAGGCAGCTTTGCCTCAATTTTACCTTTTCATGCAGTTTTGTATTTGTGTCTCTTGACAGCCAAACCAGTCAATGAATTTTTGCAACACACATTTCTTCCACCTATTAAATCAACAGATTATTCGAGCATATGCATAGTTGCAAGGAGATAACCTAATTTTTGCTGCTACCTTTATTGACTATTCTTTACTCATTTTCTTTTTCTTTTTTTTTCCTGTTTAATTATTCTGGGATTACAACCCTTCCTTATGAAGTTTTCCACTATTTAGAATATGTTAAGACTGCTCCCCACATATGCCCACACATGCACACACAGAGGCCACAAACGACTACTCCCTACAAAATGAGCTATGAATTTGCAAAAGGTAAAGAAGTCCTAGGGGGCTCATGACTCCAGGAATAAAGTCTTGGCAAATAGTTCAACCCTGAGCCAAAGCAGACTTTAAAAGTACCATTTAAAAACCCATAAGGGGTAAATAATGAGTGAATAAGGAGTTTGGTGAATTTTATGTGAAATGCAAATAAGACATTTCATTATATACATAACTATAATTTACACCATGGGGGAATGGATGGTTAGTTTGGGGGTTTCTAGTTCAGCTAAATAACAACAGAGTTTTTGTTTTAGGTGTATTACTTGCAGTTATTATGGTTAATTTTGCAACTGCCATACCCTTGACAGCAGAGCTGTTGTGGAGTTATCTCAAAGCTGTTCTCAGGGCTCACTGCTCAGGTCACTTTAGGACCAGGAGCTGGGGACTTAGAGAGGCCATCACTCAACCCACAAAGAAGCCGTTGATTGCAGTGTAGACATCGCAGGAATTCCTCTCTTTATATGATAGTTATTCCTGGAAAAAGTTCCATAAACTAAAATTTTTATTTATTCAATCATGATCATTACAGTAACGTCTAACACGTTACCCTAACCCTCTGTTATGTGGTTAAATGATTTATATACACTTAACTGCTAAGAAGCTTCATATTTTAAAGGACCCCTTTAATAATACGAATAATCACCCCCAAGTTACTCGGCAAAACTTTGAATTTTCCTAAGTCACATTTGAAGGCAGTTCTGTACAAATACACAAACAGTAAATGTCCCAACGAGCTAACTTATAAACAGAATGTGTGATTATTGTAATCACAAAGAATAAAACCCACTTATTTCCCAAGCAATGAATTTAAAACTACTTCTGCAAAATTAAAAATATGCCATGAGTAAGGAGAGGGGATAGTAGACTTCTAAATGGTAAAAATTATGGGATCATTGATTCTTAAAAATTAAAACACCTCTTTTGACGCTCTTTCCTCTGGAAACCAGCGATCTCCTGTTCCTTCCATCTTCTTAAAAGAAGAGTTTATATACATTTCCTCATTTCTTTTTCCATAACACACATCCACTACTTTCTGTATCAGTAAGAATAAAGCCTCAGCTGCCATAACAAAGACCAAAGTAACTGTTGCTTAAACAAGAAAAATTTATTTTACTTTTGCCTAACAATCTGAGTATAAATTGTTTAGAAGTTCAGAACCCAGATTCCTCTTCTCTTGTGGCCACCATCATTAGGTGTGGTCCTTGTTCACAAGTGTAAAGATGACTCACATCACGTCCGCCAGCACCACTGCTGCTGAGTTCCTGCCAGTAGAAAGGGGAGGGCACACCATTTCCTTTAGAGGGGGGTGGACCTGGAAGGTACACGTATTTCATTGAGCAAAACTTAGTCTCACGGCTATATGCAAGGGAGACCAGGAAATGCAAGTTTATCTGGGAGCCATGGGCCCAGCTGAAGACTCATGGGTTCCATTACTAAAGGGAGCAGAAGAAATGGATGTTGAGACTACTGGCAGACTTTGCCACCTTTCCCATTTGTGAAATCAGACCACTAACTCCTTGGCACTACTAGCTTTTGACAGTGATGATAGTTTCTTCCATCTTGAAGATGCTCTGAGGGTATTCTGGGTTTCCTTCTGCAAAGGTGACCGCCACTCTTCTATTTCCTTCATCGGTTCATCTTTTTCTTCTATTCCTTAAGTGTGGACCTTCCCCAGGGTTCAGATCTCTGTTCCTCTTTTCTGCTCTGTACTCTATCCCTAGTTAATCCCAACCATTCTCATCGCTTCACCTGTCACCTCTTTGCCAAGTCCTCCTAACCAGAAACAACCTCTTAGTTCTAAGTCTTAGATCTCCTACTTCACGCTACACGTTCCCACCGGCTGCCCAACTTTCATCTGCAATTCAGTATGCCTACTCTGAGGGTCCCTAAATTTCACTTGCACCCTTCTCCTCCTCCTAGTAGCCAAAGGCAGGCTGGAAACCTGAACTGTCTTTAATGCTCCAAGATTCACTTTCCACCCGCGGCTAACTTATCAGTTTTGCCTCCTTAGTGGTTATTCTTTTTCATCCTGTTTTCTCGGTGGCTTTGCCTAGTTCGGGACCTCATCTCTCACCTGGATTATTGCTACATCCTTCTGACTGTTCTCTCTGCCTATAGTTTTTCTATTTCCTCTTCATTGGCCCTTAATATTTATCCAGCTATCTTTCTAGAACAAGTTAGATCACATCTATTTCTTTGAACATATCCTGTTTAAGTATATTCTGTTCTGAAATAAAGGGAAGGAAATCAGCCATGATCGGTACTTATATTCATTAACTTTGGGGGCCTTACAACAGCCCTGAAAAAATGTATTCCTACTGTGCAGATAAGCAGAGGAGAGAGTAAACGAATTACCAATGTCACAGTTTCACTCCTAAGCAAGAGAATGGGGATAATGACCTAGGTCTTATGTGACACTAAAGCTTGAGCTTTTTCAAGTATTCTGTATTTCTCCCAAATTAGAGCATGAGCCTCCAAAAACTTGCCTTAACTCACTTTCCAACCTCATTTCCCATATCTTCATCCCCCACATACCCATGATATTGACTCAGTGTTTCTCACATCTACACATTCTTGCCTGGTGTTCTCATTGGGTAATTTCTTTACATTGCATTGTCCCAGTTATTTCCTGCTGGTCAAAACATAGTCATCTTCTAAGGGCGACCTCCAAAACCTCTCCCCTAAAAATCTTCTGAAATACCCCTAAGTAAAAGAATTACATCTTTCTCTGGTCTCGGATAGCATATTTTTCTTACAATCCTTTTGCACTTAATTCCTTCCAACTTGTTACTTTAGCACTTTACGTGTCTTTTTCCACCTTTAGGACATTAAACCCATTCCTTATCGTATCTTCTATGGTGCATTCTCCAGCACAGAGCCCGCTAATTGTTTACTTAGTACTGAGCACTGAAGATCCTGGGCAGTGTGAGTTTGGAGGAGGAAATGATTCCTAAGGAATGAGGAGGCCAGGGAGGGCTTTGGGAAGATGGTCAGCCATAAACAGGGCCACCCTCCACAGAAGTTGTAGAAGGGATTCAGAAGCCAGTACGGGAATGTTGGATGTCAGCTGCTCCCCAATCTGGCAGGTCTTCCCAATCACCTGGAGAGCTTTGTAAAAAAGTCAGCACATCTACCAAATCAGAATCCCAGAGGATTAGAACCTAGGGATCTGCAGTTTTAGAAAGCTCCTTGTAGAGAGGATGAGTAAGAACACATTTTGTGTTTGGTTGCCTCAGTAAATACCTTGGCTTCATCCCTTGCTGAAATCTATCAGGTCAGCTTTGGAGATGGGAGGAAGAAGTTCATCTTCCCAAGGGATTCTTACTACGTGAAGCCAAGTTTAGGAACTATTAGACTCAGGTGATGGTGAAGGTCTCTTCCAGCCCTCATTTCCTGTGGTTTCAGGTGGGAAATAAGCTGGACATTGACAGAGCAAATGAATTCAGTCAGCTAAGTAGAGATGAAAGGGGTAAGGACATCTTGGAGATCACATGGCAAAGGCCTGGGCTTGGAAGGCTCAACTCACATTTTGGAGGAATCACATAGTATGATCTCGGGCCAGCCTAATTGCTGTGTTTCCTGTGCATCCTCGGAGTACACACCGTCTCTCATCTCATTTGCACTTTGCATTCCCATAACATAAATGGGCACCACTTAATCAGCTTGAGTTAAGCACGTACTTTCAAAATACCTATTCATTCTTAAGTGCTGTACAAGCTATGAGACCCTATTCTGGAAGAGTGTAATCTGGTGATCACAACGCCTCCTTCATAAAGCTTTCCCCAATCTCTGTGAGCTATCTTTCCTCCAAAACTGGGGCAGGGGGAGATGGTTACTATCTCTTTAATTTTGGCATGAGTGATTTCTTTTTCATTCATTTTCTTATGGACACTTCCCCCTCAAATAAATCATAAGCTGTAGAAGACAAGGGCAATGCCTCATACTTCTTTGTTCTCTCTCTAGCATCTTATATTTCCTTATACGTAGTGAGTGCTCAATTAATATTTGTCGAACAAATAAACAGTCACTGTGTTTTCGTTTGCCGCGTTGAAATTGATTACGGAATTTGCTGTCTACTGCTGATAGATGAGAGATCTTATTTATTTAGACTTTGGTGGTAGAATTCCCCAAACATATCCCATATGGGTTGCTTTTGCTCAAGTATCTAAAATCTTTATAGCTTGATTAAAGAGGATAGACATGTTCAAAACAAGAAAGACTAGTTAATGGGGTAAAACAATCACCTTCTCTGTTCTTGCCTGTATTACTTTCAATTTGTCATTAAAAAAAAAAGGAAGAAGGAAAGAAGGGAGTGAAGGTCCTTGGGATTCAGGCTGTGTCAAGCCTCACACCTCTTCAGAGCTCACATAAGAACCTTTGAGAGCATGCGTCCACACGCTCTTTCCCTAGCCTGGCAGACAGCAATGGAAACCCAAAGTAAGTCTCCTTCATTCAGCTAGAATACTTCTAAGTTGCTTATCTGTGGCACTCCTGACAGCTCCTGCCTTGGGCAGAGAATAGATGGAATAGGGGGCTGCCTGGGTAGTATGATTTGAGGGGCGCCAGAAAGGCTGCCTGCTCCACCCAATCTCCCCTGCTTCCTCCCCCTTTTCGTTTTAGTCACCCCTGCAAACAGGCTCTGATCAGTTCCAGTTTTTGGTGAGACTTGGTAGGTGGTAAAGGTTTCAAAACCAAGGTGGGAGCGGGGGCGGGAGTTGGCATCTACAAGCACGTGCATGTCTTCATTATCAGGATTGGAAATGTCTTCCAAAGACAAGCAATGCATTGCAATTAAACTTGCAGATTTATGTCCCAGGGCCGGCTTGAGTTTCCAGGCTGCCTCCCAGACGCCTCTCCCCGAACAAGGAAACGCAATGCTGTTACCTCTCACTCCACACCTAAATCGCCCGGGCGGCTCAGGGTGTTTCGTCTACCAAGTGCAGAGTGATTGGCTTTAACTGATCATGCATTCCAGGGCAAGTCCAGGACACCCCCCCCCCCCTCCACTTCCACTCCCCTGTGGCCTGGGGGAGACGCTCTGCAAACGGAAGCGGTCTTTGTTCTGCAATTAATCATTTGAAGTCAAAGTGTGTTTGGGAACTACAAGTGATAACCCGCAAAAGCTATCAAGTGGCTGATTGTGTAGCTGGTGAAATGTGGTCTCTAGGAGGACTTCCTTCATTGTAAATAGAAAAATATCTTAGGAATGAGGTAGGGAAAGTTGTCAAATGTAGGAAGTGGAAGTGATGGGCTAATTTATCATGGAATCACTGAGAGGCTAGATTCTGATGTGTAAGGAGCTAAGTCTTTTAAGTCTAAGACCTGCCTTACTTTCCTGCTGGTCTGTCTTACCATGGCTGCTAGTGAGACTGGCCTGGGGGACACAGGGATGGAAGGGTTAGTCAAGGTCAAGGGTCAGACTCTGAAGAGGGAATAAGCATAGAAGAGTGTGTGTCTGTCCAAGTCTGTGGCCCTGCTGGCCTGCCTGAGATAAATGATTTCGAGGCTACCCATTATTTCATATTGTCTATGGCTGTCTTCTCTGAGTTTTATTTTCTTACCCGTTGTAAGCATTCCACATAGATGAGTCCATGATGTTTCCATCAGCTGCAGCAGTGAGGAAGAAATGTCCCTTTACACTGAGGGGTTAATGAATTTATGTGTTGTTGGGGTTTTTTTTTAATTGAAGTATAGTTGATTTACGGCACTGTGTTAGTTTCAGGTGGACAGCACAGCGATTCAGTTATACATATATTGTGTCGTTGGTTCTTTACTGACCATAAAGAGTGACTTTATTTCATTGGCTTTCATGACTGTTATCGCTGTGTAGTAGTTATATCAAGAATTCAGAAATACCTCGTGAGGGACTGTTGTCAAGGTGGGTAGAAATAAGGGCAGTTCCCAAGGCCCCTGGCAGGCCTCCCTGATTGCATTTACTTATTTAGAACCGAAGCTGGATGTTAACCCCCTTTCCCCCAACTGTGGAGAAACAACCTCAGTGTCGTCAATGAACTGAGGACAGTACCTGTGGAGGCTTGGGAGTATCAGAAGATGCAAAGAAACGCCACAAAGCTCACACGCCTTCCCTCTAATGTCCAGGCTACTAGGCAATGGCCGGAAGGGTAGCCTGACATGGCTACGCCTTCTAAAAGCACAACGTTAAAAACAACCCCTACGATGTTAACACCAGGGAATCCTAATGAGGAAAATACTGGGATGTTGCCCTCAACCTTCTCCATCTAAAATACAAAAAACCATGTGCTATTGAGCTTTCTTAAGCAATAAAGCCACGCCCACACCTCCCCAAAGTCTCTTTGGTTAGTATTCTTTGCTCCCTGACCTAATGCTACTTAGTTCAAGGCTACAAGGAGATCACAGGAAAAGAGTGGCTAGTCAGTTGGTATTTCATCTCTGCAGCTTCTTATACACCGTCTCTGATTTTCTTCTCCTAAAGGGAGACCATAAAAATAGTACCATTTACTTATAGAAGAAGGTGTCCCTAATAATGATTCGTAAAGTCAACCCACATTGGGAAGCCAGACTGAAGTTATTTCTTTACAAGCATGATCTTCAGTAGGTGTCATCCCACAAAACTGTATCTACCCTTCAAAGGGCCCCAGGCCACAGTTTACGGGGCCGTGGACAAGGGCATGTTTTTCTCATGCTCCTTTGCTGATCACGTTCTTCTGTGTATTTCAGAATAGCCACCAGAAGGAAGAGTTCTCGTGCCTGGTAGATTCTGGTTCACATGTCTCTAAATTTTAATTTTAGGACATAGTGATTTGGACCTTCAGCTTTTATTTATCCCATTTTTTTAGGGAACTTGGGTGTTATTCCCTGTAGCATGCTGACTCAGAGGCCCATTACTACACATACTGGTGCACAGAAGCCTGCCCTGTTCCCTTTCTAGACTAGTTTGACCTCTTTAGCGATGACTGATATCAAGTCTTCTGTAAACAGATTTACATTACAGCTGGTCAGCTTTCATGCTTTTGCCAACATGCATTTTATGAACTATATTCGTGCAGTGCCTCCCTTTTCTTTGCCTTCACCCACTGACGTTCCCAAAGCCATTGACTTGGAATATCTTCAGTGAAGATGTGTACATGGTCTGGGTCATGCAGTGGTTAATGTTTTTAGGTCACACTGTACTGGATGGCTAACAGAGCTTCCTCTTTGAAGCTAGTAGCTCTATAGGCAAAACTTTACTTCTGTAATCCTGAAGTCGCTTCCTCAGTCCCATTGTCAACATTACGAGAGTTGAGTGATTTACTAGCAAGTGTGTCCTGGTAATATAACCAGATTGTCTATTTTCCACTTGCTGAAATGAATTGGTCATTTTCATTTAGAGGATTTCTAATAAATAAACCAACAGGCATTTAAAACAGAATGGTAATTTGCGGGGGCCATCTACCTGTTTTTTTTCATTTTTTAAAAATATGTTTTTAGAGCAGTTCTAGGTTTACAACAAAATTGAGAGGTAGGTGGATTTCCTACAGAGAATTCCCATGTATCTCCTTGTCCCCAAACATGTGTAGCCTCCTCCATTATCAACATCACTCATCATAATGCTACTTTTTTTTTTTAACCAAAGATGAATATTATTGACACACCGTAATTACCCAGAGTCCATAGTTTTTACCTTAGGGTTCCCTGTTAGTGATGTCCATTCTGTGGGTTCGGACGAACTGCGTAATAATGTAATGCATCGTTATAATATCATACAGAGTATTTTCACTGCCCTAAAGCTCCTCTGCACTCTGCCTAGTCACGTCTCCTCCTTGCCCCACAGTCACTCATCTTTTTATTGTCTCCATAGTTCTGCCTTTTCCAAAACATCTACTCATTTTTTTTTTTCTTCCCGGTACGCGGGCCTCTCGCTGTTGCGGCCTCTCCCGTGCGGAGCGCAGGCTGCGGACGCGCAGGCTCACCGGCCATGGCTCACGGGCCTAACCGCTCCGCGGCATGTGGGATCTTCCCGGACTGGGGCACGAACCCGTGTCCCCTGCATCGGCAGGCGGACTCTCAACCACTGCGCCACCAGGGAAGCCCCATTTACTCATTTTTAAATACTAAAATTAACCCCACTCTTTGGAGCGTAGATTCCAACCTGAGCCATGATTTGAGATCAGCTGTGTCCAGACATCCATTAGTTGCCTGTGACTTTTTTTCATTAAAAATGTAACCTAGCCTCATACTTAAGAATTATTCAAAAGTTAATAGGTTGACAGTCCTGTTACACTTCAGACAGTTATTTGGAATAGGAGAGAAAGGAAAAGGAAAAGAACAGATGACCCAAAGAAAATGTTAATTGCAGTCACAGAATTAAATTGGGAGGAACCTTAGGGTGTGATCAGTTGGGTTCGTTTCATCTTCATTCTGGGGTAGTAAGAGCAAATAGAAATTGGAGAGTAGACTAGGACCCAAATCAGGAAGATCAGTTATAATTCCCAGAAAGACCACAAAGAAAATGAACCATAATGAAATGTAAGGTAATTCCTGACTTTAGGACAGGGAAGTAAGTGGATGCGCCCCTGGGCACTTAGTTTTCCCACACTTCGGCTCCTCTGAATCTGTCCCCACGGTGCCTGTCTGTATTTGTCAGAGACCGTCCATCTCCCAGGCTTAGAACATATCTGGAAAGTACCACGCAGAGGAGAGTGGCAGAACTGGCTGTGTTTTGATTTGAGCCCCAAAGCTGAAATCCGGTGGCTATGGCTGTCAGAAGAACCATTCTTGTAAGAGGCCTTGTCTTCTTAATCAGCTGTGCATCTCCCAGATATCCCTAGGCAGTTCTTTAGGAAGAAGACTTCTGCTGGCTCTCATTCTCCCGAACAGGAAGGATATTTTTTTCTCTTCCCCGCCCAAGAGATTCAGTGGGTTCTGTTGCGTTCCATACATAGCGTTTTCCAACATTTTTTTCTAAACAGCAGAGCTTTTTTTATCCAAATGAAAACATTCATGAAACCCCAATATATAAAACAGATTAAATTAAGCTTTTCTGGTTGAAGCAGGCTTGCAGATGTTGGGGTTAAGAGAATCCTTAACTATTCCTTCTTTTCCTGAGGCACCTTTGCTGAGGCTCTTTGGAAGACAGTTTGAAAGCGCTGCTCTAAGTTACTGGTTTTTCCATGAGGGACAAGGAGTACGAAACAGCCTGAACACTCTACCCCACCTCCTATCTCTCACTTACCTCTTGGTTGGCTGACATGCCCAATCCCTATGTTTAAAAATGAAGGCGCTTCTGTTATTGTAAAGTTCGGGAGGATTTCAGTGTATTCTGCCTTGTACATCATGAGCCAGTGAATACTGGACGTCTGAAGAATAAAGACATCGTACTTCTTCAGTCTCACAGAAGGCTGTGCTCTGAGTTGGTCTGATTCAGCTGCAGGAATACACATCTAGCCTGTAGAAACCCCAGAGCATGCCCAGATCTCCCAGAAAAGGAGGCTGTAATGTGGGGAGCCTGAGCCTTTAAATGGAAAGGCGTATCACTCTTTGGGATGCAGTTGCCTCAGCTGCCTTGTGATCCCAGCTCTCTAATGGGTTAAGAAAAAGTGTGATTTTGTACCATATCCAGATCTTTTCATTTAGGATGGGAATAATGTTCTCTCGTAGCTTTCTAACTGGAAGCAGAATTCCCTCCCCAGCCAACCAAGGTTGCAAATCATTTCTGTAGAACAAGGACTAAGCAGGACCATCTGAAGACACATGTCACTGTCCTCAGTATCTCGTATTCACGTCTTTCCTCAGTAGACTTTGGCAGCAACTGAAATTTACTGGGGCCCTTAATAACTCTCTAGGGATGTGTTGTAACGGAAAGGAAGAAAAGGTTTTCAGAAATCACTTTTATTAAAGCATTTGTAAATTGAAAGTAGTTCTTTTCTTTCTCTAACTTCCTTGTATGTCTTCCTCCCTATATTTTCTTTAGAGGGCATGAGATGTAACCTTTGAAATCAAGTCTAGGTATTTGCCTGTGAGTAATCATGAGCAACTATGTGTGAGAGTCTAGCGTAAATATTTAGACCCGAAACAAAAACAGAACCAAGATCTAGGCCAGAACCAAAGACAAGTCCATGAGCAATGAAGCCAAGGGAGAGATCGAGCATGGCTGTAGCTAGAAATTGTCCAACCAGTTCTCTCTGACTGCATGCAACAAAGTTCTTACCTCGTAAGTGAGAGTGGCAAATTCCAGACTTGGGGAAAGTTGTATAACCTCTCTGAGCCTCAGTCTCCTTGGGGGCAAAGTAATGTGGAGACTTTCAGGAATCCTGGAATATGTGTGTAATCTGACATGCATAAATATTTAGCACATTTGGGTGGCCTTAAGCACCCTTTCTTTTTCCGTATTTAGGACTCGACCAGCTAATCAATAACTGGAGCTAGAGTTTTTCATGCTTTTACGTTTTATTTTTTTCCCAAGGCTAAATGCAAAAGATAATTGTCCTACAACGTCTGGGTATTTACTAAACATTTAGGCTCGTTTGAGGTAAAGCAGAGAAAAGCTGTCAATGCAAGTCATTGTCTTTCACTTAGATATTTGCTAACAGCTGACTGCTGCATGGCACAGTGCTAGATGTAGGATCAGGGAGAAGACCCAGTATGCAGAAGGCGTGATCATTGTCTTCAAGTGGTTCCAGTGGTTTGAGGGAAATAAGACACCTATACAGTCCTAAGAGGAAAAGTTCCTACGTGCCGTAAGAGAGGCACAAAGTGTCCTTTCACTTGAGAAAAGAGCAATTACTTCTGACTAAGAGAGATGAAGGAAGCTTTCATGACTCTGGCACTTAAGCTGAGACTAGAAGAATGGGAAGAATTTGAACACATGGAAATGAGTAAGAAAGTCATTGAGGGGCTTCCCTGGTGGCGCAGTGGTTGAGAGTCCGCCTGCCGATGCAGGGGACACGGGTTTGTGCCCCGGTCCGGGAAGATCCCACATGCCGCGGAGCGGCTGGGCCCGTGAGCCATGGCCGCTGAGCCTGCGCGTCTGGAGCCTGTGCTCCGCAATGGGAGAGGCCACAACAGTGAAAGGCCCGCGTACTGGAAAAAAAAAAAAAAGTCATTGAGGGAACAGTAAGAGCGAGATGCAGGGGTGAGAAAGCCTTGGTAGAAAGAAGAGTGAGAAGTTTGGACAGGACAGGGAACACGTGGAGTGAGGTGAAGGAAAGGATGCTTGATAAGTAATCACAGATAATAAGTGTCTATAATTTTCATAGCAATTGTGTTATTTAGGTATGGTATTATTTCCACTTTCAAGGTGAAATTGAGTTGAGGCTCAGAAGGGTTAAGTGATTTGTCCAAGGACAGTATTGAACCAGATCTGGGTCTGAAAAGGTGAGACAGACCAGTAAACTAAGTTCGAAACGGGGAGTTTTGATTGCCAGAGTAAGGAATTTGGATCCTATAGTATAGTTCAAATCCAGCCCACAACTGGTTTTCGTAAATAAATTTCTTAGAACACGACGTTGCACTGCCCTTCATTTGTATATTTTTTAGGGCTCCTTTCACGCTACAACAGCAGCGTTGAGTAGTTCCAGAGACCATATGGCTCACAAAGTCTAGAATATTGACTCTCTGGCCCTTTATAGGAAACCTTTGCTACCCCAGCTGAAGTTGATTGGGAGTCACTGAGAGTTTTTGAGAAGGGAGGTGACATTCTTAAGAGTTAACACATTGATTATCGACACCATGTTCATCAGTAGGATGGATCAGAGGGAACTAGATCATTTCAAAGACTACTTCATTGTCTGGGTCCTCATCCCTGGGCTCCTGAACTATCACAGAAGCCTTCCAGCAAGTCTCCGGCCAAAACTTCGAAGCTTAGAGAGTCCAGGCGGGCAGCAAAAATGAGTGGTGTGTGCCGGGTATAAGAAAACCAGGTGTGCAAACAAGCTGGTAGATGGTGCCACTGGACAGCCTCGGGCTGAGGATAGGATGAGGAGTGATGGCAAGTGTTGCAGACTGAGGTGTTGCCGCACAGAAATGCCACTCAATGTTGCCACACTTTCCAGTTTTGTAAGGGAGGTGAGAACTTTGTATTCTTGTGTGAAGTCTCTGCATTACACACGGGAGCTCGCATTTATTTAAACCTCCTGTGGTTGATGGAAACTGAATTTACATTTGTTTAAACCCTCCAGAGGTCGATCACACTGCTGACCTCTACTTTGCAGTCTCTTCCCACATCATTACCAGAACACTGATGCTGGGTGAATTTAATGTGATCAACGACAGCAGCTTGCTGTAGCTTCTTCAGCAGGTATAGGACACTTTGCCCATGGTTTCTGAAGGACATTTGAGAGACAGGTGGACAGACAGATTGACTGACTGACTGACCACCCAGTCACCAGCCATCAATCTCTCGTCAGGTCAAAGCAGTTTTTAAGACCTGCCTATATGCTCCATCATAACAATGGACGTAACGTAGCCAGACTGTCAGAATATTTTAGCGTTTGTCTTTCATCAAGGGTAAGTTTCGTACTGTATGATACAAAAGCCATTGAGAAACAGCCTTGCCCGCCACAATTAGCTTTGCCCTCTAATGTTAAGGACATATAGAGAATCTCATGAGAATTTGCTCGTTTGTATCTTGCAGGATCAGTTTTGAGCACTGGTGATGTTGTATTCATTCAGGTGAGAGTCAGTGACTTTATATTTTCATGCACCTGAATGGACATGAATGTTTTCCCCCATAACCATTCTTGACGCCTGAATTTTTACAGTTTAGAGATTAATCACTTATAATTATTTATTCATTCATTAACTTACTATTTATGGTCATATACTCTATGCCATTTTACTGTGCAAAATGTGAAGGAAAGAAAGACAGTGAAGTCCTATATCTGCTTTTGAGAAGCTCCAGTCTAGTGTAAAAAGCAGGTGCGTAAAAATGTTCACAACACAGTGAAATAAATGAACCTTGGCAGGAGGTATGAACTCTATCCAACCAGATTTCTCGTTCTTTATGTCATAAATGTGCCTTGGAAATACAAGGTTGGAAAATGTTCCATTTTAATGATAAAATGACTTTAAATGTCCTAGAAAGTCTGAGACAGGACCAACCTCATCATTTATGGGGCTCCCCTTGTTCAAAAACTAAGAATTTCAAGGGACTTCCCTGGAGGTCCAGTGGTTAAGACTCTGTGCTTCCACCGCAGGTGCACTTCCACTGCAGGGTTCGATCCCTGGTCAGGGAACTAAGATCCTGCATACCATGCAGTGCGGCCAAAAATATATATATATATACATATACTAATAATTTCAAGACAGTGACGGGAGTGCATTAAACCAGGAAGCCCCACACGACCATGCAGGTTGAACACCCAAGCAGCCTCATGGCTCAGCACTTTCAAGAAATTCAAGTGAGCAGTACTTCAGGAAAGTAGAGGATTTTTTTTCGATTTTGTTCTCTAGGTCTCTATTTTTTCATAGCACGTATATGTGTGCCGGCTACTGTATCAAGGGCTAGGAACACACCAATAAAAATGATAGCCACCATCCCTACCCTCATGTATCTTACTGTCTAGCTGAGAGGTTTGTATGTGATAATTTTCGTTAACTGGTCCCATTATGTCTTAACTACATTCTCAGAGAAGTATTTAAATGGCCAGTGAGTCTTACTTTTTCTTTATACTTTTAAATATATAATATAAACTGAAAATATAATCTTCCTGTGTATAGATATATAATATTCCTATAAGGAACAAGTGTTATTTTGGTTATGAGAAAAGGTTAACATGAAAAATATATATTTATTCAGAAGTTCTATACTATTTGAAATTTAAATTTTACTTATGATACCTCCAAGGAACCTGGAAAAATGGGAGGAAGTAGATGGAATCTTCCTTTTGAAGTTGAAATGGTTTCTCGTATTTATTTGTTTGAAAAATTTATGTCATGCCTGCACCGAAGTGTAGCTTCTCGTTATGACTTTCAGAATCTGTGTTCAGATCAGAAAAATTGAGCTGAGTTCCCTTGGTTTGCTAAATCTCGGGGTAATAGCATTCGTTGATGTGGTTTGCCTTCAGGACACGTCTAAATGGTATTGCTACAACATAGTACTTAGCTAATAGCTCCATGTGTTTTATTTGTAGTCAGAAACTACTGTTGTGCATTCTTAAGGAGTAATCCTTTATATCCGTGATGGAAGGTTCCATAATTGTTATCCTTTATTGACCACTTGCTATATACCATGTATACTAGAGGTTTTACTAGATATATTAATTAATTTAATCCTCACAATAATACCACAGAGTTAATATTGTGTATATATATATATATATATATATATACACATATATATGTGCTATATATATCATTACCATTTTATATATAAGGAAACTGATAGTTGATTAACTTGCTCCAAGTTTTCTAGTAATTGGCAGAGTTGGAGTTAGAATCAAGCCTCGCTGATGCAGAAGCTACTTGCCACCAAGCTATGCTTTCTCCCAATCCTTGATGATTTTTCAAGAGTGCCCTGTGAGAGGGAGACATCATAATTGAATGAGAACATTTAGAGACGAGCAGGATGGAGTCACCAAGATCAGAATTGTCCCCGGAAGCCTGGGGTATGCATGGCAGCCTGTAGTCTGAGGGACAGCCACTGACCAGTAGGAAAAGGTTAGCAGTGCGGACAGGACCTTAGGTTGGCTCCCGGCCTCCACATCCCCGACCACCATCCCCCCAGATACTGAGAGAACATGGGAAGTGATCGCAGGGCTTCTGAGAAGTGAAATTGGGAATTGGGGGAGGCGATGCTGAGCCAGGAGTGTGGTAGAAGACCAACTCTGAAAGAAGAGACCAGAATTCTAAGGTGAAAAGGAACTACTTAAGCAAAAGATGACTCCCAAAAGTGCCCTAAAAGTTAGGGAGCCCAGAGAGAAATAGTAATTCCAAACCATTCCATTGGAATGTGGATTAAAGGGTCACTAATAAGTGCTCTCTCTGAAAACAAATCTTGCCGGAGAGACGCCAAGAAGAGTAGATGCTACAAGCTGTGGCCTCATTGACAGCACCATCATCTTGGTTTGCAGATTCCTTAGTAGTCAGTCTCCAATGTAGTCTGACCTGGCTGTGAACCTTCTAGCGCATTCCTTTCTTGTATGGGTATAGTCACAGTTACTGCTGCAAGCAGAAATGTTTAGTAGGTAGTGTGGTGTATACGCTCAGACCTATGCCCCTGTCCAGAAGTGCCCGTTCTCACGGCAGCTTCACAGATGTATTTCTTGGGTTTTATAAATCATTGCTCGTCTTTGTCTCACTTTTACTTCTTTTCTGATGCACAAGTCAGCATGTTGAATTCACTGAACTAACTTGTGCATGTGGGCAGGGAGATTGGATTATGAAGCGTGTGTTTCAAGCAAATTGTGCAAAATTAGATAAGTAAAGAGCTAAGGCACTCAGCCACTTCTTCAATATTAAGTGAGTATGTGATTAATATTGAGTGAAAGGTTTGTATTTGAGGCCCTGAAGAAAAAGCATGTTCTTTTTTTTTTAATGTCTGTGATTTGGTGGGTCTTTAAATATTTGGTATTTTTTAAAAAAAAAAAATATATATATATATATATATATATTTTTTTTTTTTGGCGGTACGCGGGCCTCTCACCGTTGCAGCCTCTCCCATTGCGGAACACAGGCTCCGGACGCGCAGGCTCAGCGGCCATGGCTCACGGGCCCAGCCGCTCCGCGGCATGTGGGATCTTCCCGGACCGGGGCACGAACCCGTGTCCCCTGAATCGGCAGGCGGACTCTCAACCACTGCACCACCAGGGAAGCCCTAAAAATATTTTTGAAGACATTTCTAAAATAAAGAAACATATTAAGGATAATTTAACACACCCATATTCCCACCACCTAGAATTGTTAACATTTTGCCACATATTCTTTAAGATTTTACAATTGAAAAATGAAGTATTATAGATAGAAATGAAATTCTAGTAGATATACTACCTCCCAATGTCATTCTCTTCTGTATTTCTAGTGATAACCTCTATCATGAAACTAGTATCTTTCCAGTCTGCATATAAATATAGATGTTTACATGTATGTTCATAGACACTGTGCAGGCATCTGTGAACAACACTGTTTCTTGGGCACTACTCCCCAATATATATGCAAGGTAGCATGTTGCATACACAGTAACGATAGTAGTGAACACATGTTGAGTGATTACACAGTGCCTAGAGCAGCACTTTCTCAGTCCTTTCAATGACTCTGCGTAGCCCACACTGTTGTTGTTATCCTCTTTTTTAGGTGCACAGAGAGGTCCCTTGCCCAGGGTCACACAGCTCATAAGTAGTGGGGCTGAGAATTCATCTCAGTCAGGTTCTGGAGCCGAGCACTTAACCATCAGGCTAGATGGCCTCTTCACTCTGTCACTCTGCAGAATTCATCACTCTCTCAATATCATGTTTCTGATATCCATAATTGGTGAATTCAGATCTAGTTTATTCCTTTTCACAGTTATACCATATTCCATTAAATGAATATAATATACAAGCATCATTGCACGGTGCTTAAGACCTGTAAAATACAAGTAGTGAAAGTTTCTATCTCACAGGGTTGTTGTGAGAATTAAATGGTTGAATTCAAATAAAGCAGGTAGAACAGGACCAGACATGCAGTAAGCACCCAATAAATGTTAGCTATTACTGTTTGCTCTTATCAGCTATCCGTCATCCTATTGAATCTGATCACTAGGTGGTTTTCAGTTTTTCGTTATTGCATATATTGTCACAGTGAAAGATGTGTCTAATTGTAAGTTTCTTTGGGGTATCTCCCTAGAAGAGGAATTGACAGCTCACAGGGTATGTATGTTTTCAGTTTCAGTTGATGCTGCCAAAGCCAGCTGTACCAACTTACAGGCCCTCCTACCCAGTTCGGCACTTCCCGTTTCCTCACGTCCCCAGTAACAGCTGATATTGCCTGGCTTTGATTCGCCTCTCTGATGGATAAGAAATATTACTTTGTTGAATTGATGAGCTGGATAAGAAATAATATCATGTTGTGGAACTGAATTTTTATAGCAGCTTTATTGAGATGATTCATACTGTAAAATGTACCCTTTTAAAGGTGTACAATTCTGTGGTTTTTCGGTATATTCACAAGGATGTGCAACCATCACTGCTACCTAGTTTTAGGAGAAACCCCTCACCCCTTAGCAGTCACACCCCTTCTCCCCTCCCCTCGGCACCTGGCACTGCTAATCTACTTTCTGTCTCTGTGGATTTCATATCAATGGAATCACATAACATGTGGATTTTTGTCACTGGCTGGCTTCTTCCATTTACCTTAATGTTTCTGAGGTTCACCCACGTTGTAGCGTGTATCAGCACTTCATTCCTTTTTATGGTTCAGTAATATTCCATTGTGTTAATACACCACATTTTGTTTATCCATCTAGCAGCTAATCTAAATTTGGGCTGTGTCTACTCTTGGCTGTTATAAATGATGCTGCTACAAACATTTACATATAAATTTTTGTCTGGACATACATTTTCATTTTCTTGGGTACACATATATTTATATACCTAGCAGTCGAATGGCTGGGTCACGTGGTAACTTTGTTTAACATTTTGGAAAGCTGCCAAACTCTTTTCCAAAGTGACTGGACCATTCTCCAGACCCATCAGCAATGTAGGAGGATTCCAACTTCTTCACATCCTCACCTCCAACACTTGTTACTGTCTTTCTTTTCAATTCCAGCCATCCCAGTGGCTGTGGAGTGATAATCTCATTGTGGTTTTGCTTTGTACTTCTCCGATGACTGATGATGTCGAGCAGCTTTTCATGTGCTTACGGGCCATTTGTATGTCTTTGGAGAAATGTCTAGTCAAATCCTTTGCCTGTTTTTTAAATTGGGTAACTTGTCTTTTTATTTGAGTTGTAAGAGTCCCTCATGTATTCTGAATGCAAGTCCTTTCTCAGACGTATGATTTACAGATATTTTTCCCATTCTGTGTGGGTTGTCTTTTCACTTAATGTGAACTGGTGAATTTTAATATTTGTAGTTTTCATATGTTTCTCCAAAATTTCACTTTTCAAAATTGTCTTCATCTTACCTACTGAGTGGACCACAAGCCAGAGAGCCTTGAAGTGTGTGCCCTGAGAGTACAGTGAATCCACCTAGTCTTCCGTAGATCAGAAACTCCTCCTGCACTGGTTGCAAAAGCAGAGACTTCCCCAAAGACATCTTGGTGAGCCTCTCAGCCAGCGAAGGAAATTCAGCTTTGATGACCCAGAAGAGTCACCTTCTCCAAGTTTGAATTTAGTAATGAAAAGCACTGAAAACCGTTCCTCATATTTTCAAACTGCTAATTGGCTAATTCAACAGCATTTGGATTTCTGTTTAACCTGACCTCTCTCTTCTTTCCTTTTTTCTTCTCCTTTCTTATCCTCCTCTCCCCTCCCCCCTCCCTGTTTCCATTTCAGATTGAAAATGGCTCAGGAATCAGTCAGCAAGTTGACAGCAGAGAAGAAAGTGGAGACAAAGAAAATTAACCCCACGGCTAGTCTGGTGAGATGCATTTTTCATTCACAACCTCAAGATTTTTCATTATAACTGAGGCGCAGCCAGTAGTGGGTCGGAATTTAAAGGATAAAACTCAGAGGAATGAGTAGTATCCAGATTCTCAGTTCCCCTCCCAGAGTAGCATATGGGTAAGAAAGAATATAAGGGAGGACAGAGTGAGGAACAAACACTGCCTCGAGCGCTCAAGTAGTCACTTGCCATTTCACACCCTTCCGCGCCGCACCCCGCCCCGCGCCATGATCCCTCTCATCTCAAAGGACTGCTCTCCTGAAATGTTTAAGTATTCTCACCCTCACCAATTCCTTCTCCCTGTTAAGGAAAGGGGCAGGGATGATCCTCTTTCGAGAGTTCGTAAAACTGAGATGCAGAAAGATACAGCTTACCTAGGATCACTTCACAAATGGACAGCCAGAACCAGAACGAGACTCTGGGTCCCCCGACAGCTCTCCCTGGGCTAGAAGCTAAGCAGGCTAGTCTGTCTTCCTAGCTGCGAGGGGAAACTGTCGTCCTCCACAGTCCCATTTTCAGTAAGGATCACAAGGAATCTCTGTGTTCCAGCTGGAAAAGCTAAATGGGTTAGGAACCCATTTAGATGTAGAGATTCAAATCCCAGATCAGCCACTCACTAATTGTAAAACCTTAGTGAAGTTACTTTGCTTCTTTATTCTCCACTAGTGCTTTTTTGCCGGCTGCTTTAAATCCTTTGACCATCTAAGTGCGGTATAAGTTAAAAGTGAGGTCATTTCTATTGACTGACCATGATGTTCTCATCACAACCCCATCAGCAGCTCAATGAATGTTGAGTGAAGTCGATGAGTGAGAAATGGGAAAGTCAGGGCCATACAGCTGGGTCAGGGACAGCCATGGTTAGCTCACAGAGCTCCTACCTGAATGGACACATCCTCTGTGCCCATTTGACCATGCGTTTGTGGTGCTCATTTGTGCATGATCTTCTGTTGGCAGTGGGTTCAACTCTTATTTCTGTCTTCCTCCCTCATTAGACACTGCCCTTTTCCCCAGGCCTCTTATTTGGGCCTCTATCCTAACTTTTACAGCCAAGCCTTATTTTCAGGGGCAGAGAGAATGGACTCAGGCCTGTAGACAAAGGGGAAACAGTGGGTGGACCGTGGCATTCTTTTATTGGTGACCTCCATGAGAGTACGCTCTCAGCTGTGATCCTCTGCTCCTTGGGGTGGTTTGTTCTGTCGCCTGTTTGTTTTGGTGGAAATTAGGGAAGAGCTCATAAACTGATTCCTGATTCAAGTTCACAAGTCAGGCATGGTATCCAAACAGGATGGGTGTTTAAAAATTATCTTAAGTTTACATCTAGGCCAATTTAGTAATCCACTGCATTTTCACATCTCCTAGATCACAAGAAGCTTAGGACCTGTTCTCAAAGGGCATCTCTCTGCACCTGCTCTTTGCAAAGGACTGTACTTGTTCCGTCTCTTTTTTAGCCTTCTATTTGTCCACCTTGAAGGCCAGACACACCCATGTGTCTTACTGTGCTTAATATATTTACTTCTAAGTCCTAGAAACAGTGAGGGTCTGTGTTTCTGTTCTGTGTACTCTTGTTTATCTTGCCATCAGACTTTCATGTCCTTCCTCATTAGAAGGCTGTCCCTGGGAAGGAAGCTCAGGAAGAACGGAGCAGAGTATCCTTGGCAAAATGGGAGCTTCTGCCATTCTGCAGAGACTAAATCTCGTCATCCTCCATTTTGCATAGCCTCTGTTCAGTCCTGCCAAGTTGGTCACATGCAGACATGCCTGACTTGGAAAGAGTGATTTTTCATATCTAGACTTCCTAGAAACTATTTCTTGAGCATTCCCTAATGGGAGGAGTCTTTGAGTAACACTACGAAGTTAGGACCTTTGTCACAGAAGATGCGAACAGAACGGAACAGCCTGGCATTGTAAAGGCCGGTGTTTTAGATGGATATAGTTGGTTGATTAGCTGGTTACTTATTTTGTGTGTTTGTGAGGTGATAGGGTGGGAAGGGTAGGAAACTGAGGGTTTCTAGGAAAAAGGATAGAAATCCTCTCATTTCTAGGGCATTTGGTACAACTCTATTTGGCATTCTAGACTGACATTTGAGAAATGTACCAAAATTTCAGAAAGATGAAAATTTTTAAAAAGGAGTTGTACTAAACTCGATTTTTTTCTCAAACAACAGAAAGAAAGACTGCGTCAAAAGGAAGCCAGTGTGAGCACCAACTAACACAGAGACACAGGAGAACAGTGACGGTGAGACGTAGTACTCTGCATGATCCTTTGTAACACCAGTGTTGCAAGAAGTTCTCGAAAGCTATGTCACTAAATGTTTATTTTGCTCATCTCTTTCTGAGCACCCCGTGCCTTCTTAAAGAAGTCCCTTGTTAAGCCATAGGAACAATGAAAAACTGCTGAAGAAGTATTTGCTAACTGTTTCTTCTAGAGGTCCAAAGTTCGCTCTGTTATGAGACCAGAAGAATTACCAAGATTTTCCAATTTTTTTTTAAAAGCAGAGATTTCAAGCTTTCTAACCCAAACCTGATGTATATAAACTTGTGACAGAAGAAGAAAAGGATGTTTTGTGACAGTTGCCTTGAGCAGGTTCAAGCCTTGGTCTTTACATCCTGCTGGTTTGATTATTGATCTTAATTTTGATCCTATTGCAGCAAGATCCTGGGCACCCTTCTCGCCAAAAATGTTGAAACTTACCAAAACTACTTTAAGAGGTCCAAGACTATTTATTTCCCACACTCGAAAAACGGTTATTTTTTCATTGTTTTTTTTAATGTAACAGAACAGAAAATGGAATTATACATGGATGGAGGAGGGGGTTAAATAGCCGTAAACTTCATCCTGGAGAACAAATTAGGATACAGGGAGTTGGCATCAGCCATTTAGTGAGACCCATTCTTTTGTTTTCATATCAGTTCATTGGGGTTTCCTGGACCACTAGGGATTCTCCACCCCTTCTGTCCCAGAAGAAACTGTGATACCTGAGTGGGGACAGATTTGAGGTCAAAGCACCTGCTTGGACAAGTGACCCAGTATCACTCAGAGCACATCTCACACCTCAAATCATCTATGCGTGGATAACACCTTGGTAACCTACAGCTGAGCTGTACACCGTGTTCTGGGACCGGATGTGGCTGGACCTCTCCCACCAACCCCAGGAGGCAGTTTCTAGACAGGAGAGCAGATGCTACTTGCAGCCCTTTTATCATGACCTTGACCGACAGGCATGTGACGTATGGTGAAGCAGGGGTTTTTTAACGTCAAAAAACAAACAAACAAACAAAAAAAAAACAAACTAAGGGCAGAAAAAGAGTTCTTTACATCAAAATGGGAAGAAGGTGATTACATTGATATTGAACTTTGAGTGGAATATCCTACGCAGGCAGCTTTTTCTGACCCTGGAAGCCCATGCGACCACTGCCTCCTGAGTCACAGGGAAAACAAATTGGACCTCTCTCCTAACATTTCTTCCTTAAGCCACCACTCTTCTAGTCTATCTTGTGAGGACAGAAGAGAGGAGCCTTGGGGTGAACTGAGATGAAGATCAAAGCCTATCAGGTTTCAGCCTTGAAAGGAGAGAGGCCCAAGTTTTCTCCTCCAATTGGTGGAGGACCGTCTAATGAGCAGAAACTTTAAAACCCTTCCCCATCCGCCTGCCACGTGTGGCCTGCCCCTTGCCCCCCCATCTTCCCAGGGGCCTGAGTGTCTACCCAGGACATGCCTGCTAGTCATCAGCCCCCTCAGGGACCCCATAATAGATTCGGCCAATTAAAGCAGCACCATAGTCTAATAGAATGCCCGTTCGGGGAATCAAGGTTGCACAATCAGGATCAAATCAAGTCATGAAGCCATATTCATGCAGGTGCTAATCACCTTTTCTAACAGTTCAGAGGAAAGGAATATAATAATATGGTTTGGGTTTTTTCCCCAAAAAATAGAAGGATGAGACAAGCAAACTAGCAGAGCAGGTAAGAACTTACATGATTAAAAGAAGTTGCTTGTGAGCGAGCTTATCATACTGCTTTCCTAGATTGTTTCTCTTCATTTTCACTTAATGGTGAAGACGACCTAAGGAATTCCTCGATTTCAAACAAATTCTACTTACAGCTACCCTGTGCTCTGTGACAGGCCTTCTAGTATTATCATACAAAAGAAAAAGCACCTGTTTTGCCCGTGCCTTGGGAATCAACTTTGAGTTTAGTGAGAAGAACAGAAGTCTAGATCCTTAATAATGGCTCCTTAAAGACTTGATGGGAGAGAACGGCAGGAGGCTCTCCGTGGGGTCCCTGTAGCCCACTTCAGGTCTCTACGTAGGATGCTCACAAGAAAATCACTGGAGGGAAGCAGGACTGTGGCTTTATAACCCTATAAAAACATTGCTCTCAGGGAACCAGTGCTGAAGAATAATGAATGGAAACACTGAATTTGAGAGTTAGACAAATGCAGCCCAGGTTGGATTTCATCCTAGTGGACAGACTAGAAATTTGGCAGTCAAATACCTATTTCTAAAGAGCAGCGTT
Organism: Aethalodelphis obliquidens; assembly: GCF_003676395.1. NCBI lineage: Eukaryota > Metazoa > Chordata > Mammalia > Artiodactyla > Delphinidae > Aethalodelphis > Aethalodelphis obliquidens. Next base: position 2,553,616 of record NW_020837995.1, read on the forward strand.
TGCCCACCTCTGTTGGGGAAACCTAGTGAGTCCAATGTAGTGATACTGTATCACTACACTAGGCAGGATCCCCATTATTCTCTCCCAGTTTGCATCCTGCATTAGGTATCTGGACACCCTTCCCACGTCCACACGTGGACTGCATTGTGACAGCACCCTCATTTCTAACTTGACTTCATGCTCGGTAAAGGTTCACAAGAGTGTGTTCAAGGTGGGCCATCTAAAACAACCTGGAGGCCCTGAGAACAGTCCATCCAAAATGCAGTTGAGATTGTATTAACTCCAACAGGTGTCGCCAAACTTTTCATGGAGAAGTAGTAGTTGGGGTACCACTTAGCAGAGTGGGCACTTCTGGCTGCTCTAAGCATAGCCCTGACTGCACTAGAGGGACAGTGGCCAGTATTTCTACTCTGCGTTTAACCAGACACTCACACCTGACCTACTAGTCAGACTCGGAGAAACCTTAACTTACAACAACATCCTCTCTTCCTAGCCAAGCTGCATTAAATCCAAGGACACAGCAGATAGCAGTTCAGATTCCTGCATGAGTAACTGGCATGATCATCGAGCACACAAGTATATCATATATGACACGAAAGCATGATATAAACACGTTAGTTAAAAACATAGGCCTGTGAGGTATCAATAGTCAAGTGAGGAGAAGGTGTGCTATACGGTGTTTTAACCCAAGAAGAGGCAACTTATGGGAGGGGGTGTGGTGAAGGGAAGAGGTGGCCAAGAAGAAATGGATGATGTGTTGATGGTCGAGGCCCAGGGGTCACAGGTGACGGACCTGCTGCCCAACAGTTACCTTTTGAATCTTTGGTTGTTGTCTGTGATACCTCTTTAAACATTCATTGCAACTACCTAGGAACTATGAAGAGAGAAGGTCTGAAATCTGGGAAGTAGAATAAGGAAATCCAGTGGTGCTCTTCCATCTTTAAATGTTCTAGCCGAAACAAATTGGCAACATCGTTGAGGAACTGAATGCCAGATTGGGTGCTGGTCTCTGACCCCCTCTTCTTTCCGGTAAGAACAGTAGAAGCTGCACGCCTGCTCAGCCTCCCTTAGGCACCTCCTTTTCTCATAAGTACTAAAAGGAAAGGCATTTCCCTAAATGATAAACTCCTATGCTGCTGGTGGAGAACCCAGAAGAACTAAAGGAAGGAATAAAACTCTTTGGTGGTATTGGAAACCTCCAGCAACATGAAGAAGTCATTGGTATAGTCCTTCCAACACCATGATTGGACATAGCAAAAGAGACGTAAGTGTATTTTTAGTAAAGATTTGCTTGTTGGACTGGGATTGCGCATCTCTCTCTAGATTATACCACTTGTATGGAGGAATTTTCATTTTACTTCTGTTCTTGCTTTCTTGGACATCATATTTTCTCATTTCTATTTCTGCTTCTTTCTTGCCTGGTATCACTGACACAGATCATTGCATACACTGGCACAGCAAACAGCACGCAGATGGCCAGTGTAGAAAGGGGAATTAGCAGTACAGACCTGCGGGCTCTTTTCCAGTAACCAGACTGTAACGTTGACATGGGAACCTCTTCATTGCCTGACATTCTAAATTGATCTCTTTTGTAGTACTGCACCCTTGCCAAACAAAGATAAAACCAATTTGGGGCTTTCTATGTTAAGGGGAAGGAAGAACTGCGAAAAATACAGCTTTTTCCCCCCCAAATACCTGATGCAAATATCAAATATCCAATTTTACAAATTAGTTTAAATAGTCTAAAAATTGCTAACAAGAACTCTCATTAGATTGGAGCTTCATTTTTCTTTGATCCTGCCTGTTCTAATCAGAAAAAAAAATGACCAAAAGGGGGAAGGGGAAAAAAAGCATTAGCAGATTCAGCAATCCACAAATTAATTAGTTCCTGAATCACACACAAAGACAACAAAAAACAGACATATTATGAAACCCAATGTTATAGAAGTCCTAAGCACATAAGGATTTGAACAGCTGTGAGGGCTGATGAGTGTAGACAAAGTAAGAGCTCTTAACTGCCCACTTGAGACTTCAGCCTAAACCAGGCGATTTTTAGAGTGTGAATTCAAGGGAGTCAAGTATTGCTCTGAGCAGTTTATTTTTGGAAAAGCCACATACAAAGAGAAGTAGTATAGTGAAAGAAGTGCTAGACTATGAAAATTTCCTTTCTCTCGTTCTCTCGTAAAAGCAGTTTATAAATGTATGGAACATCCAGAAGCCCATGAATACCACGCTTCATAGGTTAGGTTTTTACCTCAGGAACACAGAGTGGATTGAATAAAGAAGTGAATTTTCATTCATGTCAGCTACTTTGTTATCATAAAGAAATCTGCAACACAAGAGAAACAAGTCTGTGTGGACAAACTTAACAGTGTTTGAAACAAATGGCCAGTGTTTAACCTTTCCAAAATGCAAATAAGTTTCCATTTTCCAGCTATGGAAGGAGATAATCTGGCTGCTTGGAACCTGATCTATTATTGGTGCAGAAGTCACTTAAAGGCACCTTTTGGAACAGGCCTCAGCAGGTCTGTCTCCTTTAGACTCCCATAACGGTATTTATAAGTCCATGAGTGATTGAATCCAGGCAACACTGGGCTCAGTTACACAGCTGTATGTGACTGAGAGGCTCCTTTTGTGTCTTTCTGCACACCTGTCAGTTGTTGGCACCTTGTTAGAGGCACTTAATTTTAGTTTCATAGTTCTTCCTTTCCCCTCCCAAGGAGTGGGTAATCCACTAAATCCTCCCCGATCAATGCTTTGCTGAGAAGCAGTAAATTCAAGAGAGTATTAACATGTCAACGTGGAAGCCAGTTCAGTAGCCTTATTTGTTCCAAGACCCTTCATCGACACTGTGATATAAACTTAGCATTTGGGAAATTTGTGTAGTTGACAACTTACTTGGAAATGTGAAGATATGAAAATGGCAGCAAGTTTACTCTGTCTCTTAAGGCACCCATGCAGTTTCTACCAGAGAAGAGATTAGGGCAGCAGATCAAGCCTCATTCAGTAGGTTATCCTGTCCTCACTGGAGCTTGAGGACAGGATAACCTCAAGCTAGCCTATCCTATCCTCAATTCCTTTCTTCTCCACCCCCAGCCCCTCTCCCAACTACCCTGGTGATAAACAGTAACAGAGGACCTTTTCCTTCTTGTCTTCCCTTCTCTAGCATGATGGTTCACTTCAGTCAGTGCTCAAACGAACTCTGGCATATTATGTCTGTAAAGTACTTGTTCATGAATGTCTTCTTCATGCTCTAATCTGGGGAAGGCTGATTTAATCTCAATATTTTAAATAAGAGTGGTAGCTAAAGCCATTAATTTATTCTACATTCCATATGCACATATAATTTTCTATTTTTAATCTTCTCTTAAATATACTAAGAATCTCCAGTGTATCTCCATTTCAGGAAGCTGATTCATAGACTTCTGTGGGCTATTTGTTTTTTTATGCTTTGTGTGAAATCTGATAGCACTGGGCTAGCAAAATGCAAATGAGCCCACAATTTCCCACAGCAATTTGGCCTTCTTCCCTGTGGAGTAAACAACCTTCCGCCACCCTTAAGCTGTTTTGTAGGCTGAGCATTTCCCTAGATTCTACCTGTGCAGACACCAAGGGGTTCTTTTGTCTTGGAAGCTGTAAGAATGTCTTAAAAGAGAATGAATACTTCTCCCCATATATAGTGTGAGCTGCCAGTGTGTTGTATTTAGTCTATCAAGTAAGAAATCTAACGTTTTCAGGCATGCATGCCCAGTGGTTTGTCGACATCTCTGGCAAAGCTGTACGTACTTTCCTTCCTTGTTCTCTTCTAGGGCTTGCTTCCGTTCTTGTCTCGTGAAACAAACGTATTTTTGTTTACTCATCTCGGTCAGCTTTCCAAACCGAGAGGCTAGTAGCATAGACCACTGAGTATAAGGGAAATTACTCTCCACCGCACCATGACATGGATGGTAGGTGTATTTAGGAATGCACAGCTTTCTAGGAACTCTTGGGATGGATTCCAAATTCCAGGTTCTATGAGGTATATAAAAATGGGTATATAGCACACAAAGATTATACTACTCTTCCCAGTAAGAGACTAAGATATTCAAAATCTCCATTTTAGATAGGTTTGAGCAAACTATAAGTAGCTCATTTTTTTCCCTTTCCTCTTGGCAACTTGTCCCTACCTATAATCTTATATCTTCAGATCTGACCTCCAAGGCATGAAGAAGGTAGTGTCAACCCACTGAGATTGCCCTCTGCTTAATCCTCTAAAGATGTTCATTTCCTTTGGAAACAAATCAGTGGGTGAGGGGGAAAGTCTAGGGACAATTCACTCTGCCCAGAGTGACACACATAGGATTTGGGGATCTACCAAAGGGATAGGTCTATGCCCAATATTAATTTTACAATTCTGCAATTCTTCAGTTTCTCAAGATGCAAATAATATGACCCTACTGTTAGTAGGATGTATAATCTTTGAAGAATATAAGCATTAAGAAACAAAGGCCTTCCCTTTAAAGAAACAATTGAAGATAGTCTTAAAAAGGCAGAACCTTTTAAAGTTAGAAATTGAATAATTTTTAAGATTCTTTGGAGGAAACGTGTCATCGATTCATCATAGTCTTTTCCTTTCATTGAATTTTAATTTAGACTAGCGTGGAAGCAGAGTGCCCCTGGACTTTGATTTAGGGGATCGTGCTTTGGCCTGGAAAAACACAGGACTGGCCTGAATGCCCAGAACCTTAAGTGAAGTCAGTCAGCATCCTAATAGGAATCAGGCCTAACAGAAATGTAAATGATTTCAAGTCCTTTAGAGTTTAATTTTCTTATCAACACCCTCGACCCTGCTTCCTAAAATTAATTTGATCCCTGCAGTTATGTGTCTTCATTTTGCCTTGTGAGATTACAAGCAATGGGATGATGGAGAAAAACAGGAGACAGGGGAGAAGGAAAATTTGAACGAGGCCAGGGTGCAATGTTTTGCTGATATAATGCATTGTTAGGGAGCTGGTGACCGTTGCCATGGTTGTATCATGGGCAGCCTTTCAGTGGAAACTCAGGGCATAATATGTATGAGGGCAGTGGGATGGGAGTGCCCAGTATCTCATATTGGTCCGTGCCTGACAATGTTCTGGAAAAGCAGGTACCCCAGTGAGACTGGCCTGTGCTTGTTGAAATAACTCCAATGAATTTCAGATTCATTTCGATGGGGTCGGTTGTCCATGGACCTTCCTGTTTCCTCTATGCCTGTTTAAAAGTCACTTTGGCATCAAGCTTCATTTCACTTTTCTCCTTTCAATACTTCTGCATCAGCCTCCCCTTCCTTCACACCCCACAGCGATTTTTTCCTCACTTTACTTTTACAGTTTCTCCAGGACCCAGCTTTCTCCACCCCTTTCCCCCACAGACACCTGAAAGTCCGTCCCCCTGAGTCCTCACTCCTTCCTCTCACACCCTGTGCTCCATCCCCCAGCCCTTTGGACAGGGAGCTCTGCTGTGACCAAGAGAGACACAGTGTTGTGACTGCCTCTTGTTAATGTCAGCACCACCTCATCACTTGGGCAAAGAGGGAAAATCCATAAAAGAGATGGAAAATACATTTCTTTTTTTATTCTACTTTATATTTTAAGAAGGTTGAGGAGAGGCATGGTTCCAGTCCTTCTCAATTTCTCAGAGATTTTTACTTTAAAACTAATTAGGGACCATTCTTTTCATAAATGGTAAATCAGTTCAGGTCACCAACTATGATGTGTTTTAAGGCTCAAGTGTTGACTCTCAAGTAACTTTTCTGTGCTGCTGGACGAAGTGAATTCTGTGCAAACATTTTGAATCATAGGCTCTTTTTCGCCCCTCAATTCTTACTATTACTAATGATTCAAGCATCTTCAGGAATGTGGATCAGGATGTTGACAATTTGTGGTTATTTTCAGATCAACAGTAACTGTTACACTCTTGAAAGCACTTAAAGAAAGTATAAGCATGTCTTAAATAGTCAACCATTTGACCTGGAAAAAAGTTGGCTTTTCTGTTTAATTATTAGACCAAACTGTAGATGTAATCTTAAAGGATTTTAAGCAATAATGAAGACAGTTTGAGAAACGAGAAGGCACTTTAGAGACATGAAACCTTACATTACACGCTCTTGGATATTTTTTAAGGTAATAAGCTAATTGGATTCAGGTATTTTTTTTCCCTTTAAATTTTTAAAAATATGTATTTCTAATTTGCATATTTAATTTTGTCAAAGCTGAGAAATGCTCTTTAGTTGAATTTGTAAATGTCATTTGCAAACCAAATGAAGTATTTATTTTTAAAAAGAAAGGGTGAAGGAACCAATATTGATTTGTACATAATGAAAATATGTGTGTGTGTGTGTGTGTACATATATATATGTTTTCCTCCTTGACACTACTTGGTCCCCACATCAAGTGTATTTTTGTACATAGTATATATTGGTTAGAAAATGTAGGTTGTCTATTCAAAGAATTCTATCTCTGTGATAGATTATATTTATCCTAATCTGTTGATACCTCTGATAATTTAAGAGATAGAACTCTATTTTTTTGGAATCTACAGAGAACTGCATTCACGTCTTCCAATTGTAAATATGCTAAGGGAATTTTAATAAATCTTGGTTTCATGTCTGTCTGGTGTGCAGTGCAGATTTGTTTGCAGGAGGCGTTTAAGACAGTATCCCAGCAGTGCTCTAACGTGGAGAATACCAGTGACTTCCAGCTTTCATTACCGCTCAAGGGCAGCATTACTACGGAGCTGCAAGAGCTGGGTCTCAGTAAGTCCATCATTCACACTTTCTTCTTTCTCTCCTGTCCACCACACCAACAGTGCGTAAGCTAGCTAGGCATCCAACGCTAACACTGAACAGACAAACCCAGACAAGCATGGTCTCAGCTATACTGACCCAAAAGCAACACTGCTTGAACATAAATTGCCCAAGGTGGAGGGGTGGGGTGGAGAACCACAAGGACTGGTGACTTCATGTTATGGGATGGTAAGTGATAAGAGGAGGGAAACGGAACAGAAATAGGATTGCGTTGTATTCTAACGCTAAGCACAAGGTACAAATTCTTTTCAAGCAATGGTAAGAAACATGCAGATATCTATGAAAAAACTAAAAGACTTTCAGCAAACACTCCTCTGTGAAACAGAAGTAGGATTGTGTGTTGTTTTAATTGATTCATTTGTTCAGTATTCCTTGAATGCCATGCACTATTGAGTTCTAGAAGTTTGCTGAAACGTGCCTCAGTGGGTACAGATAGACTTAATGAACAGACATAGTTATTATCTGGGGAGACATTTTATCACTAGGAAATCTTTTAAATCAGAGTCATAGAGCTGCAAAAATCTTCAGACACTGGATAAAATCTCCATTTCACAGAGTGAAAACTACTGAAATTCAAGGGACTTGCCGAAAGTTACACTCCATGTTAGTGAGTACATCAAGGCTAGAATCCAGATCTCTTGACCCCAAGGCGAAAGCCCTTCCCAGTGCTCAAGTCATTCATCACGTTAAACTCTTTTCTTCAAAAGACCTCCTCTGTGGAGAAATGTTTCTAGAACTGTTGTTTGGAAAGTACGGTCCAAATGCTCCTAAGGGTTTGGAGAAACCATTATTAGAGGTGTGCTCTGAATTAAAGCACCTAGGAGAGGGTGGAGGCTTGTGTATCATGAGGACCTAGGGAAAAGATTCCACCTTAGGAAGCATCTCCTCTTTGATTTAACAGAGATTTCCTCTCCCTTGCTGAGCAGTGATGATACCTGTTGAATTTTAAGTATACATGCTGATGGTCCAACTAACAGGCCATAAATTCCTGAGACTAAATATTCCCCTTTAGACTCTACCTGCCTACTTGCACCTGGATATGATGTATTCATGGAAATAAGACTTTAAAGTTGGCCTGCACCAGCCATGCCTGCTTGTATGCGTGCAAGTCTTTCTCCAAGTAACGTTTGCTTCATGCCCATCATTGCGTGAAGATGAAAGGTATTCAGTAAGATAAGGTAACTTTATAGTTATCAACTGCTACATAACAAAATACCCCCAAATTGGGTGTTGATTAAACACTAATCACTTATTTTTCATGGTTTTCGTTGGTTTGAGAGGAGCTCAACTGGACAGTTCTCACTTGGAGTCGCATATGGTTTTAGTGCTGTATCCACTGGGTATGCAGTCACCTGGATGGCTGGAACGTGGACCTCTAAGGTGGCTGACTCACTTGGCCGGCAAGTTGTTGCTGCCCTCTAGGCTGCGGGTCTCAGTGCCTCTCTCTCCACAGGTCTGCTTGAATGATCCAAGGTGAAATGTGTAATGATTTTTTTGACCAAGGCCTAAAAGTCACTTTCATCGTATACTATTGGTTGTATTTACGAAGTTCTGTCCCAGTTGAAGGAATGGGGAAGAAGAACCCACCTCCTGATGAAGGATTGTCAAAACCATATTGTAAGAAGGGCATGTAAGATGAGAAATATATTGGTGCAACTATCTTTGGATAATACAATCTGTCTCTGTAACTTGACCTGTTCTTTCCATCTGGTTTTGTTCTTATTTTTGTTATAAAACTAAATTTTAGATTTTTCTCAAAATTTTCCCTATTTGTTTGCCCCAAATCTTCCTTCCCTCTGCCTGCATATTAGAGCACAGAAATGCCTGTCTTGTTCCCCTGAATGCAGGCATTCTTTTTTATTATTATTGAAGTATAGTTGATTTGCAATATTGTATTAGTTTCAGGTGTATGGCATAGTGATTCAGTATTTTTGCAGATTATATTCTATTATAGGTTATGATAAGATAATGTGTAATACCTTATCTTTTTTATATACAATAGTTTGTTCCATACCCCTAATTTTTCCCTCCGCCACCTTCCTTTTCCTCTTTGGTAACTACAAGTTTGTTTTCTATGTTTGTGAGTCTGTTTCTGTTTTGTATATACATTTATTTGTATTATTTTTTAGATTCCACATATAAGTGATATCATACAGTATTTGTCTTTCTCTAGCGGACTTATTTCACTAAGCATAATATTCTCTAGGTCCATCTATGTTGCTGCAAATGGCAATATTTCATTCTTTTTATGGCTGAATAATATTCCATTGTGTGCAGTATTGTTTAATCCAGTCATCTGCTGATGGGCACTTGGGTTGCTTCCATGTCTTGGCTATTGTAAATAGTGCTGCTATGAACATTGGGGTGCATGTACCTTCTCAAATTAGAGTTTTCATTTTTTCCTGATATATGCCCAGGAGTGGGATTGCTGGATCATATGGCAGTTCTATTTTTAGTTTTTTAAGGAACCTCCATACTGTTTTCCACAGCGGCTGCACCAATTTACATTCCCACCAACAGTGTAGGATACGAGGGTTCCCTTTTCTCCACACCCTCCCCAACGTCTGTTATTTGCAGACTCCTTGATGATAGCCATTCTGACCAGTGTGAGGTGATATGTTGCTGTTGCTCTGATTTGCATTTTTCTCATAATTAGCAATGTTGAACATTTTTTCATGTACCCACTAACCATCTGTATGTCTTTTTTTGAAAAATATCTATTCAAGTCTTAGGCCCATTTTTGATTAGAATTTTTTATTAATATTGAGTTGTATGATCTGTTTGTATATTTTGGATATTAGTCCCTTGTCGGTCACATTATTTGCAAATATTTTCTCCCATTTTGCAGGTTGTCTTTTCATTTTATTGAAGGTTTCCTTTGCTGTGCAAAAACTTTTAAGTTTGATTAGGTTCCAGTTGTTTATTTTTGCTTTTATTTCTTTTGCCTTAGGAGACTGACTGATCCAAGAATATATTGCTACAATTTATGTCAAAGAGGGTTTAGCCTGTGTTCTCTTCTAGGAGTTTTAGGTTTCAGTTCTTCCATTTAGGTCTTTAAACCGTTTTGAGTTTATTTTTGTATATGGTGTGAGGAAATGTTTTAATTTCATTGCTTTACATGTGGCTGTTCAGTTTTCCCAACACCACTAGTTAAAGAGACTGTCTTTTCTCCATTGTATATTCTTGCCTCCTTTGTCATAGATTGACTGACCATAGATGCATGGGTTTATTTCCGCGCTATTCTGTTCCATTAATCTGTGTGTCTGTTTTTGTGCCAATACCACACTGTTTTGATTTCTGTAGATTTATATTATAGTCTAAAGTCTGGGAGCTTTGTTCTTTTTTCTTGGGGTTGCTTTGGCAATTTGGGGTCTCTTGTGATTCCATATAAATTTTAGGATTATTTGTTCTAGTTCTGTGAAAAATGTCCTGGGTATTTTGATAGAGATTGCATTAAATCTGTAGATTGTTTTGAGCAGTATGGCCATTTTAATACTATTACTTTTTCCAATCCAAGAGCACATGATATCTTTCAATTTCTTCACCCATTTCTTTGAATCATCTTCAATCTCCTTCATCAGTGTTTTATAGTTTTCAGCATATAAGTCTTTCACCACCTTGGTTAAGTTTATTCCTAGGTATTTTATTTTACTGATGCGATTTTAAATGGGATTTATTAGTGTGTAGAAATGCAACAGATATCTGTGTATTAATCTTGTATCCTGCAACCTTGCTGAATTTATTTATTAGTTCTAGTAGTTTTAGGGTGGAGACTGTAGGGTTCTCTATACAGAGTATCATGTCATCTGCAAATAGTGACAGTTTTACCTCTTCCCTTCCACTTTGGATACCTTTTCTTTTTCTTGGCTGATTGCTGTGACTAGGAGCTCCAATACTATGTTAAATAGAAGTGGCATGAGGGGGCATCCTTGTCTTGTGTACCTGAATTTAGCAGGAATGCTTTCAGCTTTTCACCACCGAGTGTGGCTGGCAGTTTGTCATAAAAATGGGCTTTATTATATTGAGATGTGTTCCCTCTATACCCACTTTGATGAGAGTTTTTATCATGAATGATGTTGAATTTCGTCAAATGCTTTGTCTGCATCTATTGAGATGATCATTCTTGTCTTTCCTTTGGTTAATGTGGTGTATCACATTCATTGATTTGCATATGACGAACCGTCCTTGTGGCTCTGGAATAAATCCCACTTGATCATGGTATATGATCCTCTTTATGTATTGTTGGATTTGGTTTGCTAATATTTTATTGAGGATTTTTGCATCTATATTCATCAATGATATTGGCCTATAATTTTCTTTTTTTATAGTGTATTTTGTTTTGATATCAGGGTGATGGTGGCCTCATAGAATGAGCTTGGGAGTGTTCTCTCCTCTTCAGTTTTTTGGAATAGTTTGAGAAGGACAGGTATAAGTTCTTCTTTATATGTTTGGTAGAATTCCCTGGTGAAGCCATCCAGCCCTGAACTTTTGTTTGCAGGGAGGTTTTAAATTACAGATTCTATTTAACTTCTAGTGATCAGTTTGTTCAAACTGTTTCTTTTTGACTCGGTCTTAGCAGGCTCCATGTTTTAGAAATATGTCCATTTCTTCTAGATTGTCCAATTTGTTGGCATATAACTGTAGTATTCTCTTGTGATCTTTTTATATCTCTGTGGTATCAGTTGTTATTTCTTATTTTATTTGGGTCTTCTCTCCTTTCCTCTTGGTGACCCTGGCTAAAGGTGTATCAATTTTGTTTATCTTTTTAGAAAACCAGCTCTTGGTTTCATTGATCTTTTCTACTGGTGTTTTTGGTTTTTTTGATAACTATTTATTTCCTCTCTGATCTTTATTATTTCCTTCCCTCTGCTGATTTTGGGCTTTGTTCTTCTTTTTCTAATTATTTATCAATAGGTGGTAGTTAGGTTGTTTTTCTTCTTGTTTCTTGAGGAAGACCTGTGTAGCAATGAGCTTCCCTCCTAGAATTGCTTTTGCTGCATCCCCATAGATTTGTAAAGCTGTGTTCTCTTTTTCATTTGTGTCAAGATATTTTCTGATTTCCTCTTTAATTTCGTCATTGACCCATTGGTTTTTTAGTAGCATGTTGTTTAGTCTCCACGTTTGTTCTCTTCCCGTTTTTCTTCTGTAGTTGATTTCTCATTTTATACTGCTGTGGTCAGAAAAGATGCTTGACATAATTTCTCTTAAATTTGTTGAGGCTTGTTTTGAGACCACTCCATGGGCACTTGAAAAGAATGCATTCTGCTTTTTTAAGATGTAGTGTCCTGTAGATCAACTAAGCCCAACTGGTCTGTTGTGTCATTCAGGACCTCTGTTGCCTTATTGATTTTCTCTCTGGATGATCTGTCCATTAATGTCAGTGGGATGTTAAAGTCTCCTACCATTATCGTATTCCCATTAATGTCTCCCTTTATGTCTGTTGGTACTTGCTTTATATATTTAGGTGCTCCTGTATTGGGTGCGTATGTTAACGAGTGTAATATCCTCTTCTTGTATTGATTCCTTTATCATTATATAATGCCCTTTTTTGGTATAGCCTTTGTTTTACACTCAATTTTTTCTGATATGAGTATTGCTACCTCTGCTTTTTTGTCATTTCCATTTGCATGAAATATCTTTTTCCATCCCCTCACTTTCAATCTGTGTCTTTCGCCCTGAAGTGAGTCTCCTGTAGACAGCATATCGAAGGGTCTTGTTTTCAATCCAATCAGCCACCCTATGTCTTTTGATTGGAGTATTTAGTTCATTGACATTTAAAATGATTAATAGGTATGTACTTATTGCCACTTTATGTCTTGTTTTCTAGTTCTTTTTGTGGTGCTTTTTGTTTTCTCCATTGAGGTTTGATGCTTTTCTTTTGTATTATGCTTGAGTTCCTTTCTTTTTGGTTTTTGTCTATCTATTGTAGGTTTTTGACCTGTGGTTACCATGAGATTCATATACGCTTACGCATAACTATATCCACTTGCTTTAAACTGATAATCATTTAAGTTTGAACACATTCTAAAAGATCTACATTTTATGCTTTTGAGGTCCTATTTTACATCTTCATGCTTATCGTTTTACTGTTTAGTTATAGTCACTTCTACAATTTTTTTTTTTATTTTTAATCCACACACTGGCTTATTTAAGTGATCTCCAATCCTTACTATATTTTTGCCTTTCCTGTTGGGAGTTTCCCTTTTCTATAGATTCTTGCTTCTTTTCCATTTAGAGGAGACCCTTCAACATTTTCTCCAGGGTAGGATTTGCTGATATCTTTGCTTGTCTGAGAAATTCTTTATCTATCTTCTATTCTAAATCATAATCTTCCTGGTTAGAGTATCCTAGGTTACAGGTTTTTCCTTTTCAGAGCTTTGAATATATCATGCCACTCCCTTCTGGCCTGAAGAGTTTCTGCAGAGAAATCAGCTGAGAGCCTTATGAGGGTTCCCTTGTAAATGAATTTTTCTCTCCCTGCCTTCAGGATCCTCTGTCTTTAACTTTTGCCATTTTAATTATGATATGTTTTGGTGTGGGTCTGTTTGGAACCCTCTGTGCTTCCTATACCTGGTAATTCATTTCCTTCTTTGGGTTTGGGAAGTTTTCAGCCATAATTTCTTCAAATGCATTTTCAATTCCCTTCTCTCTCTCTTCTCCTTCTGGAACCCCCATTATGCATAGGTTGGCACATTTTATATTATCCCATAGACCTTGTATGTTGTCTTTCGTCTTTCTGTCTGCTATTCTGATTGTGTAATTCCCATTTTTCTATCTTCCAGATCACTTACATGTTCTTTTGTGTCATTTAGTTAGCTATTCATTGCTTCTAGATTGCTTTTTATCTCAGAAATTGAATTATCTATTTTTGATTGGGTCATCTATAGTTTCTAGTTCCTTGTTAAAATTGTGGGTTTCATCTTTTTAAAATCAATTAATTAGCATTTTTTATACCAACATTTATAAGTCAGTATCCAGAAGAGTGTTTTTTCAGGGGTTTTTCTCTTGCTTTTTCAGTTGGGTCTGATTCGTCTGCCTTTTCATTTTACTTAACTTTCTCTGTCTCTATGAATGTAGGTGGAACAGTTACCTATTGTGTGGAAGGGTTTTTTATGTGGGAGCATTCCTAGGTAGACTGTGTGGTCCCCTGGCCATCTGTGCATCACTAAATTGAGTCTTTTCCCAGGACCTTAGATCCTGGGCCAAGCTGTGATGTGCAGTGAGTGGGGCTTGGGTGGTCACCCCACCCAGACTGGGGAAGGTGGCAGGTGCCAGTGCAGTGTTCTCACTGCCCTGTTGGTAAGCCAGCACACTCTTCTAAGTGGAGTCTAGGCTTCTCCAGTCCTTCTGTCTGTCCCACAGCTTATCGCAGCAGCCACGGGGGCTTGCTTCCTCACAAAGGACAGGGATGCCCAGTCGTGGCTCAACCTACTGGCTCCCCAGGGTGAGGGTCTGCCCCTGGGATCTTCCTTTTTCTCTAAGTCTCCTCCCAGGGGCACGGGTCCCAACCTACTGGTTTTTTTCCCCCTACCCTACCTGGTCACGAGGAAATCCTTCGTGCAGCATTGGCTGTACAGAATTTCTGCTGGTTTCCAGTTTTCCATAAGAGATGTATTTTTGAGGTGCTGGGGTGGGAAGGGGAGGTGAGCTCCACCATCTTGATCCCACTCCCCATGCATTCTTTACCTTTAAAGAAAATGAGGAGATCCTAACTGGGAGAATTTGTAAACACTGGTGGAGAAAAGGAATCAAAGGTGAGCCTAGAAATTTACTCCAAAAGCATAAGCCTGCATTTTCTATTACAGCACTAGAGATGCTGACCCCTGCTGAAGCTGTGTCTTAGCAAGTAAATGAACTCACTTTTTCAGTTGCTAGAATAGAGCTCTGACTCTTATAATAGTAGTATGTAGGTGTTAACACAATGGAATATTATTCAGCCTTTAAAAGGAAGGGAATTCTGACATGCAGTGGCATGGATGAACGCTCAAACCCAAGATGCTAAGCGTTCTTCAGTCACTGAAAAACAAATAGCATATGATTCCACTTACATGAAATACATATAGAAATCAAATTCATAGAGAAAGAAAGTATAGAATGATGGTTGCCAGGCAGCTGATTGGGGCAGGGGAGGGAATAGGAGTAGTTGTTTAATGGATATGGAATTTTAGTTTGGGAAGATGGAAACATTCTGGAAATGGAAAGTGACAATGGTTGTACTATATACTTAGTGCCACAGAACTATACATTCACAAGTGGTTAAAATGATAAGTTTTATGTATATTTTACAATGATGAAAACTAATGCTTGGAGAAGTTGTTAAATTTCCCATGTAATTTTAAGTGGAGAAACCAGAATTCAGACACTCCAGAGAAACATTCCCAGCCACTATCCTATCTCTAAAATCAGAGCTAGAGTTAGCTGATTCAGGAAAAAGGGGGATGTGTAGACAGATTATAATACATCACTGCTCTTTCAAACTTGACAAGAAAGTAACGTATCTAACCCAAGAGTATTAGAGCCAACAGCACTTCTGTAAAAGCCAAAGAAACTAACTGAACGGTGCTGTATATATACCCTTCAAGGAACTGTTAATAGCCACCTTCTGGAATTTGCTTAATTCTATAGATGAGATGAAGCAGGGTATAACAGAAGGCAAAAATGAATAGGAGTTGGTGAGAACCACATGAGGAATACTGTGAGATGAAGAAAAGTGGCCATCTAATCTACCTCTGAGTAGTTACCCTGAAGTAACCTTGCAATGAATCAGCCTGGAAATATATCTGACAAGGTTAAAGTGTCCTAGCCACAGAAAAGACTGTTTAAACAAACTGGATCATACAGTACTAGAACTTCCCAGAGCCTTCTACCAATATTGTGGTATGTCCACTGCTTGATGTGAGGCCAAACTGAGATCCCATTGGACCTCATTTAGAGTAATGTTGAAGATATTTGCTAGTAAAATTAAATCTTCCTGTTCAGAGTATTTGTTAGTGAAAGAACCACAAATAAATAAATGATTTCTTATGCTGGCCAGAATCAGAAGTAGAAAGAAAATGCCCTTACTCATACTTCAGGTTCTAGAAGACATCAAAAGTTATCAAATCATCCATTACTTCATCTGATCTTCCAAGACTTCAGCCTAGTTCCAAATAATAGAATGGTTTAGCCACCTTTGAGGGATTATTTAAGGGAATGTGTCCCACAGATGAATGTGGGCCTAAGAAGTAGAGAGTGTGCTAACCTAAAAAGTCAGCACACCCCTGCTTTTCAGCTCCTACTTCTGATTTGTGTGACAGGTCAGAGACCACTGTCCCCATAAGGCTCTCCCAGTGGCCATTTTACAGTCTCACCAAAGAGGCCCTTTCGGATATGAGTCCTTCTTTTCACTGGATCCCCACCTAAGACTCAATGGTAACTCAGATGATCTTTTAATACATATTTTAATCTACAGGCCCCCAAATAAGAAGTCATGACCCTAAGAAACCTGTAGGAGCAGCAAAGCATAAGAAAAAAAAAATCATTGGCTTTAAGGTTAGACTCGATCTTCGATCACAGCTCTGCCACCTACTAACCTGATGACCTGAAGCAAGTTATAGCACACTAAACCTCAGACCCTCCTCTAAAAATGGAGATTAAAAAAATCTCTAACTGCCTAAGTTTGTCAAGGGTAAAATGAAATAATGCAGAAATTCTTGATGAAAAATAAATATTTCCTTCTCTCATAAGAAGCATCAGTATTGCTTTTGCTCCTCTTGGGACCATCCCCTCTTGAACTTCACAATAGGAAAAAAAAAATTGTCCCATCTCCTCAACCCAAGCTTTGTCTCATAAGAAGCATCAGTATTGCTTTTGCTCCTCTTGGGACCATCCCCTCTTGAACTTCACAATAGGAAAAAAAATTGTCCCATCTCCTCAACCCAAGCTTTGTCAGTGCCTTACCTCGTTTGCGCTTGAGTGGATTCATTTTGGCCCTTCTCATTCCTCTAGAGGGGACATATTTCTTCAGTTCTAGTTATCCCATGACAGTATAGTTACATGAACTAGGTGCCTTTTAGGATCCCCAGTTATAAATCCCAGAGAGTTTAGGATTCTTTGAGCAGCTATCATAGAAAGCACCCTATAAGCCCTTGTCTTCAAGACCTACAATATACCAAGAAGGAAACACTCCTTGAGTGAAAATGGCTGGGCATTTATAGTCAACACTGAATCTTTGAGACTTGGTAATTAAAGTTTAGAACTGAAGACCGATTTGTAAAACATACTTCAAGATAAATGTCTCCATAGTAAAAAGGGTCCTGGTGTGGCAAAGAAAAGGAGCCTCTACTATGTGGCAGAATGACCCATGTGAGAACCATGCAGTACAGATAGGACTTACCTGCAACTATGGGTATAGGGATTCTCAACGTATGGCAGGGTGCTCTCCAGGCAGCAGGAATGGGTGTGTGCATATACATCCTCATGTCAAATTTGGATCTGGTCTCCACTGAAGACAACTGTAAAAGCAGGATAATACTCTAATTAGGGGGACAAAAGTAGAGATCAGGAACTACTATGTTTAAACCTGATTAAATCCCCTTGTTTTGGGTTAAGATGGTGGTTTAAGTGCCAGGGGATATTTGGCAATATCTGGAGGCATTTTAACTGGGAAGAGGTGTCATGGGTGTCTAGTGGGAAGAGGCTAAGATACTACTAAACATCCTGTAAAACAGGACGTGCTCTCACAATGAAGAATTATCCAGCTTGAAATGTCAATAGTGCCAAGGTAAAATAACACCAGATTGCTAGTGCTGTCGAGTGCCTGGAATATATTCTTTCTGAAGAATATCATCCTAGATCTGTAGAAACAAACCCACTTTAAAAATAAAGTCTTGTCACACAAGGATAAACAAGCTTATGAGGAGACAGTCGTGCATGAGAATCAGGAAAACTTGTCAGTAGAAGCAGATATGCAGAGGCTCCAGATATTTGGACTATAAGCTTAGTATGTTCAAGAAGTAAAAATCAGATGGCCAACATTTCCAAGGAGCTGAAAACCACAAAAAATTACAGAGCAGAATTGGTGAAGAAAAAAAATACTAGAACTGAAAAATACAATAATCCCAATTAAGAATGAAATGGATGGGTTTAATAGCAAATTAGAAATAATTTAATAAGAGGATTGGTGAACTGGAAGGCAAGTCAGAAAGAAATATTCAAAATAAAACTCAGAGATGGGGCTTCCCTGGTGGCGCAGTGGTTGAGAGTCCGCCTCCCGATGCAGGGGACACGGGTTCGTGCCCCGGTCCGGGAAGATCCCACATGCCGCGGAGCAGCTGGGCCCGTGAGCCATGGCCGCTGAGCCTGCGCATCCGGAGCCTGTGCTCCGCAACGGGAGAGGCCACAACAGTGAGAGGCCCACATACCACAAAAAAACCAAAACAAAACAAAAAAAACTCATAGATGAAACACTGACAATAAGCTAAGAAGAAGTAGAGGACACAGTAAGAACAGAAGTAACAGCAATATTAGAGTTAATGACAGAATTTTCCAAAGTTCAAAATATGAACCACCAGATCCAAGAAAGTCTAAGAAACCAAAGCAATATAAATTAAAAGCAATCTATTCCTAGACACATCATAATAAACTTCAGAAAATTTTTTTAAATCTTAAAAGCACTCAGAGGAAAAAAGACATTAAAACCAAAGGGTCATTACAGTAGGATGGTATATAACAGTCCCCCCTTATTTGCAGGGGATATGTTCCAAGACCCCCAATGGATGCCTGAAACCACAGATAGGACCAAGCCCTAAATACACATGATGTTTTTTCCTCTACACACCTATGATAAAGTTTAATTTATGAATTAGGCACAGTAAGAGCAGCAATAATAAAAATAGAGATGTTATAATATACTGTGATAAAAAATTATGCAAATGTAGTCTATTTCTCCCTCAAAATATCTTACTGTACTATACTTACCCTTCTTGTGATGACGTGAGATGATACAATGCCTTCAGGATGAGATGAGGCAAAGTGGGGTGAAAAGTCAAAGGGAACATCATCTGCTTCCGGTGATCCTGGATCACTGATCCATGACAACGTTGATGGTTGGAGATCCTGAGTAAAATGGAACTGGACAGTGTGAGATTAATGTGCTACTCAGAACAGTGCCAAATTTAAAACTTACGATTTGCTTATTTCTGGAACTTTCTGTTTAATATTTTCTGAACATGGTGTGCTGAGGGTAACTGAAATGGTGGAAAAGTCAAACCACAGATGAGGGGGTATTACTATAGATTTAAACTCACATCAATAATTATATTGGATGAATAGATTTACTCCATTTAAATTATGTCAGCTGAAGTTCTTAGGGAAAAAAAAAATAGCCCTTGTAGTTATTGACAAGATATATAAGGATTCCGAAAGGGTGAAAGTCAAAGGATGTGAAGGTGCACAAATATATCACTTAAAGTTTTAGGAATTAGGCTGACAGCTAATCTCTCAAGCAAAACCACAAAATCCAAAAAGTAAGGACATGCTCTATTCAGTATTCAAAAAAACACGAGAACTTTCACTAGAAGCCCTGCCCTAAAATTGATGAAGCTATATGAGTATCCTTCAAAGGATACTTTAAAGTGACGAGCATTACT
The DNA here is from genome assembly GCF_003676395.1 of Aethalodelphis obliquidens. Classification (NCBI taxonomy): domain Eukaryota; kingdom Metazoa; phylum Chordata; class Mammalia; order Artiodactyla; family Delphinidae; genus Aethalodelphis; species Aethalodelphis obliquidens. The sequence goes on from NW_020837995.1 coordinate 2,573,068, forward strand.
GTAGATTAAAATGGACACTTCACAATGATCAAAGGCTTGACTTACCAGGAAAATAAGACAATTTAAAATTGTATTCCTCTAATGACACAGCCTCAGAATATTTAAAGGAAAGACAGAACTATAAGGAGAAATAGACAAATTCACACGTTGTGGGAATAACTGATACAACACAGAAGAAATAACATTTGAACAAAATATTTTCAAAAACTGATTGATGTATTGGGTCATAAGGCAAGTTTCAAAAGGTATTGAATCTACTGAATATGCTTTGTGAAAATGCAAACTGAAAAATAAATTAAGCTAGAATATTTATTTCCATCAATGGAGAAATTCACTTCTAAATAACCAGCAGGTAAAGAAATCATGATGGAAATTAGAAAATATTTTGAGCTGAAAATTTCCTGAAAAAATGTCATGGACTGTAGCAAAATCAGTACATATATATTTAAGATTTTAACTTTTAAATACAACAGATGAATATTAATGAGCTAATATCCATCAAGAGATTAGGAAAATGGTGAATAAAATTTAAAGGGTTAAAATATTAAAGCCAAAATTTGATTCTTTAAAATGTCTAATCAACTTTTTAAACTTTTGACAAGACTGAATCAAATCAGAGAGGGACAAACAAGTAACCAGTATCGAGAATGAAAGAAGGGACATGGTGTATCACTACGGAGGCTGTAGAAGTTGAGAGAATTATTTAAAAACTATACCAATATATTTTAAAACATAAGTAAAATGGAAAATTTAATATCCAATAACCAAAACTGAGAATAAAGTATCTGAATTTTTCAAATTAAAAAAACTTGAATTTGAATTAGAAGTCCAAACTCAAAGCTTTCATTAGCAACGACAGTTTAAGGAGAATACCAGTCTTCCAGAGAATAAAGAAAGAAGACCAAGATTGACCAGGATGACAGAGTAGAAGACCCTGAGCTCACCTCTGGTCAAGGACATAACAAAATTACAACTATTTACAGAACAACCATCCATGAAAAAGACTAGAACCTACCAGAAAAGATCTTATACAACTAAAGATATAAAGAAAGAGCCAAAACAAGATGAGTTAGGAAGGGCTGACTCATGGTAGAGTCAAGTCCTATATACTCGGGTAGGTGACCCACAAACAGGAAAGTTACAATTGCAGAGGTTCTCCTCAAGGAGTGAGGGGTCTGAGCCCCACATCAAGCTCCCCAGCCCACGGGTCCTACACCAGGAAGACAAGCCCCCAGAATGTTTGGCTTTGAAGGCCAGTGGGGCTTACTCTGGGAGTCCCAGAGGGCTGAAAGAAAGACTCCACTCTTTAAGGGTACACACAAAAGCCTCACACATTTAGGGACCCAGGAGAGCAGTAGTAAATTCAAATGAGCCCCAGTAGACCTACCTGCTGATCTTTGAGAGCCTCCTGGAGAGGCAGGAGGGAAATGAAGCTCGCCCAGGGGACACAGATATTGGTGGCAGCTTTTTTTTTTTTTTTGGCAGTGGGCGGGCCTCTCACTGTTGTGGCCTCTCCCGTTGCGGAACACAGGCTCCGCACGCACAGGCTCAGCGGCCATGGCTCACGGGCCTAGCCGCTCCGCGGCATGTGGGATCTTCCCGGACCAGGACACGAACCCGTGTCCCCTGCATCGGCAGGCGGACTCTCAACCACTATGCCACCAGGGAAGCCCCTTGGTGGCAGCCATTTGGAGGAGCTTGTTCTACTACGTGGACATTGGTGCTGGGAAGCATCACTCTGGAATCCTCTCTCTAGCCTATTAGCCTCAGAACCCAGCCCTGTCCCTTCCCAACAGCCTGTAGGCAGCAGGGCAGGGGCCTGGCCCCAGGAAACAGTAGCCCCACAGCCCGCAGACCTAGCCCACCCACCAGCAAGCCAAGCACTAGCCCTGGGACCAACCACCAGCAGGCCAACACAAGCTTCAGAACATCCTGGACCCTGTAGGCAGCTGTGTCCAGGAATCAGCCCTACCCACCAGCAGATTAACACCAGCTCTGGGTCCCCTGAGCCCTACAGCTAAACCCCAAGACCCAGTTCTGCTTGCCAGTGGCCAGACACTAGGCCCCAGGACCTGGCTTTAGCCACAAATCGGTGGGCACCAGCCCGAGGCTCTCCTGGACCCCAGCTCTGCTCACCCATGAACCAGCACTACCCCTGGGGTGCTACAGCCAGCCACCTTGTGATCCTAGCCCCGCCAGCAAATGGCCAGCAACCTCTGCAAAATTTAAGGCATGGCAACAACTGGACCAGGGGACCAACCAAGCCTACCAGACTGCCCACAGTCATCAGCCCACCACAGCAGAAGGACCCAAGCACCCTCAGAGAGGGCAGCCCTAGCACACAGAGGTCTGGTGATGAGAGAGGAATGCGCTGCTGGGACATATAGGTCCTCTCCTGCAAAGGCCATTTCTGCAAGGTTGGGAAGTATAACCAACCTACCAGATAACTAGAAACAAAAACAAAAGTTAGGCAAAATGAGGCAATGGAGGAACAAGAGAAACAACAAAGGAACAAGAGAAAAACCCAGAAGAAGAAAGATTATTGAAGAACTCAGAAGACTAGATACACAGATCAAGAAGTCAGTAGTTTTTAAACAAAGAGTTACAAAATAAAGAACCAAACATATGAAGAATAACTGAAATGAAAAATACACTAGAAGGTATTAATGGACCAAATGATACATTCCTTTCTATCAGCAAGCTGGGAGACAGTAGTGGAAATCACTTTTCCTGAACAAAAAGAAAATAAATAAGGACAGTTAAAGAGATCTCTGGGACAACATCAAGCATACTAACATTTACATTATAGGGGTCCCAGAAGAAGGGATATAGGGGGGGACCTTCAAGATGGTGGAAGGGTAAGACATGGAGATCACCTTCCTCCCCAGAAATACATCAAAACTACATCTACATGTGGAACAAAACCTACAGAACACCTACTGAACACTGGCAGAAGACCTCAGACTTCCCAAAAGGCAAGAAACTCACCACGTACCTGGCCGTATGCCTGACAGGGTCTTCGTGCTCCGGCTGGGTGTCAGGCCTGAGCCTCTGAGGTGGGAGAGCCGTGTTCAGACATTGGTCCACCAGAGACCTCCTGGCCCCACGTAATATCAATCAGCAAGAGCTCTCCCAGAGATCTCCGTCTCAACGCTAAGACCCAGCTCCACTCAACGACCAGCAAGCTCCAGTGCTGGACACCCCATGCCAAACAACTAGCAAGACAGGAACAACACCACCCACTAGCAGAGAGACTGCCTAAAATCATAATTAGTTCACAGACACCCCAAAACACACCACCAGATGCGGTCCTGCCCACCAGAAAGATAGTCACTAGTCCACCAAAGATAGTCACTCATCCACCAGAACACAGTCACTAGTCCCCTCCACCAGGAAGCCTACACAACCCACTGAACCAACCTTACCCACTGGGGGCAGACACCAAAAACAACAGGAACTACGAAACTGCAGCCTGTGAAATGGAGACCCCAAACACAGTAAGTTAAGCAAAATGAAAGGACAGAGAAATCCACAGCAGATGAAGGAGCAAGGTAAAAACCCACCAGACCAAACAAATGAGGAGGAAACAGGCAGTCTACCTTAAAAAGAATTCAGAGTAATGATAGCAAAGGTGATCCAATATCTTGGAAATAGAATGGAGAAAATACAAGAAAGTTTTAACAAGAACCTAGAAGAACTAAAGAGCAAACGAACAATGATGAACAAGACAATAAATGAAATTAAAAATTCTCTAGAAGGAATCAATAGCAGAAAAACTGAGGTAGAAGAACAGTAAGTGACCTGGAAGATAAAAGAGTGGAAATAACTACCACACAGCAGAATAAGGTAAAAAGAATTGAGGACAGTCTCAGAGCCCTCGGGGACAACATTAAACGCACCAACGTTTGAATTATCGGGGTCCCAGAAGAAGAAGAGAAAAAGAAAGGGACTGAGAAAATATTTGAAGAGATTATAGTTGAAAACTTCCCTAATATGGGAAAGGAAATAGTTAATAAAGTCCAGGAAGCGCAGAGAGTCCCATACAGGATAAATCCAGGGAGAAACACACCAAGACACATATTAATCAAACTATCAAAAATTAAAAACAAAGAAAACATATTAAAAACAGCAAGGGAAAAACAACAAATAACTTACAGGGAATCCCCATAAGGTTAACAGCTGATCTTTCAGTACAAACTCTGCAAGCCGGAACAGAGTGGCAGGAAATATTTAAAGTGATAAAAGGGAAAAACCTACAACCAAGATTACTCTACCAGCACGGATCTCATTCAGATTCAACGGACAAATTAAAACCTTTACAGACAAGGAAAAGCTAAGAGAATTCAGCACCACCAAACCAGCTTTACAACAAATACTAAAGGAACTTCTCTAGGCAGGAAACACAAGAGAGGAAAAGACCTGCAATAACAAACACAAAACAATTAAGAAAATGGTAAGAGGAACATAGATATCAATAATTACCTTAAATGTAAATGGATTAAATGCTCCAACCCAACCAAAAGACATAGACTGGCTGAATGGATACAAAAACAAAACCCATATATATGCTGTCTACAAGAGATCCACTTCAGACCTAGGGACACATACAGACTGAAAGTGAAGGGATGGAGAAAGATATTCCACGCAAATGGAAATCAAAAGAAAGTTGGAGTAGCAATTCTCGTATCAGACAAAAGAAACTAAAATAAAGACTATTACAAGAGATAAAGAAGGACACTACATAATGATCAAGGGATCAATCCAAGAAAAAGATATAACAATTGTAAATATTTATGCACCCAACATAGGAGCACCTCAATACATAAGGCAAATGCTAACAGCCATAAAAGGGGAAATCGACAATAACACAATCATAGTGGGGGACTTTAACACCCCACTTTCACCAATGGACAGATCATTCAAAAGAAAATAAATAAGGAAACACAAGCTTTAAATGATACATTAAACAAGATGGACTTAATTGATATTTGAACATTCTATCCAAAAACAACAGAATACACTTTCTTCTCAAGGGCTCATGGAACATTCTCCAGGATAGATCATACCTTGGGTCACAAATCAAGCCTTGGTAAATTTAAGAAAAGTGAAATTGTATCAAGTATCTTTTCCGACCACAATGCTATGAGACTAGATATCAATTACAGGGAAAAAATCTGTAAAAAAATACATATACATGGAGGCTAAACAATACAATACTTAATAACGAAGAGACCACTGGAGAAATCAAAGACGAAATCAAAAAATACATGGAAACACATGACAATGAAAACACGACAACCCAAAACCTATGGGATACAGCAAAAGCAGTTCTAAGAGGGAAGTTTATAGCAATACAATCCTACCTGAAGAAACAAGAAACATCTCAAATAAACAACTTAACCTTACACCTAAAGCAATTAGAGAAAGAAGAACAAGAAAACACAAAGTTAGCAGAAGGAAAGAAATCATAAAGATCAGATCAGAAATAAATGAAAAAGAAATGAAGGAAACAATAGCAAAGATCAATAAAACTAAAAGCTGGTTCTTTGAGAATATAAACAAAATTGATAAACCATTAGTCAGACTCATCAAGAAAAAAAGGGAGAAGACTCAACAGAATTAGAAATGAAAAAGGAGAAGTAACAACTGACACTGCAGAAATACAAAAGATCATGAGAGATTACTACAGGCAACTCTATGCCAATAAAATGGACAACCTGGAAGAAATGGACAAATTCTTAGAAATGCACAACCTGCCAAGACTGAATCAGGAAGAAATACAAAATATGAACAGACCAATCACAAGCACTGAAATTGAAACTGTGATTAAAAATCTTCCAACAAACAAAAGCCCAGGAACAGATGGCTTCACAGGCAAATTCTATCAAACATTTAGAGAAGAGCTAACACCTATCCTTCTCAAACTCTTCCAAAATATAGCAGAGGGAGGAACACTCCCAAATTCATTCTACGAGGCCACCATCACCTTGATACCAAAACCAGACAAGGATGTCACAAAAAGAAAACTACAGGCCAATATCACTGATGAACACAGATGCAAAAATCCTCAACAAAATACTAGCAAACATAATCCAACAGCACATTAAAAGGATCATACACCATGATCAAGTGGGGTTTATTCCAGGAATGCAAGGATTCTTCAATATACACAAATCAATAGACGTGATAAACCATATTAACAACTTGAAGGAGAAAAACCATATGATCATCTCAATAGATGCAGAGAAAGCTTTTGACAAAATTCAACACCCATTTATGATAAAAACCCTGCAGAAAGTAGGCATAGAGGGAACTTTCCTCAACATAATAAAGGCCATATATGACAAACCCACAGCCAGCATCGTCCTCAATGGTGAAAAACTGAAAGCACTTCCACTAAGATCAGGAACAAGACAAGGTTGCCCACTCTCACCACTCTTATTCAACATAGTTTTGGAAGTTTTAGCCACAGCAATCAGAGAAGAAAAGGAAATAAAAGGAATCCAAATCGGAAAAGAAGAAGTAAAGCTGTCACTGTTTGCAGATGACATGATACTATACATAGAGAATCCTAAAGATGCTACCAGAAAACTACTAGAGCTAATCAATGAATATGGTAAAGTAACAGGATACAAAATTAAAGCACAGAAATCTCTGACATTCCTATACACTAATGATGAAAAATCTGAAAGTGAAATCAAGAAAACACTATCATTTACCACTGCAACAAAAAGAATAAAATATCTAGGTATTAACCTACCTAAGGAGACAAAGACCTGTATGCAGAAAATTATAAGACACTGATGAAAGAAACTGAAGATGGTACAAATAGATGGAGGGATATACCATGTTCTTGGATTGCAAGAATAAACATTGTGAAAATGACTCTACTACCCAAAGCAATCTACAGATTCAATGCAATCCCTATCAAACCACCACTGGCATTTTTCACAGAACTATAACAGAAAATTTCACAATTTGTATGGAAACACAAAAGACCCCGAATAGCCAAAGCAATCTTGAGAATGAAAAACGGAGCTGGAGCAATCAGGCTCCCTGACTTCAGACTATACCACGAAGCTACAGTAATCAAGACAGTATGGTACTGGCACAAAAACAGAAAGATAGATCAACGGAACAGGATAGAAAGCCCAGAGATAAACCCGCGCACATATGGTCACCTTATCTTTGATAAAGGAGGCAGGAATGTACAGTGGAGAAAGGACAGCCTCTTCAATAAGTGGTGCTGGGAAAACTGGACAGGTACATGTATGAGATTAGATCACTCCCTAACACCATACACAAAAATAAGCTCAAAATGGATTAAAGACCTAAATGTAAGGCCAGAAACTATCAAACTCTTAGAGGAAAACATAGGCAGAACACTCTATGACATAAATCACAGCAAGATCCTTTTTGACCCACCTCCTAGAGAAATGGAAATAAAAACAAAAATAAACATATGGGACCTAATGAAACTTCAAAGCTTTTGCACAGCAACGGAAACCATAAACAAGACCAAAAGAGAACCCTCGGAATGGGAGAAAATATTTGCAAATGAAGCAACTGACAAAGGATTAATCTCCAAAATTTATAAGCAGTTCATGCACCTTAATAACAAACCAACAACCCAATCCAAAAATGGGCAGAAGATCTAAATAGACATTTCTCCAAAGAAGATATACTGACTGCCAACAAACACATGAAAGAATGCTCAACATCATTAATCATTAGAGAAATGCAAATCAAAACTACAATGAGATATCATCTCACACCAGTCAGAATGGCCATCATCAAAAAATCTAGAAACAATAAATGCAAGAGAGGGTTTGGAGAAAAGGGAACACTCTTGCTCAGCTGGTGGGAATGTGAATTGGTACAGCCACTATGGAGAACAGTATGGAGGTTCCTCAAAAAACTACAAATAGAACTACCATATGACCCAGCAATCCCTCTACTGGGCATATACCCTGAGAAAACCATAATTCAAAAAGAGTCATGTACCAAAATGTTCATTGCAGCTCTATTTACAATAGCCCAGAGATGGAAACAACCTAAGTGCCCATCTTCGGATGAATGGATAAAGAAGATGTGGCACATATATACAATGGAATATTACTCAGCCATAAAAAGAAACGAAAGTGAGCTATTTGTAATGAGGTGGATAGACCTAGAGTCTGTCATACAGAGTGAAGTAAGTCAGAAAGAGAAAGACAAATACCATATGCTAACACATATATATGGAATTTAAGGGGAAAAAATGTCATGAAGAACCTAGGCGTAAGACAGGAATAAAGACACAGACCTACTAGAGAACAGACTTGAGGATATGGGGAGGAGGAAGGGTGAGCTGTGACAAAGCGAGAGAGAGGCATGGACATATATACACTACCAAACGTAAGGTAGATAGCTAGTGGGAAGCAGCCGCATAGTGCAGGGAGATCAGCTTGGTGCTTTGTGACCACCTGGAAGGGTGGGAGGGGGAAGGTGGGAGGGAGGGAGACACAAGAGGGAAGAGATATGGGAACATATGTATATGTATAACTGATTCACTTTCTTATAAAGCAGAAACTAACACACCATTGTAAAGCAATTATACCCCAATAAAGATGTTAAAAAAAAAAAATCTTCCAACAAACAAAAGCCCAGGACCAGATGGCTTCACAGGCGAATTCTATCAAACATTTAGAGAAGAGCTAACACCTATCCTCCCAAACTCTTCCAAAATATAGCATAGGGAGGAACACTCCTAAACTCATTTACCTGGCCACCATCACCCTGATACCAAAACCAGACAAGGATGTCACAAAGAAAGAAAACTACAGGCCAATATCACTGATGAACATAGATGCAAAAATCCTCAACAAAATACTAGCAAACAGAATCCAACAGCACATTAAAAGGATCATACAGCATGCTGCAGTGGGGTTTATTCCAGGAATGCAAGGATTCTTCAATATGTGCAAATCAATCAATGTAATAAGCCGTATTAACAAATTGAAGGATAAAAACCATATGATCTTCTCAACAGATGCAAAAACAGCTTTCAACAAATTCAACACCCATTTATGATAAAAACCCTCCAGAAAGCAGGCAAAGTGGGACCTTACCTCAACATAATAAAGGCCATATATGACAAACCCACAGCAAACATCATCCTCAATGGTGAAAAACTGAAACCATTTCCAGTAAGATCAGGAAAAAGACAAGGTTGCCCACTCTCACCACTATTATTCAACATAGTTTTGGAAGCTTTAGCCACAGCAATCAGAGAAGAAAAAGAAATAAAAGGAATCCAAATCAGAAAAGAAGAAGTAAGACTGTCACTGTTTGCAGATGACATGATACTATACATGGAGAATCCTAAAGATGCCACCAGAAAGCTACTAGGACTAATGAATGAATTTGGTGAAGTAGCAGGATCCAAAATTAATGCACAGAAATCTCTTGCTTTCCTATACACTAATGATGAAAAGTCTGAAAGAGAAATTAAGGAAACACTCCCATTTACCATTGCAACAAAAAGAATAAAATACCTAGGAATAAACCTACCTAAGGAGACAAAAAAGACCTGTATGCAGAAAACTATAAGACACTGAGGAAAGAAATTAAAGATGATACAAACAGATGGAGAGATATACCATGTTCTTGGATTGGAAGAATCAAGACTGTGAAAATGACTATACTACCCAAAGCAATCTACAGATTCAATGCAATCCCTATCAAAGTACCAATGGCATTTTTCACAGAACTAGAACAAAAAAACTTCACAATTTGTATGGAAACACAAAAGACCCAGAATAGCCAAAGCAATCTTGAGAAAGAAAAATGGAGCTGGAGGAATCAGGCTCTGTGACTCCAGACTATACTATAAAGCCACAGTAATCAAAACAGTATGGTACTAGCACAAAAACAGAAATATAGATCAATGGAACAGGATAGAAAGCCCAGAGATAAACCCATGCACCTATGGTCAATTAATATATGACAAGGAGGCAAGAATATACAATAGAGAAAAGACAGTCTCTTCAATAAGTGGTGCTGGGAAATCTGGACAGCCACATGTAAAAGAATGAAATTAGAACACTCTCTAACACCATACACAAAAATAAACTCAAAATGGATTAAACACCTAAATGTAAGACTGGATACTACAAAACTCTTAGAGGAAAATATAGGCAGAACAATCTTTGACATAAATCGCAGCAATATCTTTTTGGATCCACCTCCTAGAGTAATGAAAATAAAATCAAACAAATTAAAGCTCTTGCACAGCAAAGGAAACCATAAACAAGACAAAAAGACAACTCACAGAATGGCAGAAAATGTTGCAAATGATGCAATCGATAAGGGATTAATCTCCAGAATATACAAACAGCTCATGCAACTCAACATCAAAAAAACAAACAACCCAATCAGAAAATGGGCAGAAGATCTAAATAGACATTTCTCCAAAGAAGACATATAGATGGTCAAAAAGCACATGAAAAGATGCTCAACATCACTAGTTATTAGAGAAATGCAACTCAAAATTACAATGAGGTATCACCTCCTACCGGTCAGAATGGCCATCATCAAAAAGTCTATAAACAATAAATGCTGGAGAGGGTGTGGAGAAAAGGGAACCCTCCTACAGTGCTGGTGGGAATGTAAATTGGTACAGCCACTGTGGAGGACAGTATGGAGATTCCTTACAAAACTAAAAAGAGAGCTACCATTTGATCCAGCAATCCCACTATTGGGCATATATCCAAAGAAAACCATACTTTGAAAAGATACATGCACCCCAATGCTCATTGCAGCACTATTTACAATAGCCAATACATGGAAGCAACCTAAATGTCCATTGATAGAAGAATGAATAAAGAAGATGTGGTATATACATATACAATGGAATATGACTCAGCCATTATATATATACATATATACATATACACACACAATGGAATATTACTCAGCTATAAAAAGAATGCAATAATGCCACTTGCAGCAACACGGATGGACCTCGAGATTGTCATTCTAAGTGAAGTAAGTCAGACAAAGACAAATATCATATGATATCACTTACATGTGGAATCAAAAAAATGATACAAATGAACTTATTTACAAAACAGAAACAGACACACAGACTTAGAAAACAAACTTACGGTTACCAAGGGGGTAAGGGGGGGAGGGATAAATTAGGAGGTTGGGATTAACATATACAGACTACTATATCTAAAACAGATAATCAACAAGGACCTACTATATAGCACAGGGAACTCTACTGAATACTCTGTAATAACTTATATGGGAAAAAAATATGAAAAAGAATAGATATATGTATAACTAAATCACTTTGCCGTATGCCTGAAATTAACACAGCATTGTAAATCAACAATACTCCAATATAAAATAAAAATTAAAAAAATAAGTAAAAAATAAAATGGCAAAAATCAAAGATAAAAAAATATTAAAAGCAGCAAGGGGAAAACAAGTTACATACAAAAGAATTCCTGTAAGGTGTTCATATGACATTTCAGCAGAAACTCTGCAGGCCAGAAGGAAGTGGCATGATATACTTAGTGATGAAAAGGAAAAACCTATAACCAAGAATACTTTACTCAGCAAGGTTCTCATTCAGATCTGTTGGAGAGATCAGAAGTTTCACTGACAACCAAAAGCTGAGTTCAGTAACATCAAACCAGTTTTGTAAGAAAGGTTAAACAGACTTCTCTAAGCAAAAAGAGGTCCCAACAGAAACATGAGAATTACAAAAGGAAATAGCTCATTGGTGAAAGCAAATATACAGTAAAGGTAGAAAAGCTAAACATGTACAAAGTTAGTAGGAAGGTTAAAACAAAGTAGTAAAGTCATCTATATCCACAGTAAGCAGTTAAGTGATACACCAAGCAATTGGATGTAAAATATGATGTCAAAAAACAGTAACTGTGAGAGGGAGAGTACAAATGCAGGGTTGTTAAAAAAAGGCAGGTTGTTTGTTTCAATGCATTTGAAATTAAGAGATTGGCAACTTACATCATGTATACAGATGGCTTTATATAAACCTCATGGTAACCACAAACCAAAAATCTATGATAGATAAACACTAAAGAGAAAGGAATACAAACATAACACTAAAGAGTCATCAAGTCACAAGGGAAGAGAAGCAAAGGAGCAAAAACACTGCAACAAACCCAAAACAATTAACAAAATGGCAATAAGAACATACATACTACTTTAAATGTAAATGGATTAAGTGCTCTAATCAAAAGACAGAGTGGCTAAATGGATACAAAAATAACACCCATATATATGCTGCCTACAGGCGACCCCTTCAGATTTAAAAACAGACAGAATTTGAGGGAATGGATTCCATGCTAATGGAAATCCAAAGAAAGCCGGGGTAGCAATACTTGTATCAGACAAAATAGACTTTAAAGACAGACTGTTTTAAGAGACAAAAAGTACATTACATAATGATCAAGGGATAAATCCAAGAGGCAACAATTTAAAATATATATGCACCCAACACAGGAGCGCCTTAATACATAAGGCAAATATTGACATAAAGGGAGAAATTGACAGTAACATAGTAGTAGGGAACTTCAACTCCCCATTTATATCAAAGGACAGATCATCCAAACAAAATATATATATATATATGAAGTGAAAAAATTCCTAGAAATGTATATTCTCCCAAGACTGAGCCAGGTAGAAATAGAAAATATGAACAGGCCAATTACAAGTAGAGTAATTGAATCAGTAATTTTAAAACTCCCAAACAAAAGTCCTGGACCAGATGGCTTCACAGGTGATTTCTACCAAACATTTAGGAGAAAATATTCCAAAACACTGCAGAAGAAGGAACACTTCCAAACTCATTCTATGAGGCCAGCATCACCCTGACACCAAATCCAGACAAAGATATCACAAAGAAAGAAAATTATATGCCAATATCACTGATAAACATAAATGCAAAAATTGTCAACAAAATGTTAGCAAACTAAATCCAACAATCCACTGAAAAGATCATACACCACAATCAAGTGGGGTTTTTTCCCAGGAATGCAAGTATTGTTCGATATCTGCAAATCAATGTGATACACCACTTAAAAAATGGAATAAAAACCATATGATCTCAATAGATGCAAAGAAGCTTTTGACAAAATTCAACATCCATTTATGATAACTCTCCAGAAAGTGGGCACAAAGGGAATATACCTTAACACAACAAAGATCATATATGACCAGCCCACAGCTAACATCATACTCAGTGAAAAGCTGGAAGGATTTCCTCTAGGATCAGGAACAAGACAAGGATGCCTACTCTTGCCACTTTTATTCTACATGGTATTCAAAGTTCCAGCCACAGAAATCAGTCAAGAAAAATAATCTAAATTGGAAAGAAGTAAAACTGTCACTGTTTACAGATGATGTAATACTATACATAGAAAATCCTAAAGATGCTACCAAAAAACTACTAGATCCTGATGAATTTGGTAAAGTTACAGGATACAAAATATACAGAAATCTGCTGCATCTCTGTACACTGACAATGAAGTAACAGAAAGAGAAATTAAGGAAACAATCTCATTTACCACTGAATCAAAAAGAATAAAATACCTAGGAATAAACCTAAGGAGGTAAAAGACCTGTACTCAGAAAACTAAGATACTGATGAAAGAAACTGTGTCATCTTCAAATAGATGGAAAGACATTGGGTTCATGGATTGCAAGAATTTTTTTTTTTTTTTTTTTTGCGGTACGCGAGCCTCTCACTGCTGTGGCCTCTCCCGTCGCGGAGCACAGGCTCCGGACGCGCAGGCCCAGCGACCATGGCTCACAGGCCCAGCCACTCCGCGGCATGTGGGATCCTCCCGGACCGGGGTCGAACCCGTGTCCTCTGCATTGGCAGGCGGACTCCCAACCACTACGCCACCGGGGAAGCCCAAGAATTAATATTTTTTAAATGACCATACTACCCAAGAAAATCTAAAGATTCAATGCAATCCATATCAAAGTAGCAATGGCATTTTTCACAGAACTAGAACAAAGAATTTTTAAATTTGTATGGAACACAAAAGGCCACAAATGCCAAAACAATTTTGAGGTAGAAGAACAGAGCTGGAGGTATCATGCTCCCTGACATAAAACTATACTACAAAGCTATTGTAATCGAAACTGTGGTACTGGCACAAAGACACAGATCAATGGAACAGAATAGAGAGTTAAGAAAAAAAACCATGTACTTATGGTCAATCTACAACAAAGGAGGCAAGAATATACAGGGGAGAAGAGACAGTCTCTTCAGTAAGCAGTGCTGGGAAAACTAGACATCCACATGTAGAAAAAATTAGAATATTCCCTCACAGCATATACCAAAATAAACTCAAGACAGATTAAAGTCTTAGGGACTGGAAACCATAAAACTCCTTGAAGTGAACAAAGGCAGAATGGTCTAACATAAATCATAGCAACATCTTTTTGCATCTGTCTCCTAAGGCAGAGGAAACAAGCAAAATACACCAAATGGGACCTAGTTAAGAACTTTTGCACAGCAAAGAAAACCATCAACAACATCAAAAGACAATCTACTGACTAGGAGAAAATATTTGTAAATGATATGACCTATAAGGGGTTAATGTCCAAATTTTATCAACAGCCCATAAAACTCAACATCAAAAAGACTTGAGAAAAAAATGGGCAGAAGACCTGAATAGATATTTCCCAAAAGACAACATACAGATGGCCAACAGGCACACGAAAAGATGCTCAACATCACTAATCAGAGAAATGCAAATCAAAACCACAATGAGATATCACCTCATACCTGGCAGAATGGCTATCAAAAATACCCCAAGTAACAAATGTTGGTGAGGATGTGGAGAAAAGGGAACCTTTATACACTTGTGGGAATATAAACTGGTGCAGCCACTGTGGAAAACAGTATGGCTATCCCTCAAAAAAATCTAAAAATCAAACTACCATATGATCCAGCAATTCTACTCCTGGGTATATATCCAAAGAAAATGAAAACACTAATTCAAATAGATACATGCACCCCAATGTTCACAGCAGCATTATTTACAATAGCCAGGATATGGGAGCAATCCAAGTGTCCATCAACAGATAAAGGTGGGGTGTGTGTGTGTGTGCAACGGAATACTACTCAGCCATAAAAAAGAATGAAATACTGACATTTGCAGCAGTGTGGATGGAGCTAGAGAATATACTTAGTGAAATGAATCAGACAGAAAGACACAATTACTTATGTGGAATCTAAGAGATTAGTGAGTATAAAACAGACTTACGGATATAGGAACCTAGTGTTTACCAGTGGTGAGAGGGAAGGGGGAGGGGCACGATAGGGGATTAAGAGGTACAAACTATGTATAAATTGCAAGGATGTAGTACAGCACAGGGAATATAGACAGAGTTTTATGATAACTATAAATGGAGCATAATTTTTAAAAACTGAATCACTAAGTTGTATACTGAAATTTATACATTGTAAATCAACTGTACCTCAGTGAACAGAGGAAAATGCAAAATAATGACAAAATAAACTTGATACTCAAATATAATAAAGGCATACAAAGGACAATTACAGGTGATTCTCAGGCATAACCTTTGCTCTAAAAATTCTTAATAATTTTAGCAACCTGGATCCAACTAATATATAAAAACATACCATGACTGAATTGGGTTTATTCTAGAAATGCTGTGGTTAGTTAATACTGGGGGGAACACAGAATCAAGCCCACCACAGTAACAGAATAGAGGGGAATAATGATAATCTCAATTGACGCAAAAGCATTTGATGAAATGCAAATTTTAAAACTCTTACTGAAGTAGAATACAATAGAGCTTCCTAAATCTGATAAAGACCTATATATTTTTTAAAATCTAAGCAAACATACTTAATGGTAAAATGTTGAAAGCTTTCCCCTTTGATATTGAGAACAAGACAAGAATGCTACTATCATCTCTAATCATGTTTATACAAGATGAAGAACCTAAGCAGTACAATAATGTAAGAAAATTAAAATGTGAAACTTGTAGAAATTAGGAGGGTAGAAATAAAATTTACATATATAAGTACATATATATTCCAAAATTATCTATAGACAAGTTACTAGAATCATATAAAATTTCTGGATACAAGGCAAATCTATTTTATATAAAATTTGTTGCTGATAAATACACAACTTTAAAAGATACCATTTGCAATAGCATAACAAAATACCAAGCACCAAGGAACAAACCTAACAAAGTATCTGTACAACCTCTACACAATTATTACTCTTGTGAGTAAAGATCTGAACAAGTAGAGGTAAGCATATTTATGCATTGAATATTTTAGGTTGTCAACTCACTCATTAACAGATTCAATGCAATCCCATTCATTGTGAAACTTCACAAGCTGATCCTAATATTTGATTGTAAAGGCAAAGTGTCAAGAAACTTCTGAAGAGAAGGTATTTTAAAAAGTCCTCAGATACAAAAATTCGAAACTATAGATATCAAAGCAGTGTGGTATTGGTGCAAGGATAAACAGAAAAGTAGCACAGAACCCCAAACAGACCCATATATGGACACATGGTCTGTGACACAGGTAGCACTCCAAACAAGTGGGAAAAGGATGTTTGCAATAAAGGGTGCTGAGATAGTGGTGTATTTATATAGGAAAGAGAACTTGACCTCTTGCTAATAGTATTCACAAGTATCAACTGCAGACCTCTTGTAGATCTAAATGTTAAAGACGAAGCAGTCAAGCTTTTAGAAATCTATCTTCATGATTTGGGCAAAGATTTTTAAAGAGTGCACAAAAAAATTACCAACCATCAAGACTGATAAATTTTATTACGTTAAAACTAAGAGCTGGGCTTTCCTGGTGGCACAGTGGTTGAGAGTCCGCCTGCCGATGCAGGGGACACAAGTTTGTGCCCCGGCCCAGGAAGATCCCACATGCCGCGGAGCGGCTGGGCCCGTGAGCCATGGCCGCTGGGCCTGCAGGTCCGGAGCCTGTGCTCCGCAACGGGAGAGGCCACAGCAGTGAGAGGCCCGCGTACCAAAAAAAAAAAAAAAAAAAAAATACTAAGAGCTTCTGTTCATCGAAAGGTATTGTTACCAAACCAGGTCTGTCATACCTGACACACAGGAAGCCAAAACACTGAGACACGGAGGTTTGCAGCAAGGAGGGTTTATTTGCAAGGCAGCCAAGCCAGGAAACAAGAGAACAAATCCCAAATCCACCTCCCTGAAGGCAGGTGGTTCAGGGTATTTACAGGGTAACCAATCACGAGGCAGGGAGGTCTGAGGCGTGGAGAGCGTGGGGATAGGTGATTAGAAAAAGTGGCAGTAATCGTCATTCTGTGCAGGCATAAATAAGCTATGGGCCTCTGCACATTCAAGAGGTCACTAAGTGGACACTTGCACATGCCCAGTTGGAGGATTGGTGGTCCTATCCAGAATTAAGTAGCTCAGCTTGAACTAGATGCTGCTGAGACTCCAAGTTCCTGGAAAATAAGTCAGGCAAACATCTTTTTTTTTTTTTTTTTTGCGGTACGCGGGCCTCTCACTGTTGTGGCCTCTCCCGTTGCGGAGCACAGGCTCCGGATGCGCAGCCTCAGCGGCCATGGCTCATGGGCCCAGCCGCGGGGCATGTGGGATCTTCCCAGACCGGGGCACGAACACATGTCCCCTGCATCAGCAGGCGGACTCTCAACCACTGCGCCACCAGGGAAGCCGAGGCAAACATCTTATTGTTTAGGCTACATGCTGCTTGCAGGACATGCAAGTCTTAATACTACCTTGATTCGTGAAAGTGAAATGGATTTGACCCATGGTTTGGGTATCTTTTGTTCATTCCTCAATCTTGAGGAAAGTGGGGTGACTGCTCTGGGTGTAGGGGCATAGACCTAACAGTCCTTGAGGAATGGAACTGTTTAGAACTCATTTGAGAATATTCTCTTGTTCCCGGTTTCAAGTTAACATTTCGATCCCAATAAACAAATACCACCTTTGTACCAGCTGTCAAGGCACAGGCCCAAGATTGGTCATCGAAACCACAGACAAAGATGTACCCTGAGGGAGCACACAGAATGCAGGACATATTGTTAAACTTTACACGGTCAAGCCAGGGATCAGCGTTTTACCTGTTTACATATTGGAGTGTCTCAATCACTCTGTTTGGCTGAGTATTAAATATGGAAGGGACATAGTTTTCCTAGCCTAAGTACAGTTTCTACAATATCCTGACCAAGTAGAACCTTGACGGGGTAGACATCAGGATTACTGTTTTATCTGAGCACACTAGAATCAAATTTCTGCTTAGTGAAGAAAAAACGGGGGACAGGCAATTCTGCCGATTAGCCTAACCCGTTACGTTACATCTGAAGACATAGTCAAGTAAGGAATGTTGAAAAAATTCAGGCACGATCAAAGCGTCAGAATGATCAAATACAGAAAAAGGTTCTGGATGACATATCTGAGAAATCCTAATTATTGAGTTGTTCTTCCAAGTCTGGGAAGTTAGAAACAAAGCCTAACAAAAGAAATAATTCTGGTAGCCTAACAAGTCATTTGAATTGCCTTCTGAAGAATTTTACTTTACTGAAGAAAACACTGCAGAATCCCCTTCACCTTAGTTTCTTTCTTGTGGTTTCTTTCCGAAAAGCAACTTAAGATCTGTTAGGGGTTCTCTTGCCCTCTTGGACAAATCAGTGCTAGGGTTCTGGAAACAGCCAAGACTCGGATGATCTCAGTCATGGTTTTTCTGCAGCATGATTTTCAGTTTTCATCATGTTCCTCACAAAGTCCAGTCCAGCGAGGATGGAGCTGGTCGTCTAGATGTTTATCCTTCCATGATTTCATTCTAGAGGTTCACTGTCTCCTCCTTTAAGAGCTTCTGAAAGGGGTTTTGCTACGAGTCTGAAGTCGGTGATCCAAATGGGGCAGAACCCAGCCATTTCCAGGACTCCCCACAATTTCATCTTGGTAGTGAAAACTCCACCCCTGACTAGAGGTTCCCTTCTGTCGGGGATTTAGTCTCCATCCTTGTGAGAGTTCAAAACCCGAATATTAACTGAGGGCTGAGAGATCTGTGCCTTCTCCTTGGACACCTTATAGCCTTGTTCAGAAAATCCAAATAGCCTTGTTCAGCCCAAAGTTCAAAGTTAAACCATACTCTGGTCTGAGGTGTCCCTTGTTTTACTGGTAATCAGAGTATCATCTACATACTGATCAGGGCTCTCTTGTTTGATTGAGGGTCCCTCAAGTCTTTTGCCAGGATTTCTCCAAATATTGTGGGGAAAGTTTTAAACCCCTGCGGAAGTGCTGTTCAGCAGTACTGTTTAACTTGTACCTAGATCTTCACATTCAAAAGGAAAATCTCTTGGGATTCAAAACTCAAGGGTATACAAAAAAGACATCCTTCAAATCCAATATGGTAAACCAACAAAAATCTCTGGACAGAGTAGTGAGCAGAGTGTATGATTAGGGACTACTGGATGAATATCTTATCTTCTACTATTTGATCAATTGCTCTTAAGTTGTGTACAAACCACCCCAAGGCAGTGCCTAACCTGTAAGGGCATAGCTGTCTTTGCTTTTCCTGACCTCCCATCCGCCCATACCTCCAGACTCACCTCTGCAGTGTCTCTTCCAGAATGGTTGCAAGCTGTTCTTTTTGGGATTGGAGCAATAGAGTCTGCAATGCTCAAGCCTGCTCTGGTGATACTTTAATGTCCGTTTGTCCAGGTGCAAAGGTAACCTAGGCACTTACTTAGTAAATCTCATCCCAGAAGAGAAATGGGACATTGTATAAAAAGCTATGCTTCAGATGGGTTTTCCCCATCTGACAGTCTAGTGGCTGGAAAAAAGGCTTTTTTCCAGGGTTCTTCAGACACGTCATAGTGTCTGAACAAAGAACAAAGTTTAGAAAACCAGGTATCTAAAACCTAGTGAATGGTCCCCATACCAACTAGAAAATCCAAAAGTTGATTTCCCACTGTCATAGTCACCTGGGGGTCTGCATGGAAGCTACTGATGGACTTGGTAGGATTTAGAGGAGCCCCTGGGGCGCTGCCCTAGGAATGACCAGGAGGTCACTGTCATTCTCAGCTCAGGCATCTTGTTTACCTTCAAGAGTCTGACTTGGTACGGTCTCTTTTCCAGCATTCCTCCTGCTCACAATATGCACATTGGTGGAGTCCCCCTATCTGGTGCCATGTTTGAGTGGAAGTTTGGGCCTTGGGGCCTCCCACCTTTTGCCAAGCACCTCGTGGGAGTCCTCGATTTGGTCTGGCTCTTCCTTGTGTTAAGGAAGCAGCCAGCAAAGCGGCCTGCATTTCTGGTCTTTGCTGTTCCCTTTTCTCCTGAACCTTATCCCTGACATTAAAAACTTTGGGAGAGGGGGAAGATGGTAGAAGAGTAAGACGCGGAGATCACCTTCCTCCCCACAGATACACCAGAAATACATCTACACGTGGAACAACTCCTACAGAACACCTACTGAACGCTGGCAGAAGACCTCAGACCTCCCAAGAGGCAAGAAACCCCCCACGTACCTGGGTAGGGCAAAAGAAAAAAGAATAAACAGAGACAAAAGAATACGGACGGGACCTGCACCAGTGGGAGGGAGCTGTGAAGGAGGAAAGGTTACCACACACTAGGAAGCCCCTTCGCGAGCAGACACTGCGGGTGGCGGAGGGGGAAGCTTCGGAGCCACGGAGGACAGCGCAGCAACAGGGGTGCGGAGGGCAAAGCGGAGACATTCCCGCACAGAGGGTCAGGGCCGACCGGCACTCACCAGGCCGAGAGATTTGTCTGCTCACCTGCCGGGGCGGGCGGGGCTGGGAGCTGAGGCTCGGGCTTCGGTCGGAGCACCGGGAGAGGACTGGGGTTGGTGGCGTGAACACAGCCTGCAGGGGGTTAGTGCGCCACGGCTAGCCGGGAGGGAGTCCGGGGAAAAGTCTGGACCTGCCGAAGAGGCAAGAGACTTTTTCTTACCTCTTTGTTTCCTGGTGCGCGAGGAGAGGGGATTAAGAGCGCTGCTTAAAGGAGCTCCAGAGACGGGCGCGAGCCGCGGCTAAAAGCGCAGACCCCAGAGACGGGCAGGAGACGCTAAGGCTGCTGCTGCCGCCACCAAGAAGCCTGTGTGCGAGCACAGGTCACTATCCACACACCCCTTCCGGGGAGCCTGTGCAGCCCGCCACTGCCAGGGTCCCGGGATCCAGGGACAACTTCCCCGGGAGAACGCACGGCACGCCTCAGGCTGGTGCAACGTCATGGGGGTCTCTGCCGCCGCAGGATCACCCGGCACTCCATACCCCTCCCTCCCCCCGGCCTGAGTGAGCCAGAGTCCCCGAATCAGCGGCTCCTTTAACCCCATCCTGTCTGAGTGAAGAACAGACGCCCTCCGGTGGCCTACACGCAGAGGCGGGGCCAAATCCAAAGCTGAACCCCGGGAGCTGTGCGAACAAAGAAGAGAAAGGGAAATCTCTCCCAGAAGCCTCAGAAGCAGCGGACTAAAGCTCCACAATCAACTTGATATACCCTGCATCTGTGGAATACCTGAATAGACAACGAATCATCCCAAATTAAGGAGGTGGACTTTGAGAGGAACATTTATGGGTTTTCCCCCTTTTCCTCTTTTTGTGAGTGTGTATGCTTCTGTGTGAGATTTTGTCTGTATAGCTTTGCTTTCACCATTTGTCCTAGGGTTCTATCCGTCCGTTTTTTTTTTTAATTTATAAAAATTTTTTTTCTTAATAATTATTTATTTTAATAACTTTATTTTATTTTACCTTACTTTATTTTCTTTTATCCTCTTTCTTTCTTTCTACTTTTTCTCCCTTTTATTCTGAGCCGTGTGGATGAAAGGCTCTTGGTACTGCAGCCAGGAGTCAGTGCTGTGCCTCTGAGGTGGGAGAGCCAACTTCAGGACACTGGTCCACAAGATACCTCCCAGCTCCACGTAATATCAAACGGCGAAAATCTCCCAGAGATCTCCATCTCAACACCAACACCCAGCTTCACTCAATGACCAGAAAGCTACAGTGCTGGACACCCCATGCCAATACAACGAGCAAGACAGGAACACAACCCTACCCATTAGCAGAGAGGCTGCCTAAAATCATAATAAGTCCACAGACACCCCAAAACACACCACCAGACGTGGACCTGCCCACCAGAATGACAAGATCTAGCCTCATCCACCAGAACACAGGCACTAGTCCCCTCCACCAGGAAGCCTACACAACCCACTGAACCAGCTTTAGCCACTGGGGACAGACTCCAAAAACAACGGGAACTACGAACCTGCAGCCTGCAAAAAGGAGACCCCAAACACAGTAAGATAAGCAAAATGAGAAGACAGAAAAACACACAGCAGATGAAGGAGCAAGATAAAAACTCACCAGACCTAACAAATGAAGAGGAAACAGGCAGTCTACCTGAAAAAGAAGTCAGAATAATGATAGTAAAGATGATCCAAAATCTTGGAAATAGAATAGACAAAATGCAAGAAACATTTAACAAGGACCTAGAAGAACTCAATATGAAACAACCAACGATGAACAACACAATAAATAAAATTAAAAATACTCTAGGGCTTCCCTGGTGGCACAGTGGTTGAGAGTCCGCCTGCCGATGCAGGGGACACGGGTTCGTGCCCCGGTCTGGGAAGATCCCACATGCCGCGGAGCGGCTGGGCCCGTGAGCCATGGCCGCTGAGCCTGCGCGTCCGGAGCCTGTGCTCCGCAACGGGAGAGGCCACAGCAGTGGGAGGCCTGCATATCGCAAAAAAAAACAAACAAACAAACAAACAAACAAACAAAAAATACTCTAGAAGGGATCAATATCAGAATAACTGAGGCAGAAGAACGGATAAGTGACCTGGAAGATAAAATAGTGGAAATAACTACTGCAGAGCAGAGTAAAGAAAAAAGAATGAAAAGAATTGAGGACAGTCTCAGAGAGCTCTGGGACAACATTAAATGCACCAACATTCGAATTATAGGGGTTCCAGAAGAAGAAGAGAAAAAGAAAGGGACTGAGAAAATATTTGAAGAGATTATAGTTGAAAACTTCCCTAATATGGGAAAAGAAATAGTTAATCAAGTCCAGGAAGCACAGAGAGTCCCATACAGGATAAATCCAAGGAGAAACACGCCAAGACACATATTAATCAAACTGTCAAAACTTAAATACAAAGAAAACATATTAAAAGCAGCAAGGGAAAAACAACAAATAACACACAAGGGAATTCACATAAGGTGAACAGCTGATCTTTCAGCAGAAACTCTGCAAGCCAGAAAGGACTGGCAGGACATATTTAAAGTGATGAAGGAGAAAAACATACAACGAGGATTACTCTACCCAGCAAGGATCTCATTCAGATTTCATGGCGGAATTAAAACCTTTACAGACAAGCAAAAGCTGAGAGAGTTCAGCACCACCAAACCAGCTTTACAAAAAATGCTAAAGGATCTTCTCTAGGCAAGAAACACAAGGGAAGGAAAAGACCTATAATAACAAACCGAAAACAATTAAAAAAATGGGAATAAGGGGCTTCCCTGGTGGCGCAGTGGTTGAGAGTCCCTCTGCCAATGCAGGGGACACGGGTTCGTGTCCCGGTCCGGGAAGATCCCACATGCCGCGGAGCAGCTGGGCTCGTGAGCCATGGCCACTGAGCCTGCGCCTCCAGAGCCTGTGCTCCACAATGGGAGAGGCCACAACAATGAGAGGCCAGCGTAACGCAAGAAAAAAAAAAATGGGAATAGGAACATACATATTGATAATTACCTTAAATGTAAATGGATTAAATGCTACCACAAAAAGATACAGACTGGCTGAAAGGATACAAAAACAAGACCCATATATATGCTGTCTACAAGAGACCAACTTCAGACCTAGAGACACATACAGACTGAAAGTGAAGGGATGGAAAAAGATATTCTATGCAAATGGAAACCAAAAGAAAGCTGGAATAGCAATTCTCATATCAGACAAAATAGACTTTAAAATAAAGACTATTACAAGAGACAAAGAAGGACACTACATAATGATCAAGGGATCAATCCAAGAATATATAACAATTGTAAATATTTATGCACCCAACATAGGAGCACCTCAATACATAAGGCAAATACGAACAGCCATAAAAGGGGAAATCGACAGTAAGACATTCATAGCAGGGGACTTTAACACCCCACTTTCACGAATGGACAGATCATCCAAAATGAAAATAAATAAGGAGACACAACCTTTAAATGATACATTAAACAAGATGGGCTTAATTGATATTTATAGGGCATTACATCCAAAAACAAGGGAATACACATTTTTCTCAAGTGCTCATGGAACATTCTCCAGGATAGATCATACCTTGGGTCACAAATCAAGTCTTCGTAAATTTAAGAAAACTGAAATTGTATCAGGTATCTTTTCTGACCACAATGCTATGAGACTAGATATCAATTACAGGAAACGATCTGTAAAAAATACAAACACATGGAGGCTAAACAATACACTACTTAATAACCAAGTGATCACTGAAGAAACCGAAGAGGAAATCAAAAAATACCTAGAAACAAACGACAATGGAGACACGACGACCCAAAACCTATGGGATGCAGCAAAAGCAGTTCTAAGAGAGAAGTTTATAGCAATACAATCCTACCTTAAGAAACAGGAAACATCTCGAATAAACAACCTAACCTTGCACCTAAAGCAATTAGAGAAAGAAGAAGAAAAATACCCCAAAGTTAGCAGAAGGAAAGAAATCATAAAGATCAGATCAGAAATAAATGAAAAAGAAATGAAGGAAACGATAGCAAAGATCAATAAAACTAAAAGCTGGTTCTTTGAGAAGATAAACAAAATTGATAAACCATTAGTCAGACTCATCAAGAAAAGGTCAAGAATCAAATCAATAGAAACAGAAATGAAAAAAGAGAAGTAACAACTGACATTGCAGAAATACAAAAGATCATGAGAGATTACTACAAGCAACTCTATGCCAATAAAATGGACAACCTGGAAGAAATGGACAAATTCTTAGAAATGCACAACCTGCCAAGACTATATCAGGAAGAAATAGAAAATATGAACAGACCAATCACAAGCACTGAAATTGAAACCATGATTAAAAATCTTCCAACAAACAAAAGCCCAGGACCAAATGGCTTCACAGACGAATGCTATTAAACATCTAGAGAAGAGCTAACACCTATCCTTCTCAAACTCCTCCAAAATATAGCAGAGGGAGGAACACTCCCAAACTCATTCTACGAGGCCACCATCACCCTGATACCAAAACCAGAGAAGGATATCACAAGGAAAGAAAACTACAGGCCAATATCACTGATGAACATAGCTGCAAAAATCCTCAACAAAATACTAGCAAACAGAATACAACAGCACATTAAAAGGATCATACACCATGATCAAGTGGGGTTTATTCCAGGAATGCAAGGATTCTTCAATATACGCAAATTAATCAACGGGATACACCATATTAACAAATTGAAGGAGAAAAACCATATGATCATCTCAATAGATGCAGAAAAAGCTTTTGACAAAATTCAACACCCATTTATGATAAAAACCCTGCAGAAAGTAGGCATAGAGGGAACTTTCCTCAACATAATAAAGGCCATATACAACAATCCCACAGCCAGCATCGTCCTCAATGGTGAAAAACTGAAAGCATTTCCACTAAGATCAGGAACAAGACAAGGTTGCCCACTCTCACCATTCTTATTCAACATAGTTTTGGAAGTTTTAGCCACAGCAATCAGAGAAGAAAAGGAAATAAAAGGAATCCAAATCAGAAAAGAAGAAGTAAAGCTGTCACTGTTTGCAGATGACATGATACTATACATAGAGAATCCTAAAGATGCTACCAGAAAACTACTAGAGCTAATCAATGAATTTGGTAAAGTAGCAGGATACAAAATTAATGCACAGAAATCTCTGGCATTCCTATACACTAATGATGAAAAATCTGAAAGTGAAATCAAGAAAACACTCTCATTTACCACTACAACAAAAAGAATAAAATATCTAGGAATTAACCTACCTAAGGAGACAAAAGACCTGTATACAGAAAGTTATAAGACACTGATGAAAGAAATTAAGGATGATACAAATAGATGGAGAGATATACCATGTTCTTGAATTGGAAGAATCAACATTGTGAAAATGACTCTACTACCCAAAGAAATCTACAGATTCAATGCAACCCCTATCAAACTACCACTGGCATTTTTCACAGAACTAGAACAAAAAATTTCACAATTTGTATGAAAACACAAAAGACCCACAATAGCCAAAGCAATCTTGAGAACGAAAAACGGAGCTGGAGGAATCAGGCTCCCTGACCTCAGACTATACTACAAAGCTACAGTAATTAAGAGAGTACGGTACTGGCACAAAAACAGAAAGATAGATCAATGGAACAGGATAGAAAGCCCAGAGATAAACCCGCGCACATATGGTCACCTTATCTTTGATAAAGGAGGCAGGAATGTACAGTGGAGAAAGGACAGCCTCTTCAATAAGTGGTGCTGGGAAAACTGGACAGGTACATGTAAAAGTATGAGATTAGATCACTCCCTAACACCATACACAAAAATAAGCTCAAAATGGATTAAAGACCTAAATGTAAGGCCAGAAACTATCAAACTCTTAGAGGAAAACATAGGCAGAACACTCTATGACATAAATCACAGCAAGATCCTTTTTGACCCACCTCCTAGTGAAATGGAAATAAAAACAAAAATAGGGCTTCCCTGGTGGCGCCGTGGTTGGGAGTCTACCTGCCGATGCAGGGGACACAGATTTGTGCCCCAGTCTGGGAAGATCTCACATGCCGTGGAGAGGCTGGGCCCGTGAGCCATGGCTGCTGGGCCTGCGCGTCCGGAGCCTGTGGTCCGCAACGGGAGAGGCCACAGCGGTGAGAGGCCCACTTACCACACACACAAAAAAAATAAATAATAATAAACAAATCGGACCTAATGAAACTGCAAAGCTCTTGCACAGCAAAGGAAACCATAATCAAGACCAAAAGACAACCCTCAGAATGGGAGAAAAGATTTGCAAATGAAGCAACTGACAAAGGATTAATCTCCAAAATGTACAAGCAGCTCAATAACAAAAAAACAAACAACACAATCCAAAAATGGGCAGAAGACCTAAATAGACATTTCTCCAAAGAAGATATACAGACTGCCAACAAACACTTGAAAGAATGCTCAACATCATTAATCATTAGAGAAATGCAAGTCAAAACTACAATGAGAGGGCTTCCCTGGTGGCGCCGTGGTTGAGAGTCCACCTGCCGATGCAGGGGACACGGGTTCGTGCCCCGGTCCAGGAAGATCCCACATGCCGCGAAGCGGTTAGGCCCATGAGCCATGGCCGCTGAGCCTACGCATCCGGAGCCTGTGCTCCGCAATGGGAGAGGCCACAACAGTGAGAGGCCCGCGTACCGCAAAAAAAAACAAAAAAAAAAACTACAATGAGATATCATCTCACACCAGTCAGAATGGCCATCATCAAAAAATCTAGAAACAATAAATGCAGGAGAGGGTGTGGAGAAAAGGGAACACTCTTGCACTGCTGGTAGGAATGTGAATTGGTACAGCCACTATGGAGAACAGTATGGAGGTTCCTTAAAAAACTGCAAATAGAACTACCATATGACCCAGCAATCCCACAACTGGGCATATACCCTGAGAAAACCATAATTCAAAAAGAGTCATGTACCAAAATGTTCATTGCAGCTCTATGTACAATAGCCAGGAGATGGAAACAACCTAAGTGTCCATCATCGGATGAATGGATAAAGAAGATGTGGCACGTATATACAATGGAATATTACTCAGCCATAAAAAGAAACGAAATTGAGCTATTTGTAATGAGGTGGATGGACCTAGAGTCTGTCATACACAGTGAAGTCAGAAAGAGAAAGACAAATACTATGCTAACACATATATATGGAATTTAAGAAAAAAAAAATATCATGAAGAACCTGGGGTAAGACAGGAATATAGACACAGACCTAGTAGAGAATGGACTTGAGGATACGGGGAGGGGGAAGGGTAAGCTGTGACAAAGTGAGAGAGTGGCATGGACATATATACACTACCAAATATAAAATAGATAGCTAGTGGGAAGCAGCCGCATAGCACAGGGAGATCAGCTTGGTGCTTTGTGACCACCTAGAGGGGTAGGATAGGGAGGGTGGGAGGGAGGTAGACGCAAGAGGGAAGAGATATGGGAACATATGTATATGTGTAACTGATTCACTTTGTTATAAAGCAGAAATTAACACACTATTGTAAAGCAATTATACTCCAATAAAGATGTAAAAAAAAAACCCAAAAAACTTTGAAGGCAATTTTAACAAGCTGAGACGGGCTTCCTAAAGCCCCTTCCACCCTTTTCAGTTTCTTCTGTGTATCAGGGGTGTTCTGACCAATAAAAGTCATTAACCATCTTTAAATGCTCTGGGGCCTCGGGGACTGTACCTGTATATAGCCTATAGGTTTTAAAGACTCTTTCTAGAAATTCTGACGTATCCTCATTTGGTTTCTGTTTTGCCCCCCGTATTTTATTAAGCCTTCCTGGTTTCTGCACCCTTCTTCACCATCTCACGAGAATGCAATCTCGATTGCATTCCAGTTTTGGCCTGTCCCCAGCATTACATCCCAACTCGGATCCACTGTTGGTACAGCTACGCTTGCAGCAGCTCATACTGGGGTTGCCAGAGGCTTCTGCGGGAAACCAGTATGCCTCCTCCCGACCTTTATTCAGCCCCGCTCTACATTCTTCTGATGTGAGGAGGATATTTAATGAATACTGAACATCTGCCCAGTTTGGGTTGTGGGTTGCAAAAATCGATCAAAAAAGATTTTCCCTTCTCTGTGGGTCATCTCTGCAAGTCAGCATATTGTTCTTCTAATTAAATAAATCCAAAGTTGAAAAAGGGATGTGGACCCAGATCGATCTCATGGGCTGCCCAGTCTCAGCATTCACACCCCCAGTGTGTGTGACTTGCCTTCGTGGATATTGCCCCACCTGAGTTTAGTTAACTCCCTGGCCAGCTTGAGTGCCCTGGCAGCTTTGAGGGGGTAGACCATTCCTATTGCTCAGTCCTCAGAGACTGGGGGCAAGGCGACAAGCCTGAGGCTGTGGCGAAGGAACGGGGCAATGAAGGAGAAGCAGCACTATCATATATGGGTGGAGGGGGAACAGTCGAAGTGTTGGACTGAATTAACAGCAAGTCAGCCTCCATTTCATTAGAATCAAGCAAAACAGATTTATTCTAATAACATAAAAGACTGTCCGTGGCTTCCCTGGTGGCGCAGTGGTTGAGAGTCCGCCTGCCGATGCAGGGGACGTGGGTCCGTGCCCCGGTCCGGGAGGATCCCACATGCCGCGGAGCGGCTGGGCCCGTGAGCCATGGCCGCTGAGCCTGCGCGTCCGGAGCCTGTGCTCCGCAACGGGAGAGGCCACAACAATGAGAGGCCCGTGTACCGCAAAAAAAAAAAAAAAAAATGTTCGTAAGATATTTCATCCCATTTTTCTTCTCATTTACAAAATAAGTCTAGTTCCAAAATTGTACTGTAATATAAGGATCCACTTTCAGGGTATTTTCCTCCAGAGTCTAAATGATATTGTGGCCCTGCAGTGATACAAAAAAAATTATATATACACATATATATATGTGTGTGTGTGTATATATATATATATATATATATATATATATATATATA